>NC_034192.2:21595021-21955021 GCF_002021735.2 Oncorhynchus kisutch
TCAGGTGGTTGTTGTCCTTGATTATCTTTTTGGCCTTCTGTGACATCGGGTGCTGTAGGTGTCCTGGAGGGCAGGTAGTTTGCCCCTGGTGATGCGTTGTGCAGACCGCACCACCCTCTGGAAAGCACTGCGGTTATGGGCGGTGCAGTTGCCGTACCAGGCAAATATGCAGCCCGACAGGATGCTTTCAATTATGCATCTGTAAAAGTTTGTGAGGGTTTTAGGTGACAAGCCCAATGTCTTCAGCCTCCTGAGGTTGAAGACACGCTTTGTGCCTTCTTCACCACACTGTCTGTGTGGGTGGAACAATTCAGTTTGTCTGTGATGTGTATGCAGAGGAACTTAAAACGTTCCACCTTCTCCACTGCTGTGGATAGGGGGGTGCTCCCTCTGCTGTTTCCTGAAGTCCCCGATCATCTCCTTTGTTTTGTTGAGTGAGATATTGTTTTCCTGACACCACACTTCGAGTGCCCTCACCTCCTCCCTGTAGGCTGTCTCGTCGTTGTTGGTAATCAAGCCTACTACTGTTGTGTCGTCTAAAAACTTGATGATTGAGTTGGAGGCGTGCATAGCCACGCAGTCATGGGTGAACAGGGAGTACAGGAGGGGGCTGAGCACGCACCCTTGTGGGGCCCCAGTGTTGAGGATCAGCGAAGTGGAGATGTTGTTTACCACCTGGGGGCGGCCCGTCAGGAAGTCCAGGACCCAAATGCACAGGGCGGGGTTGATACCCAGGGCCTCAAGCTTATTGATGAGCTTGGAGGGTACTATGGTGTTGAATGCTGAGCTGTAGTCAATGAACAGCACTCTTACATACATATTCATCTTGGCCAGGTGCAATATGGCAGTGTGCAGAGTGATGACAATTGCATCGTCTGTGGACCTATTGGGGCGGTACGCAAATTGAAGTGGGTCTAGGGTGACAGGTAAGGTGGAGGTGATATGATCCTTGACTAGTCTCTCAAAGCACTTCATGACGACAGAAGTGAGTGCTATGGGGCGATAGTCATTTAGTTTAGTTACCTTTGCCTACTTGGGTACAGGAGAATGGTGGCCATCTTGAAGCATGTGGGAACAGCAGACTGGGATAGGGAGAGATTGAATATGTCCGTAAACACACCAGCTAGCTGGTCTGCGCATGCTCTGAGGACACGGCTAGGGATGCCATCCGGGCCGGCAGCCTTGCCAGGGTTAACACGTTTAAATGGCTTACTCACATTGGCCACGGAGAAGGAGGGGCGGCATCCCTTCTAAGCGGGTTGCGACGGTGGCACTGTATTATCCTCAAAGCGGGCAAAGAAGTTGTTTAGTTTGGCTGGAAGCAAGACGTCTGTGTCCTTGATGTAGCTGGTTTTTGTAGTCTATGGTTGTCTGTAGACCCTGCCACATACGTCTTGTGTCTGAGCCGTTGAATTCTGACTCCACTATGTCTCTATACTGACCTTTTGCTTCTTTGATTACCTTGCAGAGGGAATAACTACACTGTTTGTATTCAGCCATATTCCCAGTCAACTTTACATTGTTAAATGCGGTGGTTCATGATTTCAGTTTCGCACGAATGCTGCAATCTATCCACGGTTTCTGGTTAGGTTAGGTTTTAATAATCACAGTGGGTACAACATCGCCTATGCACACTGTTTGTATTCGGCCATATTCCCAGTCAACTTTCCATGGTTATAAACGGTGGTTCGCACTTTCAGTTTTGTGCGAATGCTGCTATCTATCCACAGTTTCTGGTTAGGGTAGGTTTTAATAGTCACAATGGGTACAACATCTCCTATGCACTTCCTTATAAACTCATCGAATCAGCGTATAATCAATGTTATTCTCTGAGGCTCCCAAGAACAGTCCCAGTCAACGTGATCAAAACAATCTTGAAGCGTGGATTTCGATTGGTCAGACCAGCGTTGAATAGACCTGTCACAGGTTCATCCTGTTTGAGTTTCTGCCATACCTTAAGGGAACATTTTGACATTTGCCATATGGTTAGTGAGAAAGACCACATTGCAAATGTATGGTCCCTTACTAGACGTCCGAAAACGTTTGTAAAATTTGTGGATGGCGTCAGGCCGTGCGGCAGGGCCGGATCTTCCAGGAAGTCATCAAACGAACTCTCCAGGACATTCGGGTTCCATTTGATAAAATAATCCAATTTTGGTCATTTTTCCACTGTCCCGGTAAATCCCACAAGAGGGCGAATGGAATCATATTGCAAATGTACAAAACATCACGAATCACGACGTGGCCTTATCTCCTAAACGGAAAATATTTTGAAGCCGAAACTTGGTGAGCATAGGTTTGGCATAATGGGCAGTTGGCCCCGAACAAGATAGCGTCTAGGCCTCAAAGGTTTTTGAGTTATGGCCATTTTTCTGGGATTAAAGGTCCAAAATGAAAATAGAGCAATAATTTTTCCACTTCACGTCAAAGTAAAGGATCTCCAGTGTCAATAAAAAAGAACCAGTCATTTATCTATCGTAATTTAAGAGAAATCGTACAATGTCAAATATGGTGATGTTCAAAAATAGTAAAAAAAAAAAAAAACTGTTACAGATCCAGTTGCAGCGTGTTCATACGAATCTTTTTAAAGTGTGCTTCAGAGCTCTGCGAGATTTCTGTGATTTTCTGAAATAACACACTCACTAAACCCTCCGTACATAAGTCAGTTCTTAACATAAAGACTTAAAACTCTAAATTCTATAATTGCCTACCCCAAGGAGGATATGTGTTCACTTTCAGCTTCCTGTGTAAACCGGAAGTGCCCTAAAATAGTGTCATAGGTGCTGTTTCGAAGGGTTAAAAAGGTCAGATCTTTTCAAAACTTCATATGTGTGATTAGGCAACCCCCATGAACTGTAAATCAACTGTATTGCACCGATTACAATGACATCTCTCCCCATAGGAATACATTTCCTGCTCCCCTAAATTCAACCTGAAGCCTATGTGGGTTATGAATGCCGAATGAACCTGTCTTCGATGACAATCCATCAGGCCACTATGAGGTCTACCTGTGTTGATTCTAAGCTTCCTGGAGCAACCGGAAGTGATTAAATTCACCCTAAAAGTGTTTTGATATACATAACCTGCAATTATGAAAATCACTGCATTCAACCCTGTGTAGATCAGTCAATTCTTAACATAAAGACTTAAAACTCAGGATTCTGTAAGAGCCTACCTCAATCAAGACATGTGTTTACTTATAGCTTCCTGTGCCAACCGGAAGTGCCTTAAAATGGTGTCATAGGTGCTGTTTCGAAGGGTTAAAAAGGTCCGATCTTTTTAAAACTTCATATGTGTGATTAAGCAACCCTCATGAACTGTAAATCAGTCATTTTTCCCAACAGTTGTCAAAGAAAAGCTCTCTCTCACACACACACACACAGCAAGGATGGAGTGACAAAGTGCGGTGCTCAAAGACACACAGAGCCTACAATGGCATTTCCATATTCTCAAGGCCGTGCCGAGTTCAACGAGATGCCCCGCTTGACCGTAGCTCGCTCTGAGTGCAGCGACCTTGAAAAAAAAGAAGGCCCAAAATGAAGCCTGGCCCTAAATGTTATTTGCTTTTGGGTGACAGTGAGAGTACCGTTAGGGTGAGAAGCACAATTCGACCTCAGGTGCGTTCCTGAGGTCCTCCCGATCCGTGCAAGCCTAACCTTGACCATCTGGCATTAACCCTTAACAGTAAATCAGGGATTTTTGATCTCACAGATTACAATGACTTCTCTCCCCATAGGAATACATTGCCAGCTCCTCTAAAGTCAACCTGAAGCCTATGTGTGTTATGAATGCCTTATGAACCTGTTTTCAATGACAGTCCATCAGGACACTATGAGGTCTACCTGTGTCAATTCTAAGCTTCCTGAAGCAACCAGAAGTGGTTAAAATCACCCTAAAAGTGTTTTTCCATACCCAACCTGCAGTTTGATAGAAATAGTGCATTCAACCCTGTGTCAATCAGCCAGTTCTTAACGTAAATACTTAAAACTCAGGATTCTGTAAAGGCATACCACAATGAAGATATGTGTTTACTTATAGCTTCCTGTGCCAACCGGAAGTGCCATAATTGGTGTCACAGGGGCTGTTTCATAGGGTTAATAAAGTCTGATCTTTTCAAAACTTCATATGTGCGATTAGGCAACCCTCATGAACTGTAAATCAGTCATGACTCCCATAAAATTTCTAAGAAAATCTAAATCACACACACACACAGCTTGGAAGGAGGGACATATTGGGGTGCGTAGAGACAGACAGTGCCTGCAATAGTTACCTTTGTTCGAGCTAAAAAAGAACCGTCAGACATAGAGTTCTGAAACTTTAGAAACCTGTTTTAGACCTCAGGTCGATAGTGCACGGTGAGTAGGCTCTAGAAGGTTCTCGGACTGAGAAACAGCCTCGTACATTTGCAATAACTTCAATTCATTTTCGCATCACGAAAATGCCGACATTTAGAAATGTCCCAGAGTCGCAAGACCGCCTCGGCCCATATAGACGGACCCCAATGTTTCTGTCCGATAGCTCATTCAAGGACCCTGTAGCAAGGCATGGAAAAAAGTGGATTTTCAGCACCAATTAGGGTCTTGCTCGGGCACCAAATGACCTATCGAGCCGAAACTTGGGATTCGGGGTCGCCTCAGCTAGGCCTACACATAACGTCAGAACTGGACACGCAGCTAGATGGTTTTATTATGGTTTGAACAGAAGGCGTTGTGAATTTTGGGCCAGCTCTGAAGTAATGTGATAGTTGGCTTCTAAACGAGTTGGAAAAAGTGGGTGTGGTGTCAGTTTGTATCAGTTTGGTGTCAGAATGATATCTAATTGACTGATGGACAGTGACGTGCTGGTGACTTTTGTCCATTTGCAATATGTTTAAACAGTGAGGTACCATCACCAAAGTGACATTCTGAAATCAACCCCAACAAGTGATGGAGAGGAACCAGAATCACTGCCCAGCCATCCCGAGTTCATCGGGCCAGTCAATTTCGCATTCCTGCAGGATTTTTGAGCATGCCAAATTCGTGATGGTAAATGGCCATTGAACCATATTGCAAATGCACAGTGCATTTGCAACAGTGAAAAAACATCACCAAATGGACATGATGAAATCAACACAACGAGCGATGGAGAAGAACCACTATCACTGCCCGGCCATCCTGAGTTCATCAGGAAAGTCAATTTCGCATTCCTGCAGGATTTTTGAGCATGCCAAATTCATGATGGTACATGGCAAATGGACATAACATCCTGATTTGGCATTTTCAAATCTTTCATATTGCATTTGGACATTTCTTATGGCATTTGGCCCAAAAAAAGTGACTTTTGACTTTGACTTCCTATGAAATCATATTGCAAATGGACAACACATATGCCTTATGCACAAGTAAAAAAATGTTTACAAAAAAATTATGATAATAAAAATTTGAAAAAAGTATATTCATACAGTTCTTACACATGATTAATTGACAACCAAAAAAATCGAAAGAATTTCGAAAAACAGTCCAGAAAGCAATTTTTTAAGGGGTGATAAGTTTTGGGGAAAAAAAATCACATTTTCGACTTTTGACTTCCTATGAAATCATATTGCAAATGGAGAAAACATATGCCTTATGCACAAGTTAAAAAAAAATGTTAATAAAATATGACTAAAGTATGTTGATACAGTTCTTATACATGTGTAATTGACACAAAAATCGAAAGTATTTCGAAAAACAGTCCAGAAAGCACTTTTTTAAGGGGTGATACGTTTTTGAAAAGATGTTCAGTTTTTCTAAATTGTACTTCTGGATGTTGACTTGTGTTACATTTGCAATATGAAAAACCACGGTGGAGCGCACTCGCCACCTGTTGGATTTTTAAAGTGTTACACTTGGCATTTGCTATATGGCATTTGCAATCAACTTTGAATTAAACGATGCCGAATTGAGTGGTATTGGACACCGTGTATATGGTTTGTCCAGTGCCAATGACTTCCCATTCATTTTTGTACATTTCAGGGGGGTGTTCCCTTAGGGAGGAGAAAAATGTAGTCGTGGTCAGATTTGCTGAAGGGAGGGCGAGGGAGGGCCTTGTATGCATTGCAGAAGTAGCAGCGATCCAGAGTTTTACCAGCACAAGTGCTACAATCAATATGCTGATAGAATTTAGGTAGCCTTGTTCTAAAATTTTCTTTGTTAAAATCCCCAACTACAATAAATGCAGCCTCAAGATATATGGTTTCCAGTTTGCATAAAGTCCGGTAAAGTTCCTTGAGGGCCGTCGTGGTATCGCCTTGAGGGGGGATATGCATGGCTGTGACAATAACCGACGAGAATTCTCTAGGGAGATAATACGGTCGGCATTTGATTGTGAGGTCAATTCTCGGTCAGGTGAACAAAAAGACTTGAGTTCCTGTATGTTGTTACAATTACACCATGAGTCGTTAATCATGACATATGCTACCCCATCCTTCTTCTTCCCAGAGAAATGTTTATTTCTGTCGGCGTGACGCACAAAGAATCCCGGTGGCTGTACTGACTCCGACAGCATATCCCGAGAGAGACATGTTTCCGTGAAACAGAGTATGTTAAAATCCCTGATGTCTCTCTGGAAAGCAACCCTTGCCCTAATTTTGTCTACCTGGTTATCTAGAGACTGGACATTAGCAAGTAATATACTCGGAAGCGGTGGGTGGTGTGCGCGCCTCCAAAGTCTGACCAGAAGGTCGCTCCATCTACCTCTTCTGTGGCGACATCGTTTTGGGTCAGCCTCTGGAATCAGTTCCAATGCCCTGGGTGGTTCGGACAAAGGATCCGCTTCGGGAAAGTTGTATTTCTGGTCATAGTCCTGGTAAGTTGACGTCGCTCTGATATCCAATAGTTCTTCCCGGCTGTATGTAATAATACTTCAGATCTTCTGGGCTGACAATGTAAGAAATAAGGGAAAAAAATATGTAAATAAAACAAAATACTGCAAAGTTGCCTAAGGACTAGAAGCGAGGCAGTCCTCTCTGTCTGCGCCATCTGAGATTGGGAATGGGTGAGATCAGGGGTTGAGCTGAATGGGTTGGAAAGATAAGGAAGGGAAGGAGGGAGGGAAGCATGTGCAGAAAGAGGCAGAGGAACGAGAAGTGAGTGAGAGTGAGCGAGAGAGCACTGGAGGCCAACCTCACATCAATTTGCAGCTGAGCTGTCTCCTGTCTGTCCTTGATGCTATGTCATTGAGAGGAGTTTCTGTGAAAGCAGACTCAAAGAAGGCAGACTCCTTGGTAGTGTATTAGGAAGTATATAGTATTAGCCTTGGGAGCTGGGTTGTAAGGGTGACCCCTTGGCAGTGCATTGGGTACAGCACAGTACTGGCAGGCTTTCAAGAGCTTAGCTCTTAGCACGGCCACTGTTTCTATTCACACACACACTCCTCACAGGAATCCAGGGCACGCAAACTGCACAGTACAGTCGGGAACACCAACACAAACACTCATGCATACGGTCAGGTCCAAAATGATTGGCACCCTATTAGCAAAAATTGAGATTGGAGAACACATTGGGAGGAATCTTAAGAGCATTCCTACATTCAGAATATTTCCAGATCCTTGATATCCTTCGTCTGTGCTTATGGACTGCCCTCTTCAATTCAAACCAAAGGTTTTCAATGAGGTTCATGTCCAGAGACTGATATGGAAATAAAGCTCTTTGGCCACGCACACCAGTTGTGGATTTTGCGTAGAAAGAAAGATGCATATGCAGAAATAATCCCATACCTACTGTAAAATAGGGTGGTGGAGCTTTAACGTTATGGAACTATTTTGCTTCCACTGGTCTTGGGCCTTGTTAAGGTCAACGGCATCATGAACTTTACCCAGTCCCGGGACATTTTAGCCAAAAACCTGGTTGCCTCTGCCAACTGTACATACAGTTTACACACACACTGTGCACACAAAATAATCACAATACAAAAATCTGTTTATTATCTTTTTATTTGTAAACATAAGAAATACAGCATGAACTTCATCCCATTCCATACTATTTCCCCACTTTTCCATTGTCATTTGAGATACATTTGGTACAAGTTTTTTTTCCCCACACATTCAGACATATTATTCATGCTATGATACATCCTTCAAGAGCCGATCTTCGAGTGTGCATTTATAAGTGACTGTTCCTTGGTGTTTCCCATCCCAAATCTACACTTATAGATGCACACTTGAAGATCTGCTCTGGATGGACTAGTAACAGCATCGCAGAAAGTTTGAAACACCACCTTTTTTCTTTACACACCAATGTAAGACAAAGAGTGCATCACAAATGACATTCTATATGGCCCTGGTCAAAAGTAATGCACTACACAGGGAATAGTATACTATTTGGGATACAACAAAGGGGTTGATTGTGAATTGGTCACTACTCACTAGTGTCTCTCTCTGTCTCATAGTTGTTTGTGTTTGTCTGTCCCGTGCTGCCTCAATAGAGAGACGTAGAGGCGTATGAAGGAGTAAGAGACTCCCAGAGAGCAGTACACTGATGTCACCAGCAGGGGCACGAAGGGCAGGGTATGCTGCCACGGCGACAGAGGGTAAACAACCTCACAGAGGATCTCTACGGCAACCAGGCCCAGGAGGTAGGTGGTTTCCAGAGGGTTAAGGAGGGAACCCCTGTAACAGAGTTAAGATCGTAGTGTAAACTCACACAGCTTGAAATGTTTCCACGTGTGTTGTTTCAATGGTGCAACTGGCTAGTACATTTTCAAATGGGCGGTCACATGTACCTGAGACCAATACTGGTAAGGATTTGTGAGCGAGGAAGCTATGATGTTAAGCAGCACACAGTGACACTGGTTATACCAAGATAGGAGCTAATTGTGCTCTGTAAAAAAGCAGTGTTCTTAGACAGGACCCAAACGCAAAAGGTATCAGTATTGGTAAACATGAATATTAACTAAACTTATTTGCAAATTATCTCCTGATATACCTGACCAATATTGAAAACTCAATGCCTTCCCTTGCTAAAAATATTTTCGGAATACTCTAAAATCTCAGGATATAAAATGAACATAGAAAAAAACAAAATAACGGCAATAGGAAAAATTAAAAGAATAACTCATGATCTACAGCAAATCCTTGAAGTGGACCACAAACCAAAAATATATAAAGATAACTTTATCCCATTACTCAACAATATGAAAGCAGATCTATTTTAATGGAACAATCTTCCCATACATTTTACAGGTAGAATAAACCTCTTCAGAAAGGCATAGCTCCCAAAGTTTTGACATTTATCCTTGGTAATACCAAATATCCCACCAAAAAACATCCTTTAAAAAAGTATACCTCAGTCATAATAGACTTTATATTGGCAAATAAAACGCATAGAATAAAAACAAAACATTTTCCCATCTTCCTAAGTCTGAGGGTGGTTTTAACCTTCCAGACTTAGAATTGTATCAACTCGCCACCCAAGGCTTGCAGCATATAGTTAAAAGCACAAAAGACGAACAATAGGTACATATTGAAGATGTGCACGCTCATCCCCAGAATATTTTCACGTGTCTATTTTAGGATAAAGCTAAGAACATTAACAACTTCATAGTTAAGAACACTATAACAATATGAAAGAAAATAAAACGATTTCTACAAGAACCAATATCACTCCCTTAAAGCACAACCGCATGGAACAATCCTCGAATAGCGTTTCAGAATTCACTGATAAATTGGTCCACATGGAAAACTAAAGGCATAGAAATGATTTGATTTGACATGGAAAACTAAAGGCATAGAAATTATTTGATTTGACATGGAAAACTAAAGGCATAGAAATGGTAAATGTCTTGGTAATAGGAAATACATTTATTTCCAATACAGAATTAAAAAGCAATTTGGACCGACCAATGTAGATATTTTCAAATACATGCAACTTAAAAGTTTGATATCACGGAATTTCGATTTGAAATCTTTTAGACATCAGAGTAATCTTGAGGGAATCCTATGAGTCAGAAAAGGATATTCAAATGATAGATAAGACATACAAAACCTTGCAGAGAGCGTATCCAACTGACAACCTCTAAGAAAAAAATATAAACTTAAAAATAACTGATATTGGCAGAAGATAGTTATGTTCCAACATTCCCTCTAACTAAATTACTGTTAACTAAAATGTACGCTTAATCCAGTATAAACTAATTTATAGAATGTATTATACAAGAGACAAAATTCACAAATTCTACAGCACAACGACAGAGTCATGTCTTAAGTGTAAAACTATCAATGATTCAATAATTTATGCCTTTGTGGAATGCTATGAAGTCCAAAAGTTGGCTGTCAGAAGTATTACAATGTAAATGAACTTTTAATCTGTCGGTCTCCATATTTCAAGACATGGCATATGAGGGTGCAGTGAGATAACCAATGGGTTGGAAACTACTTTTCTCGTCAATCATCTTGAAAAAACATTTACTTAAAAACTGGAAAGGTCAAATGCTTTGTTATTTAAATGTTGAAAGGGCGTGGGCGATGGAGTGAAGCAAAATAGTACAGTTTGAGGCCTTGTGGCGGAAAGTGATGCGGGCGCTGGAAATGGGGGTGTGAGCAGATGGGTCTGGGCAGGTGTTATGTCCTTGATGTTTGTGTGCATTTGTATGCTGTCGTTTGTATGTGTACAGTATGTTTTGTATTGTTTGAATTAAAAATAAATAAAACAAAAGCAGTGTTCTCAGATCGTGGTCCCAGAACTCACAGGGCGTGCAGAGTTTGTTCTAGCACTTACACACCTGATTGAACTGTCAACTAAACATCAAGAACAGTGGTGTAAAGTACTGAAGTAAAAATACTTTAACTTGGCCCGAATGCATATGTAACAGTATAGCTTCCGTCCCTCTCCTCGCCCCAACCTGGGCTCGAACCAGGGACCCTCTGCACACATCAACAACAGCCACCTCCGAAGCATCGTTACCCATCGCGCCACAAAAGCCACGGCCTCTGCAAGGGGAACCACTACTTCAAGGTCTCAGAGCAAGTGACGTCACCGATTGAAACGCTATTAGCGCGCACCACCGCTAACTAGCTAGCCATTTCACATCGGTTACACATAAAACATCTTAAGTGTCTCCTTTAAGGAATTATTTTTCCATATACCGGGGGAAATGTAAAAGGGTGTTATATAAAGCCCATCAAACATTTCCTTGGGTAAGGGCATCATTTAGCAGAATGATACAGTACAGCAGAAAAAGTATTTGGTTACCATGGAGACTTCTTATGGCTGGGGGGCTGTATTGAGTAGCTTGGATGAATAAGGTGCCCAGAGTAAACTGCCTGCTACTCAGGCCCAGAAGCTAATATATTTATATTATTAGTAGATTTGGATAGAAAACTGTTTGAATGATGTCTGAGTATAACAGAACTCATATGGCAGGCAAAACCAGGAAGTGGGAAATCTGAGGTTTGTAGTTTTTCATGTCATTGCCAATCAAATATACAGTGTCTATAGGGTCATATTGCACTTCCTAAGGCTTCCACTATATGTCAACAGTCTTTAGAACCTTGTTTGAGGCTTCTACTGTGAAGTGGGGGCGAATGAGAGCTGATTCAACCAGAGGTCTGCCAGAGTGGCATGAGCTGATCACGCTCGCACACGTGAGAGTGACCTGCGTTCCATTACATTTCTGAAGACAAAGGAATTCTCCAGTTGGAACATTATTGAAGATTTATGTTAAAAACAGTCTAAAGATTGATTCTATACATCGTTTGACATGTTTCTACGGACTGTAACAGAACTTTGACTTTTCGTCTGGACCTAGTGATCGCGCCTAATGAATTTGGATTACTGGGCAAAACGCGAACAAAAAGGAGGTATTTGGACATAAATGATGGACTTTATCGAACAAAACAAACATTTATTGTGGAACTGGGATTCCTGGGAGTACATTCTGATGAAGATCATCAAAGGTAACTGAATATTTATAATGCTATTTCTGACTTCTGTTGACTCCACAACATGGCGGTTATCTGTTTGGCTTGTTTTGTTGTCTGAGCGCTGTACTCAGATTATTGCATGGTGTGCTTTTTTTGTAAAAAAAATAATAAAATTTGACACAGCGGTTGCATTGAGGAGAAGTGTATCTATAATTCCATGCATAACAGTTGTATCTTTTATCAAAATGTATTATTTCTGTAAATGAATGTGGCTCTCTGCACAATCACCTGATGTTTTGGAACTACTGAACATAATGCGCCGATGTAAACTGAGATTTTTGGATATAAATATGAACTTTATAGAACAAAACATACATGTATTGTGTAACGTGAAGTCCTATGCGTGTCATCTGATGAAGATCATCAAAGGTTAGTGATGAATTTGATCTCTATTTCTGCTTTTTGTGACTCCTCTCTTTGGCTGGAAAAATGTTTTTTTTTTGTGACTATGCGGTGACCTAACATAATCGTTTAGTGTGCTTTCACTGTAAATCCTTTTTGAAATCGGACACTAGTGGGATTAACAACGAGTTTATCTTTAAAATACTTGTATGTGTAAAATACTTGTATGTTTGAGGAATTTTAATTAATGAGATTTCTGTTGTTTTGAATTTGGTGCCCTGCACTTTCACTGGCTGTTGTCATATCGATCCCGGTAGCAGGATTTCAGCCATAAGAAGTCAATGAACATCTCCTCAAAGATATATATTTATTTTGGGAGATAGCAAAATAGAACTTCTACATTTAAGACAGGAGAAACAAATGGATTCATAAGATAATAAAATACTTTTTTTTGACTTTTTCTCAACTTGTTTATATTACTTTCTGGCACGACAAGATAACTTACGGAGTAGGTAGCTAGCTAGCCAGCTATCTTTGAAGCCATGGATTGTGCACCTTCCATTGTTTAGCTAAGTAGCTACCTAGCTAGCTAGGTGTTTTTCTTTTGAAAATAGGGCAGAGGACAGCAACATTTACCTCCATAAATGTTGTTTATATTGATATCCATACTGAATGAAGCACTTAAGGGACGTCATGGGCACCTATAACTTTTCACTTAATTTAAAAGGGGGACATTTTCCTTAAACTGACTTAAAACTTTTTCCTTCAAAGTTAAGAAAACTTTATGGGTAAAGATAAAAAAATAAAATGTACTTAAAATGTTTTATGGAACAGTTGTGCTTTGTTATTTATATTTTTAACAACGTTTACTTCACTAGATTCCTAAAGAAAATAATGTATTTTTTACAGCATACATTTCCCCTGACACCCAAAAGGGCTCATTACATTTTGAATGCTTAGCAGGACATATCATTTATTATTATTTTTAAAATGGTGCCATCTGGTTTGCTTAATACAAGGAATTTAAAATGATTTATACTTTTATTTTTGATACTTTAGAATATTTTAGCAATTATATTTACTCAAGTAGTATTTAACTGGGTGACGGTCACTTTTACCTCAGTCATTTTCTATTGAGGTATCTTTACTTTTACTGAAGTATGACAATTGGGTACTTTTTCCACCACTGATCAAGGACCACCTTGACTGAGAGCATTACAAATGTATAATGATATAGTTAATTGTCATCAGCTTGACATACAGTGCATTTGGAAAGTAATTCAGACCCCTTCACTTTTTCCACATTTTGTTATGTTACAGCCTTATTTTAAAATCGATAAAATAAAAAAAGTTCCACATCAATCTACACACAATACCCAATAATGAAAAAGTGATAACAGGTTTTTAGATTTTTTTTCCACATTTATAAAAAATTAAAAACAGATACCTTATTTACATAACTATTCAGACCCTTTTCTATGAGACTTGAAATTGAGCTCAGGTGCACTCTGTTTCCATTGATCATCCTTGAGATGTTTCTACAACTTGGAGTCCACCTGTGGTAAATTCAATTGATTGGACATGATTTGAAAAGGCACACACCTGTCTATATAAGGTCCCACAGTTGACAGTGCAGAGCAAAAACCAAGCCATGAGGTCAAAGGAATTGTCCGTAGAGTTCGAGACAGGATTGTGTTGAGGCACAGATCTGGGAAAGGGACCCAAAACATTTCTACAGCATTGAAGGTCCCAAGAACACTGTGGCCTCCATCATTCTTAAATGGAAGAAGTTTGGAACCACCAAGACTCCTCCTAGAGCTGGCCGCCCGGCCAAACTGAGCAATCGGGGGAGAAGGGCCTTGGTCAGGGAGGTGACCAAGAATCCGATGGTCAATCTGACTATTTAATGTAATTTTATCCATTTTAGAATAAGGCTTTTAACGTAACAAAATGTGGGGGAAAAAAATCAGGGGGGTCTGAATCCTTTCCAAATGCACTGTATGTATCAATACCACCAAATATCTACTCTAACACGGAAGTTCACCCACCTGAACAGTTTCTTTAAGGAGGTGAAGCTGTAGAGCGTGAACAGCAGCATCAGCAGGACTTTAATGGGCAGCTCTGTGACAACAAAGATTGAGAAACAAACATTAAGATCCTAATCATACAATATGAAATTTCTAATTGCAAATAACAAAATGCCTTCTCAGAGGGAGCCCAAATGGCTCCAGTGGTGGCTAAGTTGCAGAGGCTCTTACCTGCTGCAGTGAAGAGAAGTGGAAACAGAGAGTAATGCCCCGTGGTGGTCAGCATCAGGAAGATCCCAGCATCCTCTCTGCTCTCTACTGCTAGTATGCTGCCAAACAACAACACAAAACCCATTACAACAGGAAGAGGAGCTGTACAATAAAGACGTAACCAACTATGCCACAGGGTTGTATTCATTAGGCACCAAACGGAAGAACATTTACTGAAACAGGGAGGGACGACCAGAGATGTCCAATAAGAAAGCCCATTATAATTTTCAGTTGCAAAACGTTTTGCTACAGTGTGCCCCAATGAATATGACCCAGTTGCTATCAATGGGTCAATGATAGCAGAATCTGATATCAGCATGTCAGCAGTTCACCTGAAGGGCAGTATGGCCATGAGGATGGCCTTCTCGTGGACATGCCAGCCGAACATGAAGGAGCCCAGGGCACAGATCACCAGGCAGCGCAGGAACCCCCGGGCACCACGCGGACGACACCAGATACTCAACACTGCAGGCTGAGGGGGGTGGGGGGCAGGAAGAGAGGGGAGTATATTAACTTTTTACCTTTTACTTTAGGCTGGTGCACATTATTCTAAATATATATAGTAACAGTCAAAGGTTTGGACACACTTACTCATTCAAGGGTTTTTCTTTATTTTTTAAAACTATTTTCTACATTGTAGAATAATAGTGAAGACATCAAAACTATGAAATAACACATATGGAACCATGTAGTGTACAAAAAGTGTTAAACAAATCAAAATATATTTTATACTCTTGAAAGTAGACACCCTTTGGCTCGATGACAGCGTTGCACACTCTTGGCATTCTCTCAACCAGCTTCATGAGGTAGTCACCTGGAATGCATTTCAATTAACAAGTGTGCCTTGTTAAAAGTTAATTTGTGGAATATCTTTCCTTTGTAATGCGTTTGAGCCAAATCAGTTGTGTTGTGACAAGGTAGGGGTGGTATACAGAAGATAGCCCAACTTTGTAAAAGACCAAGTCCATATTATGGCAAGAACAGCTCAAATAAGCAAAGAGAAACGACAGTCCATCATTACTTTAAGACATGAAGGTCAGTCAAGCAGGAACATTTTAAGAACTTTGAAAGTTTCTTCAAGTGCAGTTGCAAAAAACCATCAAGCGCTATGATCAAACTGGCTCTCATGAGGACCGCCACAGGAAAGGAAGACCCAGAGTTACCTCTGCTGCAGAGGATAAGTTCAATAGAGTTAACTGCACCTCAGATTCCAGCCCAAATAAATGCTTCACAGAGTTCAAGTAACAGACACGTCTGTTACTGTCAACATCAACTGTTCAGAGAAGACTGCATGAATCAGGCCTTCATGCTCAAATTGCTGCAAAGAAACCAGTACTAAAGGACACCAATAAGAAGAAGAGACTTGCTTGGGCCAAGAAACACGAGCAATCATCTGAGGAGCCTAAATTTGAGATTTTTGGTTCCAACTGCCATGTCTTTGTGAGACGCAGAGTAGGTGAACGGATGACCTCCACATTTGTGGTTCCCACCGTGAAGCATGGAGGAGGAGGTGTGACAGTGCTTTACTGGTGATACTGTCTGTGATTTATTTAGAATTCAAGGCACACTTAACGAGCATGGCTACCACAGTATTCTGCAGCGATACGTCATCCCATCTGGTTTGCGCTTAGTGGGACTATCATTTGTTTTTCAACAGGAAAATTACCCAACACACCTCCAGGCTGTGTAAGGGCTATTTGACCAAGAAGAGTGATGGAGTGCTGCATCAGATGACCTGGCATTCACAATCACCCGACCTCAACCCAATTGATATGGTTTGGGATGAGTTGGAACACAGAGTGAAGGAAAAGCAGCCAACAAGTACTCAGCATGTGGGAACTTCTTCAAGACAGTTGGAAAAGCATTCCAGGTGAAGCTGGTTGAGAGAATGCCAAGAGTGTGCAAAGCTGTCTTCAAGGCAAAAGATGGCTACTTTGAAGATTCTAAAATCAAAAATATATTTAGATTATGTTAACACTTTTTTGGTTACTATGTGTTACTTCTTAGTTTTGATATCTTCACTATTCATTTAGAAAATAGTAAAAATAAAGAAAAACCATTGAATGTGTAGGTGTCAAAACATTTGACTGGTACTGTAGCTATTATCTGTTCAAAAACAACTGCATTATTACATGGACATACAGTAGATTAAGTTTGTTTGGTTGGGCTGGGGTTGGTGTCACGTCTGCTCCCGCTCTCCCCCCTGGTGCTAGAGGGCACCAGGCTGCCCTGCATCACTCACTCCTATCATCTATTACGCACACCTGCCTTCCCTCATCATGCGCATCAGTGATATTGGACTCACCTGGGCTCACTCATCTGTTTATTTCCTCCCCTATATTTGTCAGTTCCCTTGCTCTGTTCTCCGCTGCTGCATTAATTGTTTTTTGGTTTGTGTTACCTGTTTGCTAATGCTGTTCCTGTCTCGTTCCATGTCTGTTATATACAGTTGAATTCGGAAGTTTACATAGACTTAGGTTGGATTCATTAAAATTTGTTTTTCAACCACTACACACATTTCTTATTAACAAACTATAGTTTTGGCAAGTCGGTTAGGAGATCTACTTTGTGCAATTTTTCAAACAAATGTTTACCGACAGATTATTTCACTGTATCACAATTCCAGTGGGTCAGAAGTTTACGTACACTAAGTTGACTGTGCCTCTAAACAGCTTGGAAAATTCCAGAAAATTATGTAATGTCTTTAGAAGCTTATGATAGGCTAATTGACGTCAATTGGTGGTGTACCTGTGGATGTATTTCAAGGCCTACCTTCAAACTCAGTGCCTCTTTGCTTGACATCATGGGAAAATCAAAAGAAACCAACCAAGACCTCAGAAAAAACATTGTAGACCTCCACAAGTCTGGTTCATCCTTGGGAGCAATTTCCAAATTCCTGAAGGTACCACATTCCTCTGTACAAACAATAGTACGCAAGTATAAACGCCATGGGACCACGCAGCCATCATACCGCTCAGGAAGGAGACACGTTCTGTCTCCTAGAGATGAACGTACTTTGGTGCGAAAAGTGCAAATCAATCCCAGGACAGCAGCAAAGGACCTTGTGAAGATGCTGGAGGAAACAGGTACAAAAGTATCTATATCCACAGTCAAATGAGTCCTATATCGACATAACCTGAAAGGACGCTCAGTAAGGAAGAAGCCACTGCTCCAAAACAACCATAAAAAAATGCCAGACTACAGTTAATGATCGGCTATGAAAAGCCAACTGACATTTACTCCTGAGGTGCTGACTTGTTGCACCCTCGACAACTACTGAAAGAAACCGATTTGAAGACAACAAGTAATGACATCACTGTGCACCAATGATATGACCACTGTTTTGTTGATTGACTGTATTTTAACTCAATGACCACTGATCGTCTTGAAATCTAGCTGGGTAGATAGCCAATGAGCTGAGGTAAATGGCAATATGCAATGGTTATGTGTTGGAAGACCAACCCATGTAGTAAGCTCCAGCATATTACACGCAGCATTGTTTGGTAAACACACAGATTCAGCTGTTTATATATCAATCAGTATGGCGACTAAGTCGGGGAAAGCTAAATCGAAGTCTAGATATACAGGTGTACACACAATTTTAGAAGAAATTGATCGGAAAAGTGAGACAGAGATTGTTGTAGGACGACTCATTTAGCGATTCCCAAGTGGAGGAATATTTTTTGAACGGAGAGGACATGTTTTGGACTGGTAAATTCTTCTCATGCTAATGCCCTTGTTTGAAATTAATAATATAAAATATGTTTTTATTTTTTAGAAGCAATATCTAAAAATGTAATGTAATGAAATGTGAGATGCGTGTGTCTGCCGCCCCACCCAAACCCACATGAAATAGCCTATTTGAGGCTGTTGAGGGGAGGGCAGGCCCACAACAATGGCCAAAGTGAAATGGAGATAGTAGTTACAGCTGGTCTGTTGTAATATAATAAAGACAGTAGATCTAGCTGGTCTGTCATAATATAATAGAGACAGTAGATCTAGCAGGTCTATAATAATATATTCAACCTTATGTTCCCTGTACTCATATATATATATATATATATATATATATATATATATATATATATATATATATATATATCTGTTTATTATACCTGTTGATACTCACTTTATAGCAGAAAAAGACTGCTATGGCACCTGGCATCAGCAGCACAATATTTTGTAGAGCTTTGGCAAAGTGGGTGGGGTTATATCCTTCCTGTTTGGCCCTGTCCGGGGGTCTCATCAGATGGGGCCACAGTGTCTCCTGACCCCTCCTGTCTCAGCCTCCAGTATTTATGCTGCAGTAGTTTGTGTCGGGGGGCTAGGGTCAGTTTGTTATATCTGGAGTACTTCTTCTGTCTTTTCCGGTGTCCTGTGTGAATTTAAGTATGCTCTCTCTAATTCACTCTTTCTCTCGGAGGAGGACCTGAGCCCTAGGACCATGCGTCAGGACTACCTGGCATGATGACTCCTTGCTGTCCCCAGTCCACCTGGCCTTGCTGCTGTTCCAGTTTCAACTGTTCTGCCTGCGGCTATGGAACCCTAAACTGTTCATATTTACTCGAGGTGCTGTTCTGTTGCATCCTCTACAGCTACTGTGATTATTATTATTTGACCCTGTTGGTCATCTATGAACGTTTGAAAATCTCGGCCACGTTCTGTTGTAATCTCCACCCGGCACAGCCAGAAGAGGACTGGCCACCCCTCATAGTCTGGTTCCTCTCTAGGTTTCTTCCTAGGTTTTGGCCTTTCTAGAGAGTTTTTCCTAGCCACCATGCTTCCACACCTACATTGCTTGCTGTTTGGGGTTTTAGGCTGGGTTTCTGTACAGCACTTTGAGATATTAGCTGATAATATTAATAATATTTAATATTTTTTGGATTTGATAGAGGGCTGAGGGTCTTCCAAATATTGAAAGTGTGTAAATAGTTACCCATGTTATTTTGTAAATGTATATATTTTTTTCTTCATATTTTGGGGGGTTGTGTTAGAATACCATTTTGGCATTTTGAATATAGTTATTTGTTTCAAAATGTATACCTTCACCAATTTGGCCACTTGGGTACATTTGGGCTACTTGTGTGGGACACCTGGGTGACTTCATGATAAATGTCATGTAGCACACTCATTTTGGAAGTTAGCATTCTGAAACTTTGCACAAGTACTGTTGCCCTCTTATGTTTTTCACTGAAATTGTCCGCATCATCCTATCTGAATGTTTGTTTTATCTTGTTCATTTTAAAGATGATACAACAATAAAAAGAAAAAACATATGTTTTTTTTATTGTTTTATCTAAACCAGATCTATTGTTTTATATTCTCCTACATTCAATTCACATTTCATATGCATATCCTTGGTTCTGTGCCTGAGCTACAGTCAGTTAGATTTGGGTATGTCTTCAGGCGGAAATTAAAAAAAGTAGGGGGTAACTCTAAGAGGTTTTAAACCTCCGACTTCAACTGTATTAAATGTGTACCTGCTTCGTCTCTCCAATGTGTCAGTTGGAACCAAAATTATTTTCCAATTGTTTCTTTCTGAACAGAACCAATATTATTTTTGTTCTGTTCCATTGTTCCGACTTGTAAAATGAAGTTCTGAACCGGTCCCAACCCCAAAAAAGCACAGGTTTATATGGTTCCTTTCTGTTCCTTTTTAAACCTTTGAAATCGTCATTAAATTACTTCACCAACCAGTGCGGATAGAGAAGCTTGCTATTGGGCTACCTAGGCTATAGTTGTTTACAGGCACGATGGTGTAGTGCACGAGATGCCACTGAAATTTTGCGGGTGGGGAGAGAGCGAGAGATGGTGGAGGGTGAGGCTTGGGTTGAAGCGCTGGGCACCCTGTTATGACATGCATTATTTGAATTAGGCCCACATAATTATACCTACGGAGGAGCGGCATCTATGGAGGAACTTTGAATGTCTTTGAACTTCCTAGAGTTGGCTTAACGTTGGACCAGAAATTAGCTAGCTAGCTAGCTAACAAGCTTGAGTGTTCAGCGCGGCACCCAAATTAAAAACACGTCTTACCTTTTAGTAGTTAATAAATCCAATGTGAAAAGTGATAACTATAGTATCCGTAACTAGAATTGAATACATTAATATATTCCTCTTTAAAAGTAAAAAAAATCACTCCCTAATTTCTGAATCACGCTTGTAACATCAGCTTTTGGAGGGTGCAGGTTGTCTACACATGCACACACACTGGCAAAGATTTTCAGCTGGCAGGCAGACACAGAAAATAGGTGCCTTATGTTTTTTTGTGGGACTGAAAAAAATGCCTGGAACGTAAAATAATGTTATTAAACGGTTCCCATTCTTTTAAAATAATGGTTCTGTTCCGGAACAGTCTAGCTAGATCACTTTCGTTTCCGGTTCTGATTCTGTTCCTCGAAAAATGTCGACCAGTTTTTGATTCTGTTCCTTGAACTGGTTCCAACCCCTGGTCTTTAGTGGTGATTCTGAACAATTTTAGCCTGAGATGATGCTCACCATTATGGAGAGCAGAGTGCAGATGAGTGTGATGGAGGGAGAGACGGAGGGGAGGATGGAGTGCTGGAACTCCTGCACCAATCCACCAGTCATTGAGGCTTTGGGAAGCTTTGCCACATCCAACAGCTTCAGACGCACACCTGAGAAACACACCAGCCATTAAACCCCTGTTAAATCCCTTCAAACCGGTAATATTATTCCATGAGTCGGTGACTCTCCAGACCATAATAAATACAAATACTCTCCAGCCAATTAATAGGCTACTTTCTAGCAATCCAACATTTTCTCTGACAACCCCCTATTGAATTTGGCCTTTACTACTATATCCCATTGAAACACATTCATAAATGTAAAAAAAGAACATCCACATTTTCCCCCCTAAGAAACAAGTTATTGCAGTGTCTAGGAGATATAAGAAAGCTCAATAAAATATATGTATATCTTTTTTACAGTATTTTACCTCTTTTTTTTGGTTAAGCACAAAACTACTTCAATACTTCCATTCATTTTTTAAAACTGGTACTGGTTACTTTCAGAAGAGTCCCCTTTCCACAGTGGGGTCACATTAGTTTGTAGCCCAAACGGTTTGGATGCTACAAACAGAAGTTGGCACATCGACGGTACCAGATGAGTCCCCTGACACTTGTGGGGGTCGTAGAGCAAAACGGAGACCCCCATTGTGTTCGTGAGTCATAACACTACAGACGTTTTTGTGAGAAGACCGATTTTCGAGATGTCTCATGGTCTGACGAACACCGCTCTAGCTCTGCCACCTTTCACCGCAGATGCGGTGCGACATCTGAAGTTCGACATCGGCAGATGTGCTGGATTGAGATGCATCCAATGCAAAACATATCTCTATCTTAAACTGACTGATAAAATATATATTACTTAGATTGATGCACAGGTGTGTCAATCGACTCTAGGGGGTTAAATCATAATGCATAAGATTATATGGACAGGGAGGACCTGATCCTAGATCAGCACTCCTACTCTGAGGCACTTTGTGAATACGGGACCATACTGAAGTCATAGAGAGAGTCTTACCCAGCACAGACAGAGCTTTATCCACCATGTTGTAGAGGGCCCAGACGTTAGGGGCCCAGTAGGCGTGGCACAGGCCCCTCTTAAAGGGGAAGAGTCTGGAAAGGACCTGGGGGAGCTGGCCCTGAGAGAGAAATTACAGTCACTAAACTATCCCTTTATTAAGACACCAGCAGATACCCAATCACATTCACCAGTACATTAATTATTTGACCTGGCTCAGTGCATCACTAATACAAAATAACTGACAGAACAGTTGGATAAAATATATGAACTTTTTGTTGTACTTTATGTCATCTTTATTTTATCAGAGTCATACTGAGACCAAGGTCTCTTTTACAGGAGCCCTGAATTACATCAATTACAGAAAACACACACATCAATATAAATGCAAAATGGAAACAGAAAGAAAAACAAGGTCATAAAAAACAAACACATTCATCAGTTATAAGGTACTCAATCAGCTTTCTGAATTCCCCTAGAGGCACCAAAACATTTAAGAACTAAAAGTTGATTTACCTAACTCAGAAGAGACCAAAGGAATTTCCAGAGTTAGCCATCCCGAAGACCGGGTGGGTAAACTCGTATGTCTAAAGTTTAGTAATGATGTTAGGTACAGTGGGCCTTTTTGTAAACGGGCTTTATAAATGAAAACAGCAATGTATCAACTTACGTGAAATCAAAGAGGGCCAACCAACTTTCTGGTAGAGAATGCAGTGATGAGTACTAAAATTCCCGCCTGTAATAAACCGCAGGCGCTATGATAAGCTGCATCTAACGGCTTTAATGAAGTGGCAACTGCGTTCATGCAGATGATGTCACCATTGTCTAGCACCGATAGGAACGTCGACTGAATAACTACTTTGTACTATTTAGCGAGAGCCAGTACCTAGTTCTATAGAAGCCCAGTTTTATTCTCAGCTTCTTTACGAAGCCATCAATATGCTTTTTAAAAGACAGCTTTTTATCTATCCAGACACCCAGATATTTGTTAGCGGGGACACAATCAATATGTACACTATCCAAAGAATGTATTTTTTGCGCTCTAGAGAACAACATATACTTACTTTTACCTGCATTCAATACAAATTTCAGGTCAATAAAGTTTTTCTGTAATAAAATGAAGGCAAACTGTAGTTCAGATAGATCCTGGTCAACCGTGGGGGCAACAGCAAACACAACAGTATCATTGCATACAAGTGCAGGTGACAACTTTTTACAGAGTCAAGTCAAGTCAAGTCAATAAAGTAAACAGTCAAAAATACAGGACCCAGAATCGACCACTGTGGGACACCTTTCGTAATATCCAGGAAACCTGATTCAACACCATCAGTATATAGAACTCAATATGCATCTGTCAAGTCATTTTTAAACCAGTTACATGCAGCCTGGTCTAGGCCAATTGAGGAAAGCTTCTGAATTAGCAGTGAGTGATCAACAGTATCAAAAGAATTTGACAGGTCAATGAAGAGGGCAGCACAATGTTGACTTTTATCCATACAGTTAACCACATCATTTATAACTAGGGATGCAGCAGAGATCTGGTCTAAAACCCGACTGATGTACATTTAGAATACATTTCAAAGACAAGAAATATCTTGGCTGAGAATGAATTAAGGATTCTAATATTTTAGCTAGGCAAGAAAGTTTAGAAATAGGGCAACAATTATTTAGGTCACAAGGGTCACCATCTTTGTGAAGGGGGCTTACATAGGCCGCCTTCCAAACCTTGGGGATAGTACCAGATATAATCGGCAAAATATGGGTTAATGATTCAGCAATCAGGGGGGCAGAGAGCTGCAGCAAAAATATAAGGGGTCGAATTAGCTTCCAGAAAACTACATTTTCAAAAAACAGACCAAAATAAATCAGTTTTAAACTATTTCAAGTTTTATATTGAAAGTCAGTGTTTTTTCTTTTTCTTCAATAGAGTGAGAAAGGGCGTGAAACTATGGTTTTTCGTCACACAACATATTTTAGTATGATTTCATCGAATGACAATAAAAGTGCAATGCTATTTGGCTAGCAGCCACACACTACATGACCAAAAGTATAAGGACACCTGCTCGTCGAACATCTCAAAAAAAGGGCTACGGTTTCCCTTCACCGGAACTAAGGGGCCTATTCCGAACTATGAAAAACAGCCCAAGACCATTATTACTCCACCAAAAACTTTACAGTTGGCACTATGCATTCGGGTAGGTAGTGTTCTCCTGGCATCAGCCAAAACCAGATTCGTCCGTTGAACTGCCAGATGGTGAAGCGTGATTCAACACTCCAAAGAATGCGTTTTCACTGCTCCAGAGTCCAATGGCGCGAGCTTTACACCACTCCAACCGACGCTCGTCATTGCACATGGGGTTATTTTAGGGCTGCTCGGCCATGGAAACTAATTTCATGAATCTCCAGATGAACATTTATTGTGCTGACGTTGCTTCCAGAGGAAGTTTGGAACTGTAGTGAGTGTTGTAACCGAGGACAGAGGATTGTTACACGCTACACACTTCAGCGGTCCCCTTCTGTGAGCTTGTATGGCCTACCACTTCGCGGCTGAGCCGTCGTTGCTTCTACTTTCCACTTCATAATAACAAAACTTAGAGTTGACCGGGGCAGCTCTAGCAGGGCAGAAATTTTACAAACTGACTTGTTGGAAAGGTGGCATCCTATGACAATGCCACGTTGGAAGTCAATGAGCTCTTCAGTAAGGCCATTCTACTGCCAATAAAAGTAGAGACTCAGAGCTAGAAAATGGTATATCATACACTACAGTTAAGAAACAAAGGGAAAGTAATTATTTGAACGTTGATAAACTTGTAACCCCACTTTTGAGAAAATGGCCCTTGAATGTTTTGGTACGTCTATCGACATGTCTGTATACAGTTGTCGCAGTGACATCATGAACGTCATCTTGAACATAATTGGCATAACTAGTGTATTTTAACACCAATAAACCCACCCGTTTGAAAATTAATTTAGTATATGTCAATCTAGCAAACCAGGCAAATAAAAGCAACTTCATAAAATAAAAAATAGTTTCTAGCTTGTTAGCTAGCTAGCTAGCTAGCTAGTGTTAAGTTTAAGGCTCCCGAGTGGCGCAGCGGTCTAAGGCACTGCATCTCAGTGCTTGAGGTGTCATTACAGACCCTGGTTCTATCCCGGGCTGTATCACAACCGGCTGAGATTGGGAGTCCCATAGGGCGGTGCACAATTGGCCCAGCGTTGTCCAGGTTAGGGGAGGGATTGGCTGGGGTAGGCCGTCATTGTAAAATAACAATTTGTTCTTAACTGACTTGCCTAGTTAAATAAAAGGCTAAATAAAGTAAGCAGGCTAGCCAGTTCAAATAATGAACATATCATATAGCTGACAATGTCTTAACTTTAGCTAATTTGTATTCATTATTACAGGAAAATAAACTCACAACAAGATAATTATTTACAAGTTAAATGGCAAGCTAATTACAGAAAAAAGCTTACGGTTGTGAGTGACTAAATAAACCTGGGCATTCCACTGGAGAATTTTACAACTTGGACACTGTCTCATTGACCTAACTTTATATCCTTTATTATTATTTTTTTCCCCCAATTTTGATCGTCTCTTCGCTGCAACTCCCCAACGGGCACAGGAGGAGAAGGTTGAGTCATGTGTCCTCCAAAACATTTTCCGCCAAACCACGCTTCTTAATACCCGTCCACTTAACCCGCAAGCCAGCCGCACCAATGTGTCGGAGGAAACACTGTTCAACTTATACCGGAAGCCACTTTACCTGGAAGCCAGCCGCACCAATGTGTCGGAGGAAACACTTTTCTGACAACCGAGGTCAGCCTGTAGGCGCTTGGCCCGCCACAAGGAGTGGCTAGAGCGCGATGAGCCAAGTAAAGTCCCCCCGGCCAAACCCTCCCCTAACCTGGACGACGCTGTGCCAATTGTGTGCCGCCCTATGGGACTCACAATCACGTCCGATTGTGACACAGCCTGGGAACGAACCTGGATCTATAGTGACGCCTCTAGCACTGTGAAGCAGTGTCTTAGACCGCTGCACCACTTGTGGCCCCTAACTTTATATCCTAATTTGACATCGGCGCAGGTCATGTTGTTCTTCACATTACCATCTCTGGTAAACACACACAACATCAAACCAACTAGGTTCCATGTTAGCTAGCTAGCTAACATTAGCTTTAAACTAGCAAGGCAAAAGGATCTGAGATACAAATAACATTACTACATAGACCATACACGTAATGTTAGCTAGCGAGTAAGTCAGCTAACGTTAGCTAGCTAGCTAACAGTATGCTTTAACTTGCAATGAAAACTTTCTGATCAAATTAGAAACTTATAATATCTGAAAATGTAGCAAGCTAGACTCTCTTACCTGTATACATAAATTAACGCTTCTCCCTCGCTGTCACGGATGCCATGTTTGCCCTTAGTTTGAGGATGTTATTCGGAGACAGGTGTTTTATACAAAATCCTTCTGTGTTCTCTTTTCGACTCCCTGTGCATTTGCAATGAGACGCCTGAATTTTTCCATCTCCTTAGCTATCATACTCTGTTTCCATCGGCATTCCACTGATTTCAAAACTCGGTCCTCCAGAAAGTGGAGTGCACTTTGCAGTTTTTCATAATATCTTACAAAAAAGATGAGTTTAGAAAGGATTATCTACACATATTGAGCAGCTCATGCTATAGACAGAAGCGTGCTACATGGCAGACCAAGCCAAAATCATCTCTTGGCATGTCCAGCCCATCCATTATCTCAGCCAATCATGGCTAGTGGGAAGGTTCCGGTCTTTTTCCGTGGGTAAACCAACTAGGCTCGTAAATTAACAATTGTATTCGTATTTACAGGTGGCATACAAGTTTGTTATTAAGGCACATGTAAGTTCACATATTCCAGAAGGCATTTCTGCCCAAAAATGCATTTTAATGAAATGCCTCTCTTGTGAACTAATGACACGCGACATACGCCTAGTAACATCTAAAATGAGTCACATTTTAGATGTGCATTTACAAAATGCAGCAAGTGTTTTATCTTTCCTTTTCTGGGTGAAAAATGCCAAATCCTGCATTAATGCGAACCTGACAGAGGTAAAAATAAACATAAATGGTATCTACATCAGCATGCTCTGCTAGAATTCTGCTGTTGTACTGACAGAGTACCTACTGTACCATAGCAATGAACGGACCAAAGGAGAGGGCGCCGACAGAGATCACGATAGATCCCAGAGCTACCAGACGAACAGGACTGAAACTGCTCCATCTCACAGAGCCATCTGAAGGAAACACACAACAGAGAGGAACAGAGTGAATAAACTGTCTGGTTGGATATAAAATCTTTGATCAGTGAGTTTATTACAATCATATTGTCTTATTATTCAGAATCAAATTCATTTGAGATGTCATCAACCTGTATTCACGCTTACTGTTACCCAGGTAACATCTCTGGCGTTTCTCCTGAAAGTGTTCCTTTTCTGTTTTTCACCCAACAGCTAACTCTTGAGTTACCCTGTGTAACCTGCTAGCTCTGGTGTTATCTCTGTTACCTGTGTTGTCCTTGGTGAAGCAGTAACTCCGCAGCAGGAAGATCCCGTAGGCAGGAGCAATGTACAGGTAGATGTGTTTCAGGTTCAGGAGAACAGTGAAGAGCAACGCCCCCTCCAGGTGTCTGCCCTGCTCAACCAGAAAGAATGTCATAAAATAGCTTCAAATGTCTGTATGAAAAGACAGTAATCCGTTTATTAAAAAAATCCAGACGGGTGCTCAGAGCATGCACTAACCAGGTGGCAAGTGTCTTCACTGACATTTTCAACCTTTCCCTGACCCAGTCTGTAATACCTAGATTTTTCAAGCAGACCACCATAGTTCCTCTGCCCAAGAATGCCAAGGGAACCTCTCTAAATTACTATCGTCCCATAGAACTCACATCTGTAGCCATGAAATGCACTCCAAGCTCATCACTAAGTTAAGGACCCTGGGACTGAACAACTCCCTCTACAAATGGATCCTGTCTTCCGGACAGGTACCCCCAGGTGGTGAGGGTAGGTAACAACATATCCGCCATGCTGACCCTCAACACGGGGGCCCCTTTAGGGGTGCGTTCTAAGTCCCCTCCTGTACTCCCTGTTCACCCACGACGGCAACACCATCATTAACTTTACCGACGACACAACGGTGGAAGGCCTGATCACAGACAATGATGAGACAGACTATAGGTAGCAGGTCAGAGACCTCGCAGTGTGGTGTCAGGACAACAACCTCTCCCACAATCTAAGCAAGACAAAGAAGCTGATCATCCTCAACTAACCGGTGCCCCCGCACATTGACTCTGCACCGGAACCCCCCTGAAAATATTGTTATGTTGTTGTCTTAGGTCTCTCTTTATGTAGTGTTGTGGTGTTTCTCTTGTCTTGATGTGTGTTTTGTCCTATATTTTTATTTTTCATTTTTAATCCCAGCAGGAGACCTTTTGCCTTTTGGTAGGCTGTCATTGTAAATAAGAATTTGTTCTTAACTGAATTTGTTCTTACATTTTTTTTTAAAGAACAAGTCAAAACTGTAACTCGGCTACTCTATACTAATATTTTCTTGTCTTCTCGCACCAATTTCGTGGTATCCAATTGGTAGTTACAGTCTTGTCCCATCGCTTCAAATCCCGTACGGACTCGGGAGAGGCGAAGGTCGAAAGCCATGCGTCCTCCGAAACACAACCCAGCCAAGGTGCACCGCTTCTTGACACAATGCTGCTTTAAAAAAAAACGTACACCTGGCGACCGGCGTGCAATGCACCCGGCCTGCTACAGGAGTCGCTAGAGCGTGATGGGACAAGAACATCCCTGCCAAACTCTCCCCTAACCCGGAAGATGCTGGGCCAATCGTGTGCCGCCCCATTGGCCTCCTGGTCGCGGTCGGCTGCGAAAGAGCTTGGACTCCAACCAGGATCTCTAGTGACACAGCTAGCACTGCAATGTAGTGCCTTAGACCACTGCACCACTTATATTTTCTTCTTGGTAAGCAACTCCAGTGTAGATTTGGCTTTGTGTTTTAGGTTATTGTCCTGCTGAAAGGTGAATTCAGCAGGACAGTGTCCGGTGGAATATTTTTATTCTGTACAGGCTTCCTTCTTTTCACTCTGTAATTTAAGTTAGTATTGTGGAGTAACTACAATGTTGTTGATCCATCCTCAGTTTTCTCCTATTACAGACATTAAACTCTGTAAGTGTTTTAAAGTCACTATTGGCCTTTCACCACAGTGAAATCCCTGAGCGGTTTCCTTCCTCTCCGGCAACTGAGTTAGGAAGGCCACATTTATCTTTGGAGTTAATGGGTGTACTGATACACCAGCCAAAGTGTAATTAATAACATCATCACGCTCAAAGGGAAATTGAATGTCAGCTTTTTTTTTTTTTTTACCCATCTACCAATAGATGCACTTCTTTGCGAGGCATTGGAAAACCTCCCTGGTCTTTGTGGTTGAATCTGTGTTTGAAATTCACTGTTAGATTGAGGGGCCTCACGGATAATTGTATGTGTGGGGTACAAAGATGAGGTAGTCAATAAAAAAATAATGTTAAACACTATTAATGCACACAGACTTGTTAAGCAAATTGACTCATTTGCCATAACAAAGGGGTTGAGTACTTATTGACTCAAGACATTTCAGCCTTTCATTTTTAATCAATATTTTTAAATTTCGAAAAACATAATTCCACTTTGACATAGGATATTGTGTGTAGACCAGTGACCAACAAATCTCAATTTAATCCATTTTTAATTCAGGCTGTAACACAAAAAATGTGGAAAAAGTCAAAGGGTGTGAATACTTTCTGAAGGCACTGTACATATTACTTCAACTACTTCGTACCCCTGCACATTGACTCGGTACCGGTCCTCCTATTTGGCCTCCTTATTGTTATTTTTTTGTGACATTTTTTCAGACTTTTTAACTCTGCATTGTTGGGACAGTAAGCATAAGTAAGCATTTCACGGTAAAGTCTACATCTCTTGTATTCGGTGCATGTGACAAATACAATATTATTTGATCAATACTACATTCAAATGAAGAACAAAATGGCATAACCATTCATGTTTCTTAAACTATTCTAAATAAAGGATCTTAACTTTGCACATGATTCAGCATGGTTGAGTTAAGCAGGAATCATTGGTGTTGTGGAGAAGGGTGGTTGGGTAGGTACAGTACCTGTAAATGTCTTGCCACTGATAGCAGTAGTATTCCAAACAGGAATCCATTGTACTGGAAATGAATGTCTGGATGGAAACACTAAGGACTTGAGAGACTTGCTGGTTAATAATTTTTCTAGCGTTAGTTTCTCTAGACTGCTTAGTTACAGCTCTATAGAGTTGAATTGCCATAATGAACTAGGTCATGTAAGCTCATTGACCTTGTCAACACAGTTGGGTCATGTTCATTAGGGCAGTTGGTGGTCTTACCTTTTGACCTGATAATGATCCTTGTGGATCAAAAAGTAATTTAAGGTGGTAATTGGGAGCATATTCAGTGTGCAGGCTTTTCTCTTCTTTTCATGTTCATAAGGGCACACCGTTTTAAAACATGAGTTTTATATGAATTTCTTATTGGACAGGTCTCTGTAATCCTTCCATGTTTCAGTGTGTTTTCTTTCATATTGGAGGCCTAAAGAACACAACCCAGGTCTCAGAGTAGTGAGTGAAGGATACGGTCAACGATGAGGAGGCCAAAGTTCCACAAAAGCAGAGCTGCCAGGATGAAAAATGGATGCCCCAGGAGGTCCTTGGAACCCTTTTCTTCTCTCACACTTCTACAGCATCTGGAGGAAGAGAGAAAAACAGTGGTTATAAATGGGGGACTGAAACACACTGTACACTATATACAAAACACAAAAAATAAACATTAACAAATAAAATCCTTAAAGAGACAGTGCAGTCAAAAACATGATTTTCCTGTGTGTTAAATATATTTCCACACTATTAGGTTGGAATAATACTATACAATTGTGAAAATGATGCCCTTTTAGTGTAAGAGCTGTTTGAAAAGGTCCTGAAATTTCAGCTTGTTGGGTGGGGTTTTGCTATAAATTATCAGACCAATAACAAAGTGGGCCCTCCTCTCTGCCAATAATGTACAGTTATGAATATAACTACTGTTCCCTGAATGAGGGAACAAGGTATAACATACTATGGGGAGTCAACGACCAATCACATTCACCTGAAGAAAACTAAAACACACCCAATGGGCTAATAAATGCAGAGCCTGCCCTTGCAAGCCCCGCCTTCCTAGATATAACATCAGCACTCCCATTACTTTCCTCAATTCAGTACTGCTCTTCAGCAAGCCCCCCCCCCCCCCCCCCCCCCCGCAAAGTATATCCGCACCCACGTTGAGAGATCCGGAGGGTATGTCACCCTGAGCGATTGGAAATGCGCACTGCGCCCTAAGAGCAGATAATGGGTTAGGAGAGACCGCCTGTTGATGTACGCCACCGACATCGTGCTCACCCTGCGGGACACTAACCGGGCCATGGGAACCCCATGTGATAACAAGGAGTCAACGCACTCAGGCACGACTGGGATACCTTGAGCAACTGATGGCAATGGCGAGATGCATCCAGATGTGTATCTACAGTGCCTTCAGAAAGTATTCACACCCTTTGACTTTTCCAACATTTTGTTGTGTTACAAAGTGGGATTAAAATGGTTGAATTGTTTATTTTTTATCAACGATCTACACAAAATACTCTAACGTCAAAGTGGACATATATATGTTTTTAATTGTTAAGAAATTATGAAAAATACTACTATATCTTGATTATGTAAGCATTCAACCCCCTGAGTAAGTACATGTTTGAATTACCTTTAGCCGCCATTACAGCTATGAGTCTTTCTGGGTAAGTCTCTAAGAGCATTCCACATCTGTATTGGGCAACATTTGCCCATTATTCTTAATTTATTTTTATTCAAGCTGTCATATTGGTTGTTGATCATTGCTAGACAACCATTTTCAAGTCTTGCCATAGATTTTAAACCAGATTTAATTCAAAACTGTAACTCAGCCACATTCACTGGCTTCTTGGTAAGCAACTCCAGTGTAGATTTGACCTTATGTTTTATATTATTGCCCTGCTGAAAGGTGAATTTATCTCCCAGTGCCTGGTGGAAAGCAGACTGAACCAGATTTTCTTCTAGGATTTTTCCTGTGCTAAACTCCATTCTGTTTCTTTTTTATCCTGAAAAACTCCACAGTCCCTAATGATTACAAGCATACAGATAACATACATACAGATAACAAATATGGAGAGTGGTACTCAATGTGTTGTATTTTCCCCTAACATAACACTTTGTATTCAGGACAAAAACTTTTGCAGCATTAATTTAGTGACTTGTTGCAAACGGGATGGAAGACAGTGTCTGATGGATCATTTGTATTCTGTACAGGCTTCCTTCTTTTCACTCTGTCAATTAGGTTAGTATTGTGGAGTAACTGCAGTTGTTGATCCATCCTCAGTTCTCCCCTATTCCAGCCATTAAACTGTTTTAAAGTCACCATTGGCAACTGAATTAGGATGGATGCATGTATTGTTGTCGTGACTGGGCGTATTGATACACCATCCAAAGTGTAATTAATAACTTCACCATGCTCAAAGGGATATTCAATGTCTGCTTTTATTTTTACCCATCTACCAATAGGTGTCCTTCTTTATGAGGCATTGGAGAACCTCCCTGGTCTTTGTGGTTGAATGTGTGTTTGATATTCACTGCTTGACTAAGGGACCTTACAGATTGTATGTGTGGGGGTACAGAGATGAGGTAGTCCTGACAAAATCATGTTAAACACTATAATTGCACACAGAGTGAGTCCATGCAACTTGTGACTTGTTCAGCAAATTTGTAAAAATGTATAAAAACACTACTCCACTTTGACGCCATGGGGTACTTTGTGTAGGCCAGTGACAAAACATCTACATCTAAGGCTGTAACACAACAAAATGTGGAATAAGTCAAAGGTGTGAATACTTTGTGAAGGCACTGTATGTAAACCAATTGCTGGGACGCACCGACTGTACTAGCCACCGAAGTGTGAGCATTTTGGACTTGCACTCCTTGAGGTGCTTGTCCAAACCACGCTTTTCCAGGATGGGACACAGCAATCCATTGCTGTTTGGAACTCGGAAATACAGGTTGTACCAACCGCTCTGTGCTTCCGACATGGGAACCACCCGAATAGCCCGCTTCCAAAGAGAGGAAATCTTCTCTCTCAAAACAGGCGATAGGACACACCCACGGTGACGCCTTGAATGCCCGCCACTGGGCGGAGCATGCGGTCAACCACCTACGAGACTGCATGGACTCCATAGTTGAGACAAATCAAATTGTATTTGTCACATACACGTGTTTAGCAGATGTTATTGCGGATGTAGCGAAATGCTTGTGCTTCTAGTTCTGACAGGGCAGCAATATCTAAAAAGTAAAATCTAACAATTTCACAAATCTAAGTAAACAAATGGAATTAAGAAAATATAAATATATGGACGGGCAATGTCAGAGCGGTATAGACTAAGATACAGTAGATATAATAGAATACAGTGCATACATATGGGATGAGTAATGCAAGATTAGTAAAAATTATTAAAGTGATTATTTAAAGTGACTGACTAGTGTTCCATTTATTAAAGTGGCTAATGATTTCAAGTAGACTCAGCAAAAAATAGAAACGTCCCTTTTTCAGGACCAAAGATAAAGATAATTCATAAAAATCCTTCATTCGAAACACGGTTTCCCATGCTTGTTCAATGAACCATAAACAATTAATGAACATGCACCTGTGGAACGGTCGTTAAGACACTAACAGCTTACAGACGGTATGCAATTAAGGTCAGTTAAGAAAACTTAGGACACTAAAAGAGGCCTTTCTACTGACTCTGAAAAACACCAAAAGAAAGATGCCCAGGGTCCCTGCTCATCTGCGTGAATGTGCCTTAGGCATAATGCAAGGAGGCATGAGGACTGCAGATGTGGCCAGGGCAATAAATTGCAATGTCGGTACTGTGAGACGCCTAAGACAGCGCTACAGGGAGACAGGATGGACAGCTGATCGTCCTCGCAGTGGCAGACCACGTGTAACAACACCTGCACAGGATTGGTACATCCGAACATCACACCTGCGGGACAGGTACAGGATGGCAACAACAACTGCCCGAGTTACACCAGGAACGCACAATCCCTCCATCAGTGCTCAGACTGTCCACAATAGGCTGAGAGAGGCTGGACTGAGAGCTTGCAGGCCTGTTGTAAAGGCAGGTCCTCACCAGACATCACTGGCAACAACGTCGCCTATGGGCACAAACCCACAGTTGCTGGACCAGACAGGACTGGCAAAAAAGTGCTCTTCACTGACGAGTCGAGTCGCGTTTTTTTGGTCGGATTCATTTATCATCGAAGGAAAAAAAAAATCGCCGAGGCCTGTACTCTGGAGCAGGATCGATTTGGAGGTGGAGGGTCCATCATGGTCTGGGGCGGTGTGTCACAGCATCATCGGACTGAGCTTGTTGTCATTGCAGGCAATCTAAACGCTGTGCATTACAGGGAAGACATCCTCCTCCCTCATGTGGTACCCTTCCTGCAGACTCATCCTGACATGACCCTCCAGCAGTATGCCACCAACCATACTGCTCGTTCTGTGCGTGATTTCCTGCAAGACAGGAATGTCAGTGTTCTGCCATGGCCAGCGAAGAGCCTGGATCTCAATCTCATTGAGCACGTCTGGGACCTGTTGGATCGAAGAGTGAGGGCTAGGGCCATTCCCCCCAGAAATGTCCGGGAACTTGCAGGTGCCTTGGCGGAAGAGTGGGGTAACATCTCACATCACAGCAAGAACTGGCAAATCTGGTGCAGTCCATGAGGAGATGCACTGCAGAACTTAATGCAGCTGGTGGCCACATCAGATACTGACTGTTACTTTTGATTTTGACACCCCCCCTCCTTTGTTCAGGGACACATTATTTCATTTCTGTTAGTCAAGTCTGAGGATGTCTCAGTTGTTGAATCTTGTTATGTTCATACAAATATTTACACATGTTAAGTTTGCTGAAAATAAACGTAGTTGACAGTGATAGGACGTTTCTTTTTTTGCTGAGTTTAATGTGTATGTACGCTGCTGCCTCTCTGTGCAGTCCTTTGGCGAAATTGGTTTGCCCAAAACACATTCCCCCCCGCTCCGGTAGGCTATTTATGACACTGGTCCACCGAAACCAGCCGTGCTCTATTCGGAAGCGAACGACAAAGAGCACTCCGAGATGAGGTGGCTAGCTTAACTTCCCATACCGGCATGCAAACTAGACACGCCCCCTATAAAACAGTTCCACTTTCATGCAACTTGGCTGAAAGTGAGTTATTCCAGGTAAAAATAAATTGAAAGTGAGTCAAGCTCTACTGCAGCCATCACAGGTTGTAAAACTTTAGGAGGAAAGCCATAGCGCCGGGTTGCTGCTCTGCATGCCCAGCGCGATAGCCGTGGCATAGATATAAAGCTGCCAGAGCTAGCTCATCCATCTCTTTCTCAGAACCAGTCAGGAACCAGTCAGAGATACAGTACCACATCCTTTCCAGAATGCAGTTCCCGAAAACCTTCAGGGATGCAGAGATTCCAAGTCTCTCGCATGACAGGCGGGGAACAAATCCGAACTGTCTACGGCAGCCCTGAGGCCGCCGTAACACCGTTCTTTTCAAAGAGATGCCCTTCTCCAGTAAACCTTCCTAAGAAGTCAGCCTAAAACAGTCTGAACTCAGCCGGTGACACCGGTCACACGAGCTGGTCCGAGCCAAGGCAGCCTGAGGGTGTTTCCACCCCCGGCAAACAGGACAGCACTTGTTAGTATCTTTACATTTTCATTGTGAAACCACATTCCCTATGGCATGGTCGGAGGTTCAAATCTGACTGGTTAGCCTTTTTGAACTAACTCTTACCACTGGTCATCTTAATCAAGCAGGGAAACGGTGGCTACACAAGCAGAGCAGAAGAGGTAGGCTTTTGGCAAACACAAATCCTACCCAAGCAAAGAAGCATTAGCTACACAAGCCGAGAAGTAGTTAGCTTTTAGCAAACACAAACGATACCAACACCCAAAACACGCAACATTTAGGGGGACAAGTACTCTCTCCCCACTAACAGACTCCCAAGTCGGAGCAGAATCCAGTAGTCTTGAAAAATTGCGTGTCACGTGTATAGGGTCAATTTCACGCCATATGAATTGAATTCAAAATAAAATAAATTGTGATGTTGAATGTAAACATTATATTTTCGAGGACGGGTGGATGTTGAAATCAAAAACCAAACAATTGAAAGCAAAATGTATAGAATTGGAAACAAAAATAAGACATCAAAACCAAAACTTGTAAGCAAATCATTTTAAAGCGAGTGCAAAACTCTGACAAATGATTAAAACATATATTTGAAAACGAATGCAAAAATAATTCTCGGTTAAACTTTCCCAGCAACCAATCCTATTGAATACTTTTTGCCTGCATACACTACCTTTTGGTTTTGCTGCTCGTATCTTTGCTATCAATGTCCGTTTCTTCGCTTTCACTGCCAGTCTTTTCGATTGCGAGATTTGGCATTATTTTCCCGTGAAGAGCAGGGTTTAGAGGGAGGCGTAGACAATGAGTCTCCATTGGTCAGCTAGTTTTGGAGTGACGGTTCGTCTTAACCCAATCAATGAACATGATAGACAGACTTTTTCCTATTGCCTACTTAAGTAGACGGTCTGACATCACCTCGTTTTAGGGTTTTGCTAACATTCTTCAAAATTGTCAGTCACGGGTGTGATGTAAGGATATTAGAAGCATGTCTATCTAATACATTTAATGACAAACCATCTAACTACTTAGGTAAACATATGAATTACCTGTTGCACAACATTCGGCGCAGGTGTATGGCGAACCAGTTACCAACACCTGCGCCGAACGTTGTGACACAGGTAATTCATATGTTTACCTAAGTAGTTAGATGGTTTTTCATTAGATTTTTCTCCGCAACCTGATCCACCCACATATACAGTGCCTTGCGAAAGTATTCGGCCCCCTTGAACTTTGCGACCTTTTGCCACATTTCAGGCTTCAAACATAAAGATATAAAACTGTATTTTTTTGTGAAGAATCAACAACAAGTGGGACACAATCATGAAGTGGAATGACATTTATTGGATATTTCAAACTTTTTTAACAAATCAAAAAATGAAAAATTGGGCGCGCAAAATTATTCAGCCCCCTTAAGTTAATACTTTGTAGCGCCACCTTTTGCTGCGATTACAGCTGTAAGTCGCTTGGGGTATGTCTCTATCAGTTTTGCACATCAAGAGACTGACATTTTTTCCCATTTCTCCTTGCAAAACAGCTCGAGCTCAGTGAGGTTGGATTTGTGAATAGCAGTTTTCAGTTCTTTCCACAGATTCTCGATTGGATTCAGGTCTGGACTTTGACTTGGCCATTCTAAACACCTGGATATGTTTATTTTTGAACCATTCCATTGTAGATTTTGCTTTATGTTTTGGATCATTGTCTTGTTGGAAGACAAATCTCCGTCCCAGTCTCAGGTCTTTTGCAGACTCCATCAGGTTTTCTTCCAGAATGGTCCTGTATTTGGCTCTATCCATCTTCCCATCTTCCCTGTCCCTGCTGAAGAAAAGCAGGCCCAAACCATGATGCTGCCACCACCATGTTTGACAGTGGGGATGGGTGATGAGCTGTGTTGCTTTTACGCCAAACATAACATTTTGCATTGTTGCCAAAAAGTTCAATTTTGGTTTCATCTGACCAGAGCACCTTCTTCCACATGTTTGGTGTGTCTCCCAGGTGGCTTGTGGCAAACTTTAAACAACACTTTTTATGGATATCTTTAAGAAATTGCTTTTTTCTTGCCACTCTTCCATAAAGGCCAGATTTGTGCAATATACGACTTATTGTTGTCCTATGGACAGTCTCCCACCTCAGCTGTAGATCTCTGCAGTTCATCCAGAGTGATCATGGGCCTCGTGGCTGCATCTCTGATCAGTCTTCTCCTTGTATGAGCTGAAAGTTTAGAGGGACGGCCAGGTCTTGGTAGATTTGCAGTGGTCTGATACTCCTTCCATTTCAATATTATCGCTTGCACAGTGCTCCTTGGGATGTTTAAAGCTTGGGAAATCTTTTTGTATCCAAATCCGGCTTTAAACTTCTTCACAACAGTATCTCGGACCTGCCTGGTGTGTACCTTGTTCTTCATGATGCTCTCTGCGCTTTTAACGGACCTCTGAGACTATCACAGTGCAGGTGCATTTATACGGAGACTTGATTACACACAGGTGGATTGTATTTATCATCATTAGTCATTTAGGTCACCATTGGATCATTCAGAGATCCTCACTGAACTTCTGGAGAGAGTTTGCTGCACTGAAAGTAAAGGGGCTGAATAATTTTGCACGCCCAATTTTTCAGTTTTTGATTTGTTAAAAAAGTTTGAAATATCCAATAAATGTCGTTCCACTTCATGATTGTGTCCCACTTGTTGATTCTTCACAAAAAAATACAGTTTTATATCTTTATGTTTGAAGCCTGAAATGTGGCAAAAGGTCGCAAAGTTCAAGGGGGACTTTCGCAAGGCACTGTAATTGTTCCGAGAGCCAATCGGTGACCCGCCAAATAACATTAATTTATTAGGCTATTCCAGAATCAAATAGGCTATAGACTGCAAAAATAGCCTACATTTATTTAGTAGGCTATTGTCTACTCAAACTTTTACCAGCCACACGTTTCAGCTTTATATGGCCTGCGTATGGTTTAAATGAAGGAAACCCTGAAGTAATGTAATAATTAACTCAATTATTGTAAACAAATATCTGCTTGCACTTTTGCAGGCTGTGTATTCATCTACCGGGTTGTTGTCCTCCTTGTCCACAATGACTCAAAAATCCTTCCAAACTGGGGATTTCACTCGCACAGCACTTGATTCCACGATGGTGTATCTCACCATCATAACCTTTTTTTATTTCTCCATAAATTAGCCATTCACTTGAGCTGAGTGTGGAAAAATAAACTTGCCAATGTATTGTCGCGTGGTGTTAGAGAACATACAGTGGGGCAAAAAAGTATTTAGTCAGCCACCAATTGTGCAAGTTCTCCCACTTAAAAAGATGAGGCCTGTAATTTTCATCATAGGTACACTTCAACTGTGACAGACAAAATGAGAAAAAAAATCCTGAAAAATCACATTGTAGGATTTTTTATTTATTTATTTGCAAATTATGGTGGAAAATAAGTATTTGGTCAATAACAAAAGTTTCTCAATACTTTGTTATATACCCTTGGTTTTTTTGCAAGTCTTCACAAGGTTTTCACACACTGTTGCTGGTATTTTGGCCCATTCCTCCATGCAGATCTCCTCTAGAGCAGAGATGTTTTGGGGCTGTTGCTGGGCAACACAGACTTTCAACTCCCTCCAAAGATTTTCTATGGGGTTGAGATCTGGAGACTGGCTAGGCCACTCCAGGACCTTGAAATGCTTCTTACGAAGCCACTCCTTCATTGCCCGGGCGGTGTATTTTTGGGATCATTTTCATGCTGAAAGACCCAGCCACGTTTCATCTTCAATGCCCTTGCTGATGGAAGGAGGTTTTCACTCAAAATCTCACGATACATGGCCGCATTCTTTCCTTTACACGGATCAGTCCTCCTGGTCCTTTTGCAGAAAAACAGCCCCAAAGCAGGATGTTTCCACCCCCATGCTTCACAGTAGGTATGGTGTTCTTTGGATGCAACTCAGCATTCTTTGTCCTCCAAACACAACGAGTTGAGTTTTTACCAAAACGTTATATTTTGGTTTCATCTGACCATATGACATTCTCCCAATCTTCTTCTGGATCATCCAAATGCTCTCTAGCAAACTTCAGACGGGCCTGTACATGTACTGGCTTAAGCAGGGGGACACGTCTGGCACTACAGGATTTGAGTCCCTGGCGGCGTAGTGTGTTACTGATGGTAGGCTTTGTTACTTTGGTCCCAGCTCTCTGCAGGTCATTCACTAGGTCCCCCCGTGTGGTTCTGGGATTTTTGCTCACCGTTCTTGTGATCATTTTGACCCCACGGGGTGAGATCTTGCGTGGAGCCCCAGATCGAGGGAGATTATCAGTGGTCTTGTATGTCTTCCATTTCCTAATAATTGCTCCCACAGTTGATTTCTTCAAACCAAGCTGCTTACCTATTGCAGATTCAGTCTTCCCAGCCTGGTGCAGGTCTACAATTTTGTTTCTGGTGTCCTTTGACAGCTCTTTGGTCTTGGCCATAGTGGAGTTTGGAGTGTGACTGTTTGAGGTTGTGGACAGGTGTCTTTTATACTGATAACAAGTTCAAACAGGTGCCATTAATACAGGTAACGAGTGGAGGACAGGGGAGCCTCTTAAAGAAGATGTTACAGGTCTGTGAGAGCCAGAAATCTTGCTTGTTTGTAGGTGACCAAATACTTATTTTCCACCATAATTTGCAAATAAATTCATTAAAGATCCTACAATGTGATTTTCGGGATTTTGTTTTCTCATTTTGTCTGTCATAGTTGATGTGTACCTACGATGAAAACTACAGGCCCCTCTCATCTTTTTAAGTGGGAGAACTTGCACAATTTGTGGCTGACTAAATACACTGCTCAAAAAAATAAAGGGAACACTTAAACAACACAATGTAACTCAAAGTCAATCACACTTCTGTGAAATCAAACTGTCCACTTAGGAAGCAACACTGATTGACAATAAATTTCACATGCTGTTGTGCAAATGGAATAGACAACGGGTGGAAATTATAGGCAATTAGCAAGACACCCCCAATAAAGGAGTGGTTCTTCAGGTGGGGACAACAGACCACTTCTCAGTTCCTATGCTTCCTGGCTGATGTTTTGGTCACTTTTGAATGCTGGCGGTGCTTTCACTCTAGTGGTAGCATGAGACGGAGTCTACAACCCACACAAGTGGCTCAGGTAGTGCAGCTCATCCAGGATGGAACATCAATGCGAGCTGTGGCAAGAAGGTGTGCTGTGTCTGTCAGCGTAGTGTCCAGAGCATGGAGGCGCTACCAGGAGACAGGCCAGTACATCAGGAGACGTGGAGGAGGTCGTAGGAGGATAACAACCCAGCAGCAGGACCACTACCTCCGCCTTTGTGCAAGGAGGAGCAGGAGGAGCACTGCCAGAGCCCTGCAAAATGACCTCCAGCAGGCCAGAAATGTGCATGTGTCTGCTCAAACGGTCAGAAACAGACTCCATGAGGGTGGTATGAGGGCCCGACGTCCACAGGTGGGGGTTGTGCTTACAGCCCAACACCGTGCAGGACGTTTTTAATTTGCCAGAGAATACCAAGATTGGCAAATTCGCCACTGGCGCCCTGTGCTCTTCACAGATGAAAGCAGGTTCACACTGAGCACATGTGACAGACGTGACAGTCTGGAGACGCCGTGGAGAACGTTCTGCTGCCTGCAACATCCTCCAGCATGACTGGTTTGGCGGTGGGTCAGTCATGGTGTGGGTTGGCATTTCTTTGGGGGGCCGCACAGCCCTCCACGTGCTCGCCAGAGGTAGCCTGACTGCCATTAGGTACCGAGATGAGATCCTCAGACCCCTTGTGAGACCATATGCTGGTGCGGTTGGCCCTGGGTTCCTCCTAATGCAAGACAATGCTAGACCTCATGTGGATGGAGTGTGTCAGCAGTTCCTGCAAGAGGAAGGCATTGATGCTATGGACTGGCCCGCCCGTTCCCCAGACCTGAATCCAATTGAGCACATCTGGGACATCATGTCTCGCTCCATCCACCAACGCCACGTTGCACCACAGACTGTCCAGGAGTTGGCGGATGCTTTAGTCCAGGTCTGGGAGGAGATCCCTCAGGAGACCATCCGGCACCTCATCAGGAGCATGCCCAGGCGTTGTAGGGAGGTCATACAGGCACGTGGAGGCCACACACACTACTGAGCCTCATTTTGACTTGTTTTAAGGACATTACATCAAAGTTGGACCAGCCTGTAGTGTGGTTTTCCACTTTAATTTTGAGTGTGTCTCTAAATCCAGACCTCCATGGGTTGATAAATTTGATTTCCATTGATAATTTGTGTCATTTTATTGTCAGCACATTCAACTATGTAAAGAAAAAAGTATTTAATAAGAATATTTCATTCATTCAGATCTAGGATGTGTTATTTTAGTGTTCCCTTTATTTTTTTGAGCAGTGTACTTTTTTGCCCCACTGTAAGCTCTGCAGGTGGACATATTAGGAATGTTTCAGAACCACACAAATAGCCAACTAATGGACAGTTCCCTGCTCCACTCTCTCGCTGGGTGGCTGGTAGGCTAGGCCATATCTGCCTCACTGCTCACATAGCCTAATGGAAAACACAACAAGCTCCTGAGTTTGTAAAATAATAATATTATCTTCATTTAAAACATTTCCGACCTGCAATATAATTGTTCTGAATCACGAGCCGACCTGCGAGTTGAAAGAATGTTTTCATTCCACCTGCCAGCTGATTTATTTGCAGCTCAACCGCAGGAAAATCATGTGTATCCAACCCAATGCAGGACTCTACCTCAATCAGACAGTCCAGACTGTCTGATTGTCCCAGACAGTCCTATCAAAATTATTGCTTTTTAAAATATTTTCTGCTAAGAAGTTATTTTTGACCATTTCAATTGTAAACAATCACAGAAGGCAATTAATTGTTACCCAGAAATGATAAATACAGCTGCATTATACCTTAAAAGTCTGAGTATGATGACCAACGCAGTACATGTCTATTTATGATACTTTAATACTTAAGGCATCCTCCATGCATAAAACATATTTATTTGCATTTCTTTAGCTTCTTCCTTTCCCCTGGAGAAAACACTCACTCTTTGACAGCGTAAATGAAGACTATGTCCGTCACGATGACAGAGAGCCTCTGGAAAAGGATGGTAGCAGGACTGGTGTAGATGAGGTTCTGCACCACCAGCATCTCCTTGTCAAAATGCTGAGCCACGTGGGACAGGCTATACTCAAACCAGGCAAACAAAGGAGGGTAGTCCAGGGTCCACTCTGAGGTGTTCTACACAGAAAGACAAACACACAGTCAAACATTTCTATTCTATAGGTAAAATTTGACTTCCGACAGGCAATGCTCCCTCTATTTTGTGGGGCAGTGAGCAAATTTCAGGTCTGATGAGCGCAAACTTGAACATTGAGAAAATTATGTGCATCTTCCAGCGTGCGTTTACCTTGACCACTGAAGCTGTACCCACTTTAAGTTACAGTTTCAGAAAGTAGTCAAGTAGGCTACTTGGGGAAGATCATAATGTAGGCCTACTAGAGTGGCCTACCATCAGAAACAATAGAGAAAATGCATTCCATTCCATAGCATGGAAATAGCTGTTCCATCATTCAGCCTACAGTGGCCAATGTGTGGTGTTCAATGTAGACCTACATTCCATGAAACTTTTGAAAAAAAAAACCTGCAGGGCTTGACATGAACCTGTTTATCCACTTGTCCTTCAGACAAGGAGGTGATTGAAAATGTTGCTGTGTTGTTTGATTCAAGAAACCACTTTATAAAATGCATTATTCCCATACCATTATTACAGTTAATCAGACAAATGATGCTACCCTCTGCCTATTGGCTACTTAGCTTATTCATGCCCGTCTCAAAATACAACACTGCCCCTTTAAGACAAAAAAAAAGCTCTTTACCCAACTCACTTTTCAAAGATGTCTAGAAATGTGCACATTTTGTGCACAATCACACCCCCATTGCTTACTACAAATTATCGATAACTTACTAACTAGCAAAGGATATGAACAAATGTTAGTTTTGCACAGTTTCGGTATGTTGCATTATGTTTCAAGTCTGAGCATAATGACCAATGTTGTACATGTCTATTTATGAGAAAGTGGCTAATATTGCGTTGATTCCACCACTGCCTACATGTACATGTTACGTCAATCAGTTAAATTACAATTCCCACAGTAAAGGGAAACGTTGGTTGTCTAAGGGGTTCAATCTCATGCTTCTATGCGATGGCTGATATATATTTTTTTGCGATGGCTGATATTTAAGAGGGAACATTGCCGACCGGTGTCGTCACTCCTACGCGACGCTCTTCCCTCAATCTCTGATTTCGTCACTCTATCTGGCGTAAAATAATGATTTCGCTATAGGATTTGTAGCTAGAAATAGCAATTAAGGGGTGAGTGACACACTTTTATACATGCATAATATATGATTTGTATGTACGCATGCATGTACAAACCTCATGGTACCATTTTGACACAGGAAGGCTGTGAGTGATGGCGAGCCAGTTCCTGTGAACCTCAAAGTCTGTGGAATGACTGAAATATCCAGAAAACACCGTCATAGTCAACAACACAACACAATGTACCTCTGTTAAAAAAAAAACGTTACACAGATAGTTAGTTATAGGACAGTGTAGTTAGGAGTTTTGATGCTCTTATGACATTTTCCTGATGAGAATAAATGCCCTAACCACATTTATAGTTAGTTTATAGTTATGTGTATAAACGTGTATGGTTGAATAACTTTTTCAATACAGTGGCAAAGCTGCCAATGCAGTTATCAAGCTAACGCTAGCTAGCGACACAACTAATCAATGAAGTGGAACAGATACGATACCTTGAAATATGCATGTTTAGAAATCTATTATAAATTATTTGAATGTTTAACTTACTATGCGTTTATCAAAATACATTTCAGGAAAGAAACGCCGAGTGCTAATGCAGGAAACCAACTCCAGTCGTCTGCTCTGGGCGTCGCCATGACACTTTTTTTTTTTTGGAGGGGGGGGTTGTAAAAATAAACTTTATTGAGATGTACAGTATCGGTAGGCTCTGTTACGCGGTCCTTCCCGCAATCACATTGTCAAATTAGCACATTCAATTATACAAACAAAGCAAAAGAAGACCAGTAGAAATATTGAATTGTTAGCTAGATATGGACCGTCACCGTGCGGAAATGGTCAAATGTTGCGCAACGTTGAAGAAAAACTTCGTAGGCTGCAATTACGTACCATCCGGTGTCATAAACGCTTGCTTGTCCTCTGTGTATGAGTCGAGGTGGGATAGATAGCACACTTTGTACTTCAACATATAGATAACACATGTGTAATACAACTCAGATCGTAAGAGTGTTGTAACTAAAAGATCATTTGTTGCTCCGTGAGTTTCAAAGTCTCCGTGTCTGGGGCGATGACCAGTGTAAACAGACACTGTGTAACTCTTTTCCGGTCAGTATTTCGGCACTGTCAGAGGCATCTGAACAATGGCACATACTGGGGAACACAGAGTTGGAGAGGTAAGCGTTTTGGTATATTAGTAATCTTGCAGGTAATTACTCGATACATGTGTACTAACGCTGAGGGGTTGTGTTAAATGCGGAAGAGACATTTCAATTTAATGAATGCATTCAGTTGTGCAAGTGGCTAGGTATACTCCTTTCCTTTGCTATTAACCATTGCAGGCCTAGCATTTGTTTACTACACAGGTGTGCACAAGTTTATTATCCTTAACGAAACGTGTGTCTTGTTAGCAACTGCACATTCTTGTTAGCCAAGAATTCTCAAATCCACACTGCTCGATGAAGTTGAGTGGCAAGGCGTTTAGTTAGATTAGATTCGTTTTGGGCGGAGTTTAGCTAGCCTCCCTCGCAGTGGATCTGGACCGATTCCGGCTGAGAGTCAGGCTCGGCCGACGTCACGTGGCCCGAATCTGGGCCACTTTAGGCATATTACGTATGGCTAGGATGCGGGGATTGAGCCCCGGCTGATTCCGGTGAGAGTTATCTGGCCCAAATATATTACTTGGGGTCTCGGGCCGATTGAGGCTACTCTATGGCAGATGATTACACGGGCTGCTTCATATAATTCATTTCATTCTTTATTTTTCCATATTTACTCATTGTTTCTGTGATCAAAAAATACAATTAACATTTAAGATTCCTGTTTAAGTAGTATAGTATTTTGATACTTTGTGGGTGGAGGCTCCAGAGTGGTGCAGCGGTCTAAGACACTGCATCTATGCATTCGGAAGAGGGCCGCTTCAGGGCCAATTCCTCATTGCTAGCTGGGCTACCAATGACTACATTGAGTCGTTATTATTCAATGCTTGTAAAAATGCCCATAAATGTTTTTTGTAAGATTTTATAAACAATACAAAACAAACGACAACATCATACATCAACTATCACACCTGCCCAAACCCACTAGCACACACAACACATCTCCAGCCCCCACATCACTTTCCACCACATGGCCTGAAACTGCACCATTTTGTTTCACTCCATAGCCCACGCACTTTCAATAAAAAAATTAATCATAAGATTTTCCATTGTGTTAATGATGGTGGGTTGATTGATTTCTACGGTTTTAGTATACATTTTTTTTTGTCCAACCCATTGGGTATCTCACTACACCCCCATAGGCCATGTCTTGAAATATGCAGACAGTAAGTTTACATAGTAATACTTCTGACAGCCAACTTTCTAGCTCCGTCTACAACATCCAGACTTTATTTACCTAATTTTCAACAGAAATATGGGTGGGGTCTGTTTATGTTTTTTTATGGGGGGACTTAAGCACTTCCGGCCAATAGTTCGAAGCTAGCTAGCTCACTATTTATTTGTTTTGTTTTATTTCACCAGGTAGGCTAGTTGAGAACAAGTTCTCATTTGCAACTGTGACCTGACCAAGATAAAGCAAATTGCAATCTAAATCGCTATCGCTTCTCACAACTTCCAAACATGAACTCATGCAAAACTGGCATTTTATGTTCGGTAAGGGGATTCCACAATAACTGGCATAAATGGAAGCTGTTCATGGAGGAGTGTTTTTTGTTGTTGAGTGAGTGCAGTTGTTAGGTGCCTTTTGATTTGCACCCAACTCCTAAGGAGGATGAGTCTCTTTTGCTTTGGCTCAAAGCATTGAACTTGAAGAAACCACCAAACTGACCCAATGTCTGTTCCTATCACTTCGTGGACAAGAGGCCAACTGAAGAGCATCCCTTCCCTGAGAAGTGGCTGGGCTATGATACTCCAGTACAGACCAGAAAGTGACATCTCATCAGGTCATCAACACCTACAGGTAGTTGTTAGCTAGCTGCTACTTGCTAGCTATTATCACAGATAGGGTGTCATGAATCAGGCAGGAGTTAGTTAGCTAACTTAACTAGCTAGTTTAGCTATGTTAAGACTCCTAAGTCTTAACATACTGTAGCTATATAATTGTTGCCTAGCTAACTCAGTTAGCTAGCTTGAGGGCAGCCCAACTGATACAGTGTTGCTTGCTTACTAGTCTAGCTAGTTAAAAAACTAAATATATATATAACCAGGTAGGCTAGTTGAGAACAAGTTTGTCTAACCGAGTTAGTCCCTATATTGTTAGCTATTCAAAACTTCTGTCTGACAATGTCTCCCCCATGCCATGATTATCCCCATCCTTGCAGGCATGCCACTGGTGATGCTCATGAAATGTCTGTAACTACCTAAATTATTAAACATTATCTCAAGTCTTTTCTTTTTTAACCTAACCCATGACCAGTAGGCTGTCTGTGTATTTTATTTTGTTAAACTTGTGGCCTCTTTTTTTGACAGATGAAGACAACTCTGGTGATGCAGTCTCTGATCTGAGTGTACCAATGCCACCGCAGTGTAAAGATGCTGATACTCAATGGGAAGTTCCAGCACTGACTGAACACAGCTAAGTATCAAGAGAACCAGTCAACAAGCCCGCCTGCCACAAACAAACCCAATGTGGTGGTGCAGAGCCATTGACCCATACCATCCTGAAGAATGACATTAGCTCAGTGTTGTATACTGGCCATCCTTTTCTTTGACCATGTAGCATTTCTGCAGAGTGCATATCAGTGATCAAATACTCTTAACCTTGATGAAGCTGAAGCTACTCCAGGGTGATCTTGCTGAACGCTTTGTTGTGTCCCAGGGAGTAGTGTTGCACTCTCTTAGTTCCCCAACACCACTTGCATCATTGACTGCTCTGAAACCACTCTTCAGAAAGCACACAACATTGATTCCAGAGGGAAGTCATACAGCCACTATTAGTCCAGCAATACTCTCCAGTATTTGGTGGCCATTGCTCCATGTTAGTTTCTCCTGCATATGGAGGCAGATGCAGTGACAAGATCATCACCCAAAACTCTGGCTTCCTGGAATACCTTAGGCCTGGCGATGAAGTTATGACAGACAGGGGCTTCACCATCTGAGATCTGCTGAATGAGAGGAAGGTAAACCTTGCCATACCAGCCTTCACTCAGAAAGGAAGCCACAAGCACGAGAAGGATAGCTAATGTGCGTATTCATGTTGAGAGTTATCAGACAACTCCAAAGTGTTCAAAATCCTCTTCCAGACACTTCTCATCAACCTGACACACAAAATGGACAAAGTCCTCAGCATCGGTGCAGCACTTGTTAACATGCAGGGTGAGATCATCCATGAGGATGCCGAGTGAGCAGTAAGAATGTTCATACATCTGAAATGTAACTTTATACACTCATTTCATCCACATGAGATACTGTGTGTGTACAGTGCATCTGGAAAGTATTTAGACCCTTTGACATTTTCCACATTTTGTTACAGCCTAATTCTAAAATATATAAAAATGTTCTCTCTCGTCGATTTACACACAATAGCCCACAATGACCAAGCAAAAACAAGTTGTATACATTTTTGCAAATGTATACAAAAATACATTTTTGCAAATGTATACAAAAACAACTGAAATATCACATTTACATAAGTATTCAGACTCTTTACTCAGTACTTTGTTGAAGCACCTTTGGCAGCAATTACAGCCTCAAGTTTTCTTGGGTATGAAGCTACAGGCTTGGCACACTACTATTTGGGGAGTTTCTGCCATTCTTCTCTGCAGATCCTCTCAAGTTCTGTCAGGTTGGATGGGGAACATCGCTGCACCGCTATTTTCAGGTCTCTCTAGAGATGTTCCATCAGGTTCAAGTCCGGGCTCAGGCTGGGCCACTCAAGGACATTCAGAGACTTGTCCCGAAGCCAATCCTGTTGGAAGGTGAACCTTCGCCCCAATCTGAGGTCCTGAGCGCTCTGGAGCAGGTTTTCATCAAGGATCTCTGTACTTTGCTCTGTTCATCTTTCCCTCGATCCTGACTAGTCTCCCAGTCCCTGCTTCACCATAGAGATGGTGCCAGGTTTCCTCCAGACTTGATGCTTGGCATTCAAGCCAAATCGTTCAAATGTTGGTTTCATTAGACCAGAGAATCTTGTTTCTCATTGTCAGAGTCTTTAGGTGCCTTTTGGAAAACTCTAAGCGGGCTGTCATGTGCCATTTACTAAGGAGTGGCTTCCGTCTGGCCGCTCTACCATAAAAGCCTGATTAGTGGAGTGCTGCAGAGATGGTTGTCCTTCTGGAAGGTTCTCCCATCTCCACAGAGGAAACTCTGGAGCTCTATCAGAGTGACCATTCTGCACTCGGTCACCTCCCTGACCAAGGCCCTTCTCCCCCGATTGCTCAGTTTGGTCAAGCGGCCAGCTCTAGGAAGTCTTGGTCTTTCTAAACTTCCATTTAAGAATGATGGAGGTTACTGTATTCTTGGGGACCTTCATTGCTGCATACATTTTTTTTGGTACCCTTCCCCAGATCTGTGCCTCGACACAATCCTGTCTCGGAGCTCTACAGTTTTTGTTCTGACATGCACTGTCAACTGTGGGACCTTATATAGACAGGTGTGCCTTTCCAAATCATGTCCAATCAACTGAATTTACCACAGTTGGACTCCAATCAAGTTGTAAAAACATTAAGGATGATCAATGGAAACGGGTCTCATAGTAAAGGCTCTGAATACTTATGTAAATAAGGTATTTCTAGTTTTTCTTTTTAATAAATTAAACATTTCTAAAACGGTTTTCGCTTTGTAATTATGGGGTATTGTGTGTAGATTGATGAGAAAAAATATCAATTTTAGAATAAGGCTGTAACTGAACAAAATGTGGAAAAAGGGAAGGGGTCTGAACTTTCTGAATGCAATGTATATTTTTTTACTATTTAAACTGAATCATTTGTATGTTCCTACATTTGAAATGTACTGTAACTTTGCATGTTTCTGATAATTACAGGCATCCACTAGGTGCCGCTATCATGCCTTAAATATATTTACAATACATTTTCTTCAACACCAAAATGTCTAACATACCAATAGGGAAGACAACTGTTTATCAAGTGCCAGCCACACTGTTTTCTTAATTTGTGCACTTGAAAACCAAAACCAGAATCAAACAGGAAACACATTTGAAACCCTTCGACATGCCTCCTTGTCCTTCATTTCAAAAGGTTAAGGATCAAAGAAAATGTCAAGTGCAATTTCAGTGTTTTTTTAACACCATCATTTTCCAAGTGTAAGATGAGTTACGGTATGTTCGCATAATACGTTAATGAAGTGTCATTATGAAAAGAAAGCGCTATGCAAGGTTCAATAAAAATATATTCATAAATCATAAGGAGTTATCCTTAGGCATTAGATAAACATGTATGAAGAGAGCTGTACAAGGCAAGACAAAAAAAACACCAAGAATTATGCAAATATAATCAGGTAAATGTGTATATGAAGAGAGCTGTGGGGAGAAAAACACCAAGAGTTATGCTTGGATAATAAGGTAGAGCTGACAGAGGTTTACAATGCTCAAAATATAAGAACTATTCAAAAACACAAGTATTAGGCACGAGCCTAAATACCACAGATTAACATATTTGGACCACAGAATTAGTCTGCCTAACTAAAACTCATCTACTATCCTTGGCAGCATGTGTGAAATAGAATACCTTCAGTTTAGAGATAACATCAGCACAGAACTTCACATCAAACGGCACACCAATAACAACCTGCCCGGATAGAGCCAGACAAGCAGTTTACATCTCACCAGTCCTGTGCAGAACATGCCCATTTGCACCTTCATGTAATACCCAAGGGCTCCATTAGGTTGCAGCTGAGGAACCCCATCCATCACATCTGTTAGTTAGCCAGAGAACAGTTTAGTCAGAGACTCACATTTCTTACTCACAACAGGACATTTGATTTCTAGAATTTCTTGAGAGTTTAACACTATATGGGCTTGCAGAAAGCCATGGCTCCTTGTCACTCACTACTGTGCCTCTACTCTCCTGACTAAACCCACAACTCTCCATCCATGTGTAGGCAACCTGCTCGTTCTCCTTGCCATATGTGGTTGCTGAGTTCCCATGGAACCTTGGGAAGAGATGCTCCCGCACAAAGTTGTCTGGATTTGTTGAGGTGTGCACAGGAACCTTTGCTGACTACAACACATGGGATGCACTCTGTGCTTTAGTGACCTCCTAAAGGCTGGCACATTTACACTCCTCCAGCTTAACATCAACGTCATAAAATGACAAGGGTTTCTGACACTGCATGTTGATGCCATGTTCACCATGAGGCTGCTGGAGCTGTGTGGCTGCCGCTGGAACTTGAGGACTGTTTGGTTTGCACTTGTGCAGAATGCTCCCCACTGGAACATTGGCCCCTTCCAAACTCTTTTTAAATATGTTGTGTGAGTGGTACACAGGTTGTATGGAGAGTGCTGGTTGAGAACTTGTCACTTGGTTTGTGACGTTTGCCACAGATCTCGCTCAACCTTTTTGGGGATAGATTTGGCTGCGTCGCTGAGTTCCACTGGCATTGCTCATTTGTACAGGACACCCCTGTCAATCCGCCGCACACAGCATTCTGCACCTTCAACAATCAACTATAGTTAGAATAAACAATTACAGTACAGACCACTAGTTTACATGGTGTTCACAGTTGACTAGTTACAGTTCCTTTTTCACTAGTAGGTTTAGGTTATGATGGTGATTTCCTATTTGATTGTAAAATTCACCTTGCTTCTGTACCTACTCCATGGCCTTTCGAGATTAGACTGATATACTTACATAATGAGCCATTGAAACCAAGAACTGTGTGTCCGACGCAGCAAGATTAGTTTAATGGGAAATGCAACCGCAATGCACTTTGACACGTTGTAGGCTAATTATAGGGAGAAGCACCCATTCAGGTCCTTTTTCACAAATGATTGCAGCAGCTCACCTGGTGGTTAGTGGAAGGAGGCATCAGCATAGACTATCTGCAGCTCATTTTCCAACCTCTTGTTGTCAAAAAAGGGTACGTCTGGAACAGCGGTGTGAGTTCTGTCAGGAAACCCCTCTTGTTTTGAGTACTCTGGAAATGAACCATGATCAAGAACACGTAAAAAGTTGAGGCTCTTCACGTCAGCAAACCTCTGGGTTATGTGTAGTATGATTCCATTGAGTATTTCAAAGTACAGCTGTCGGTATCTGTCCAGGAGGCCATATCAAGAAGCTGATTAAACAGTATGATCTGCACAGGTGCAGCTTGTGCTGGGGACAATAAAAAGCAACTCTAAAATGTACAGTTTTGTCATGCAAAACAATGCGACAGATATCAAGTTGAGGGAGTGTGCAATTGGCATGCTGACTGCAGGAATGTCCACCGGAGCTATTGCCAGATAATTTAATGTTCACTGCTCTACCATAAGTCGCCTACGTCGTTTTGGAGAATTTCGCAGTATGTCCAACCGACCTCACAACCACAGACCACGTGTATGGCGTCGTGTGGCTGAGCGGGTTTGCTGACGTCAACGTTGTGACCAGAGTGCCCAATGGTGGTGGGGCTATGGGATGGGCAGACATAAGCTACGGGCAATGAACACAATTGCATTTTATCAATTTGAATGCACAGGGATACCGTGACGAGACTGAGGCCCATTGATGTGCCATTCATCCACCGCCATCACCTCATGTTTCAGCATGATAATGCATGTCCCCTTGTCGCAAGGATCTGTACACAATTCCTGGAAGCGTCCCAGTTCTTCCATGGCCTGCATACTCACCAGACGTGTCACCCATTGAGCATTTTTGGGATGCTCTGAATCGACGTGTATGACAACTGTGTTCCAGTTCCTGTATTTGTATTTCCAGTCTTGTGAAATCCATAGATTAGGGCTTAATGAATTTATAAAACATTTCTGATTTCCTAATATGAACTGTAACTCAATCTTCAAAATTGTTGCATTTTGCACTTATATTTTTCTTCAGTATAACACCCTTATCTTTGACATAGTGTGCTATGAATGTTAATTGACATTTGCAGGATATGTCTGTGGTGTCATCCACCTGGACTGCAATGTAGGGTGCTGAACTGATCTCACTGTCAACAGGGTTGGGTAGGTTACTTTTTAAATGTAATCCGTTAGTTACCTGTCTAAAATTGTAATCAGTAACGTAACTTTTGGATTACCTAAACTCTAACGTAATCTGATTACTTTCCGTTTCTTTTGGATTACTTCACCTGTAAAACATAAGAAAAAAATATTACCAATTTAACATTTATTGCAGAACCACATTAGAACACATCGCAAAACATTGACAAATGTATTTAAGCCCTGTATACCTGCCTCTATCATTCGTCCTTCATCCTGATCTTGTCCATTTACACTTATATGATCTGATCACAGTCAGACCACAATGCATCTTTTAATCGTGTACACCTGTCTAACAATGTGGGCACAAACACAATGTGCAGGACAAAGTATACATGTTAAAACCAGGTATAAGTAAGGGCTTAAGTAACATAGATGGTGCTAAACACTTACACCGGTACAAAAAGGTATGAAAATGTTTCCACTCACTACGGTAAGTCGCTCTGGATAAGTGTCTGCTAAATGACTAATGTGAAATAGGTCAATTTTTTTTCGTTTTACACATTTAGTCCGAGCTAGGTGCAATAAACCAACATATCAGACATGGCATTGCAGTAGGCCTATTCTGAAGCTAGCCTACTCAGATGATTGAAGGCAGAAATTGCTGTTGTATTGCAGCAAAAGGACATGCTCTAGATGAGCACCAGGCATCCTGTTTCCACCATAGCTGAAAAGACGCTCAACTGGGGCACTGGAGTGTTGTACTTCAGAAACAAGTTCTGGACTATGGGAAATGATTTCAAGGAGTCCAAAGACTTGTCTTTGAGGTACTTCCTCACCTTGTCCTCTGCAGTGCCACGGGCCCTAGTTGTTGCACCTCCGGAAAAAAAAATGTGTCTTCTGACTGAGACTCATTCTGTGCTCCCTCATCAACCTCTTCGGAGTGTGTGTTCTACCTAGAAGCAGTTTCTTGAACTAATGTGCTCTGCATCTCCTCCCTCTTTCCAGGGTTGTGCCAACACAGTCGAAACATTTCACTAGCAGGTGCCATTTTTGCTTCATGGGTGCTTAGCATAGGGCCAAACTGGCGGTCTATAGCCTCAATGACCGCAGTGATGATGTGTACAGAGAATGTCGCAAGAGGTATTTTCTCTGAGAGCTTAGACTTCAAGCTTGTTGTTGGGATAAGAAAGCCAAGAAAACACTTCTTCTCCCTGAAGATCAATAGAGGATGTGAGTGGCTGTAGGACTGTACTGTACTCCTTGAGAAAAGCAATCTCACGAGGATGTAGTTTGCTGCTCACACCCAGGTCTTCACAGATTTGCCCCAGCTGGTCAATGTATAAACATTGGGTTGTTATTTTACCTGAAATGTACAAGGTCCTTTTTTTTGCTGGATCTTCGTAGAATTTTGACCCATTTTGAGTCACACAAAATCATGTGCTCTCTACTACGACAATTAATCCACAGATAAAAAGGGAAACTAAGTTAGTTTCTAGTAATCTCTCCTAGTTCTTCTTCTGTGGACTTTATATGGTAGTTGACAACAAACTTTAAGGTGTGTTACCGCTACTGACTGGAGTGTGGACCTGGTTCATCTTTCAATCACCCCAGAACAAATTAACTAGCAACAGCAAGCTAGCTAGCTAGCTAAATGTTTCGACCTGGCCCCAAATTAATATAGTTGGTTCAGAATTCGTTTTGATATTTCAACCTGTCACCTGATCGTGTCTGGTGGGGATAGACAAACTCACCAGGCGCACACGTGGAGCCGGTTTGGTCATAATGTTAAGGTTGCTCTTCAAAATTGTGTGATACGTAAGTTTTCATTTTAAACTATCTATATCTGTCAGTCCAAAATTACTTTTTAATTCTGTAATCGAAATAGATGTATTTCCTGTTAAAGTTATTTACAGTTTCTATGCCTTTTAGCTTTCCATGTGGCCCAATTTATCGGTGAATTTTGAAACGCTACCCAAGTATTGTTCCATAAGGTTGTGTTGTTAGGAAGTGATATTGGTTCTTGTAGAATGTTTAATTTTCTTCCATTTTGTTAATGTTCTTAACAAGTATCGACTGATACTGACTTGATGAAGTCAGAGGTAGGCTACACTCCTCAAAGTCATCACCTCGCCACTCAACTCCATCTGTCTGTCTGTACAGAGTTCCACGTTGCAACACCTGTAGCAGCGTACGACCTGAGGAAAGTGGAGCTGACCCCTCTGGAACAGAGGAAACTGACTTTTGACTCTCATGCCATGGTCATTGAGCTGGAGAGCAATGGTGGGTGCATCATTTTGGACTTGATCTGTAATTCTGCTTCTGTGTTGCCTTTTCTGAAGTGGAAGTCACATCCAGACCAGGAAAGGCAAATAAGGTGATAATTGATCCACAGTGTAATAAAGAAACTGGACTGTTGTAATGCTGATGATCAAGTCTTTAATGATTTCTCTATTTTCAGGCTTTGAAAAGCGCCAAGCAGAAATCATAGTAGCGGCTCTGGTGACTCTGGCAACAGCCAACATGGACATAGTGTACAAAGACATGGTGACTGGAGCACACCAGGTACCACACACACACACCAGATACCACACACAAACACACCACACTCACAGCACACCAGGTACCCCACACACAGCACACCCGGTACCCCACACTCACAGGACACCAGGTACCCCACACCAGGTACCACACACACACAGCACACCCAGTACCCCACACTCACAGGAAACCAGGTACCCCACACCAGGTACCACACACACACACACACACACACACACACACACACACACCACACTCACAGTAGTCCAGGTACCACACACCACACTCACAGCAGCCCAGGTACCACACCACACCAGTTACCACACACAGCGGCCCAGATACCACACTCACACCACACCAGGTACCACACACATCACACACCAGGTACCACACTCAAAGCAAACCAGGTACCACAATCACAGCAGCCCAGGTACCACACACACACCACACTCACAGCAGCCCAGGTACCACAGGCACACACCAGTTACCACACTCATAGCAACTGAGGTACCACGCACCCCACACTCACAGCAGTCCAGGTACCACACCAGGTACCACACACAGCACACCAGGTACCACACACACAGCACACCAGGTGCCACACTCACAGCACACCAGGTGCCACACTCACAGCACACCAGGTACCACACCCACAGCATCCCGCTTGCTACCCAAGCTAAAGAAGACCAGACTATCACTTACACTTGTGACTGCTGGTATGTATGACAGTGTGTGCTTCAGTTACACCCATGGAATTGCAATACTCTGAACCTTCACCCCCACATTACACCCTCTTTCAACCACTCCCTTGTAGGTTGTTTCTGTTGTAAGACACCCCCGCCCCCCTTCTCTCGCTCTCTCTCCTGTGCATCTTGTTTAGGAGATTGCGCTGCAGCAGATCATGGCTCACCTGGACTCCATCAGGAAAGACATGGTGATCCTGGAGAAGAGTGAGTTTGCCAATCTGCGCTCGGAGAACGCTGTACGTACATAAACCCTTTCCTCCTCCACACAATCACTGCCTGTCTATCTCTCCTGAGCTAACAAGTGCACTAGGGATCTATAATAATAATAATAATAATAATAATAATAATAACAATATGCATTCTACATAAACCTGTATGTCTCTCTGCAGAAAATGAAGACAGAATTGGATCAGATAAGGAACAGGCTGATGGTGAGAAGTGATAAGAGATCCCAAAAAATACTACTATTTTTATTGATGAACATGTTACCTTTAAAAAAAAAAAAAAAAGTTTGTTTTACCCACTTTTCTCCCCAATTTCGTGGTATCCAATTGTTAGTAGTTACCATTTTTTCTCATCGCTACAACTCCCGTACAGGCTCGGGAGAGACGAAGGTCAAAAGCCATGCGTCCTCCGAAACACAGCCCAACCAAGCCGCACTGCTTCTTAACACAGCGCGCCTCCAACCCGGAAGCCAGCCGCACCAATGTGTCGGAGGAAACACCGTGCACCTGGCGACCTTGGTTAGTGTGCACTGCGCCCGGCCCGCCACAGGAGTCGCTGGTGCGCGATGAGACAAGGATATCCCTACCGGCTAAACCCTCCCTAACCCGGACGATGCTAGGCCAAATGTGGGTCGCCCCACGCACCTCCCGGTCACGGCCAGCTGCGACAGAGCCTGAGCGCGAACCCAGAGTCTCTGGTGGCACATGTGTGTGTCCTGTTCTGGACTATTCAGCAGGAGTGTGGGGTGCTAAGAGGTATTTTAGAAAGGAACATAACAGAGCAGTACGTTACTTTTTAGGTGTCCACAAGTTTGCACATATACTTGCAATAACTGGGGACATGGGCTGGGATCCCTGTGCGGTGAGATGGAAGGCATGTGTGGTGAGACTATGGGATAGACTGTTGGATATGCCAAATGCCAGAAGAGCTAGTAAAGTTTTTCAATGGGATCTATCTAAAGGGGGAACATGGACAACTGAAATGTTTGACCTTTTTCAACAATCTGACTGTGAACATCTTTACAAAAAAACTAATTAAGGGAGACATGGATATGATTAAAAAAACAACTGTTGATGCAATATGAAAAAGAATGGGTGGAGGAGATTAATCTTAAACCCAAGTTGAGAACCTTTTGTTTTATTAAGGGTGAATTTGTGTGTGAGTGATATTATGTATAACCTACCTAAAAGCAAGAGATCGCCATGTGCACAGGTAAGATCAGAGATATTGTCTCTACGTATTGAAACAGGTCAGATCAGGGATATTTCCTCTGCGTATTGAAACAGGTCAGATCAGGGATATTTTCTCTGCGTATTGAAACAGGTCAGATCAGGGATATTTTCTCTGCGTATTGAAACAGGTCAGATCAGGGATATTTTCTCTGCGTATTGAAACAGGTCAGATCAGGGACATTTTCTCTGCGTATTGAAACAGGTCAGATCAGGGACATTTTCTCTGCGTATTGAAACAGGTCAGATCAGGGACATTTTCTCTGCGTATTGAAACAGGTCAGATCAGGGACATTTTCTCTGCGTATTGAAACAGGTCAGATCAGGGACATTTTCTCTGCGTATTGAAACAGGTCAGATCAGGGGTATTTCCTCTGCATATTGAAAAAGGTTGGTAATTGTGGTGAAATGGAAGAGGAAAGACTAACTATTGTAACCTTGACGAAATAGAGAATGAAACTGATTTTATCCTCTTGCCTTTTCTACCAAGATATATGCTTGCTCTTATTCCAGAAAGACCACCAGATATACCCTGGCATTATGTGGCTGAACGATGAGGAGAAACTGAAATGTTTTTTTTTTATCCATTGTATATTTCCGTTAGCAAAATATTTAGATAAAGCCTGGAATAAAAGGAAAAATGTCTACCTATAATTAATTATAAAAAATATTTAGCTTCTATGTCGTAAATGGCACGTGTGTATGTAGATTGTGTATGGGCTTGTCTCCCACATGAATCTTCTCTTTGTGCTAGACTGGGTTCAAATGCCTTCTGTTTCTTTATGTATTTATTTATCTCTATATGTTATGCATGTACACTACCATTCAAAAGTTTAGGGTCACTTAGAAATGTCCTTGTTTTTAAAAAAGCACTTTTTTGTCCATTAAAATAACATCAATACAGTGTAGACATTGTTAATGTTGTAAATGACTATTGCAGCTGGAAACGGAATATTTTTTTATGGAATATCTTAGAGGCCCATTATCAGCAACAATTGTTTTAGCTAATCCAAATGTGTCATTTTAAAAAGCGGATTGATCATTAGAAAACCCTTTTGCAATAATGTCAGCACAGCTGAAAACTGTTGTCCTGATTAAAGAAGCAATAAAACTGGCCTTTATCTGTGGGTTCGATTACAGGCTCAAAATGGCCAGAAACTTACTTCTGAAACTCAGTCAGTCTATTCTTGTTTTGAGAAATTAAGGCTATTCCATGTGAAACAGACACCTCACAAGTCTTCAACTGGCAGCTTCATTAAATAGTACCCGCAAAACACCAGTCTCGACATCAACCGTGAAGAAGCAACCCTGGGACACTGGCCATCTAGGTAGAGTTCCTCTGTCCAGTGTCTGTGTTCTTTTGCCCATCTTAATCTTTTCTTTTTATTGGCCAGTCTGAGATATACCAGTACTTCCGGCGCCGACAGAGATGGCCGCCTCGCTTCGCGTTCCTAGGAAACTATGCAGTTTTTTGTTTTTTTACGTGTTATTTCTTACACTAGTACCCCAGGTCATCTTAGGTTTCATCACATACAGCCGAGAAGAACTACTGAATATAAGATCAGCGTCAACTCACCACCAGTACGACCAAGAATATGTTTTTCGCGATGCGGATCCTGTGTTCTGCCTTACAACCAGCGCCACGGGATGGTTCCCATGCAGCGACCCAAAAAAACGACTCAGAAAAAGAGGGAAACGAAGCGGTCTTCTGGTCAGACTCCGGAGACGGGCACATCGTGCACCACTCCCTAGCATTCTTCTTGCCAATGTCCAGTCTCTTGACAACAAGGTTGATGAAATCCGAGCAAGGGTAGCATTTCAGAGGGACATCAGAGACTGTAACGTTCTCTGTTTCACGGAAACGTGGCTCACTGGAGAGACGCAATCCGAAGCGGTGCAGCCAGCGGGTTTCTCCACGCATCGCGCGGACAGAAACGAACATCTTTCTGGTAAGAAGAGGGGCGGGGGCGTATGCCTTATGGCCAACGTGACATGGTGTGATGAAAGAAACATACAGGAACTCAAATCCTTCTGTTCACCTGATTTAGAATTCCTCACAATCAAATGTAGACCGCATTATCTACCAAGAGAATTCTCTTCGATTATAATCACAGCCGTATATATCCCCCCCCAAGCAGACACATCGATGGCTCTGAACGAACTTTATTTAACTCTCTGCAAACTGGAAATTATTTATCCGGAGGCTGCATTCATTGTAGCTGGGGATTTTAACAAGGCTAATCTGAAAACAAGACTCCCTAAATTTTATCAGCATATCGATTGCGCAACCAGGGGTGGAAAGACCCTGGATCATTGTTACTCTAACTTCCGCGACGCATATAAGGCCCTGCCCCGCCCCCCTTTCGGAAAAGCTGACCACGACTCCATTTTGTTGATCCCTGCCTACAGACAGAAACTAAAACAAGAAGCTCCCACGCTGAGGTCTGTCCAACGCTGGTCCGACCAAGCTGACTCCACACTCCAAGACTGCTTCCATCACGTGGACTGGGAGATGTTTCGTATTGCGTCAGCCAACAACATTGACGAATACGCTGATTCGGTGTGCGAGTTCATTAGAACGTGCGTTGAAGATGTCGTTCCCATAGCAACGATTAAAACATTCCCCAACCAGAAACCGTGGATTGATGGCAGCATTCGTGTGGAACTGAAGGCGCGAACCACTGCTTTTAATCAGGGCAAGGTGTCTGGTAACATGACTGAATACAAACAGTGCAGCTATTCCCTCCGCAAGGCTATCAAACAAGCTAAGCGCCAGTACAGAGACAAAGTAGAATCTCAATTCAACGGCTCAGACACAAGAGGCATGTGGCAGGGTCTACAGTCAATCACGGACTACAGGAAGAAACCCAGCCCAGTCACGGACCAGGATGTCTTGCTCCCAGGCAGACTAAACAACTTTTTTGCCCGCTTTGAGGACAATACAGTGCCACTGACACGGCCTGCAACGAAAACATGCGGTCTCTCCTTCACTGCAGCCGAAGTGAGTAAGACATTTAAACGTGTTAACCCTCGCAAGGCTGCAGGCCCAGACGGCATCCCCAGCCGCGCCCTCAGAGCATGCGCAGACCAGCTGGCCGGTGTGTTTACGGACATATTCAACCAATCCCTATACCAGTCTGCTGTTCCCACATGCTTCAAGAGGGCCACCATTGTTCCTGTTCCCAAGAAAGCTAAGGTAACTGAGCTAAACGACTACCGCCCCGTAGCACTCACATCCGTCATCATGAAGTGCTTTGAGAGACTAGTCAAGGACCATATCACCTCCACCCTACCTGACACCCTTGACCCACTCCAATTTGCTTACCGCCCAAATAGGTCCACAGACGATGCAATCTCAACCACACTGCACACTGCCCTAACCCATCTGGACAAGAGGAATACCTATGTGAGAATGCTGTTCATCGACTACAGCTCGGCATTCAACACCATAGTACCCTCCAAGCTCGTCATCAAGCTCGAGACCCTGGGTCTCGACCCCGCCCTGTGCAACTGGGTACTGGACTTCCTGACGGGCCGCCCCCAGGTGGTGAGGGTAGGCAACAACATCTCCTCCCCGCTGATCCTCAACACTGGGGCCCCACAAGGGTGCGTTCTGAGCCCTCTCCTGTACTCCCTGTTCACCCACTGCGTGGCCACGCACGCCTCCAACTCAATCATCAAGTTTGCGGACGACACAACAGTGGTAGGCTTGATTACCAACAACGACGAGACGGCCTACAGGGAGGAGGTGAGGGCCCTCGGAGTGTGGTGTCAGGAAAATAACCTCACACTCAACGTCAACAAAACTAAGGAGATGATTGTGGACTTCAGGAAACAGCAGAGGGAACACCCCCCCCATCCACATCGATGGAACAGTAGTGGAGAGGGTAGCAAGTTTTAAGTTCCTCGGCATACACATCACAGACAAACTGAATTGGTCCACTCACACAGACAGCATCGTGAAGAAGGCGCAGCAGCGCCTCTTCAACCTCAGGAGGCTGAAGAAATTCGGCTTGTCACCAAAAGCACTCACAAACTTCTACAGATGCACAATCGAGAGCATCCTGGCGGGCTGTATCACCGCCTGGTATGGCAACTGCACCGCCCTCAACCGTAAGGCTCTCCAGAGGGTAGTGAGGTCTGCACAACGCATCACCGGGGGCAAACTACCTGCCCTCCAGGACACCTACACCACCCGATGCTACAGGAAGGCCATAAAGATCATCAAGGACATCAACCACCCGAGCCACTGCCTGTTCACCCCGCTGTCATCCAGAAGGCGAGGTCAGTACAGGTGCATCAAAGCTGGGACCGAGAGACTGAAAAACAGCTTCCATCTCAAGGCCATCAGACTGTTAAACAGCCACCACTAACATTGAGTGGCTACTGCCAACACACTGTCAATGCCACTGACTCTACTCCAGACACTTTAATCGTGGGAATTGATGGGAAATGATGTAAATATATCACTAGCCACTTTAAACAATGCTACCTTATATAATGTTACTTACCCTACATTATTCATCTCATATGCATACGTAGATACTGTACTCTATATCATCGACTGCATCCTTATGTAATACATGTATCACTAGCCACTTTAACTATGCCACTTGGTTTACATACTCATCTCATATGTATATACTGTACTCGATATCATCTACTGTATCTTGCCTATGCTGCTCTGTACCATCACTCATTCATATATCCTTATGTACATATTCTTTATCCCCTTACACTGTGTATAAGACAGTAGTTTTTTGGGGAATTGTTAGTTAGATTACTTGTTCGTTATTACTGCATTGTCGGAACTAGAAGCACAAGCATTTCGCTACACTCGCATTAACATCTGCTAACCATGTGTATGTGACAAATAAATTTGATTTGATTTGGCTTTTTCTTTGCAACTCTGCCTAGGCGGCCAGCATTCCGGAGTTGCATCTTCACTGTTGACATTGAGCCTGGTGTTTTGCGGGTACTATTTAATGAAGCTGCCAGTTGAGGATTTGTGAGGCATCTGTTTCTCAAACTAGACACTAATGTACTTTTGCTCAGTATGGCACCAAGGGCCTCCCACTACTCTTTCTATTCTGGTTAGAGCCAGTTTGCACTGTTCTGTGAAGGGAGTAGTACACAGTGTTGTACAAGATCTTCAGTTTCTTGACAATTTCTCGCATGGTATAGCCTTCATTTCTCAGAACAAGAATAGACTGATGAGTTTCAGAAGAAAGTTCTTTGTTTCTGGCCATTTTGAGCCTGTAATCGAACCCACAAATGCTGATGCTCCACATACTCAACTAGTCTAAAGAAGGCCAGTTTTATTGCTTCTTTAAATCAGAAGAAAAAAAAATTCAGCTGTACTAACATAACGAAAAATTGCAAAAGGGTTTTCTGATGATAAATCAGCCTTTTAAAATGATAAACCTGGATTAGCTAACACAACGTGCCATTGGAACACAGGAGTGATGGTTGCTGATAATGGGTCTTTGTACGTCCATGTAGACATTCCATTAAAAGTCTGCTGTTTCTAGCTAATTTACAACAATAACAATGTCTACACTGTATTTCTGTTCAATTTGATGTTATTTTAATGGACTTTAAAAAAAAACTTTTCTAAGTGACCCCAAACTTTTGAATGGTTGTGTGTGTGTGTATTCTTTTACTGCTCTATGTATATATTTGTTTGGATAACCTTATTTACTATTATGTATTGATTTTTATCTTTACATTTCTCTCTTTATGTGATGCGCAAAGAATTATTGTAATGTTTGTTTGTGTCAATTAATCCCATAAGGGATGGGTTGCCAATTGGTGATTTGACATGAAAATAAAATGTAATTCATTCACTATATTATTACTGTATGTTCTATGTAATTCTGAGTTATCATTTCATCTGTTTATTGTTAAACTATAACTTATGAATAATGTAATAGTTTATCAGTAATCTCTGTGGTTTCTCACTCAGTAAGTACATCATGTGACTTGTGTGGATACATCCAAAATGGCACCCTATTCCCTACATAGTGCACTGCTTTTGGGCCCTGGTCAAACGTAGTGCACTATAAAAGAGAATAAGTTGCCTTTTGGGATGCAAACAATAACTTGTGTATCCTGTTTTCACTTCAGGAGGAGAGTAAGAAGGTCCGAGCTGAGGCCAAGCTGGACATCAACCTGGAGAGGAGCAGGGTCACTGACATGGTGTGTGCATGCGCATACGCGTGTGATTGATTATTACTCCTGAGACCTTGAATTGACATTCTGCCACATGCTTTCTCTCTCTCTTTCTCACTGGGCATCTGTCTCTTTGTCAGTTTACTGAGCAGGAGAAGAAACTTATGGAGAACAGCACAGAGTTCCACAGGAAGGTAAAATGCCATCTTGTCCATGATGATATTTCTATACTCCCACCACAGTCTATAACAGCTGCATTTCTTTATGGGGCGGATTCCCAGAAACAGATTAAGCCTAGTCCTGTATTAAAAAGCACATTTTAGTCCAGGACTAGGCTTATACCATGTCTGTGAAACCAGCCATATGAGTATAGTAATATGATTCCCTATGTTAATGTTCTCCTCAGAACGCAGTCATTGACCACGAAACAATGGAGACGACTAAAAAGATTGATCTAGAGGTGGCCTCCCTGAAAACTCTACTAGAGTCGCTGAAGCTGGAAACCATCCGCTACCTTGCAGGTAGTGTGTGTTTGTATGCCAAATCAAATGTTATTTGTCACATGCTTCGTACGCAACAGGTCTAGACTAACAGTGAAATGCTTACTCACGGGTCCTTTTCCCACGATGCAGAGTTAAAGATATGTGCTTGTGTACATTTCTGTATATTCAACTGTTCTTTGAAATATGGTATGAATTTAAGTGGGATCATGATATACCCCCCTCTGCTTTTCTTTTTGGTAGCGTCCGTTTTCGCGTGCCTAGCGATTGCCTTGGGATTTTACCGCCTTTGGAAGTGACCGTCTCTGCTGTGGGGGTTTGATTGCATTGTACATAGATCCCACTGGGTGCACACTGGTTAAATCAACGTTGGTTTCATGTAATTTCAATTTCTACTTTTATGTATTTCTACTTTTAAATGGCAATCTAGAGTACATGGAGAGCTAAGACTAAGGCCAAGCATGAGTCATTAAAATTAATCAACCTATTAAACAAAGTCAATCAGATATTTTGAACATAACTGTTGAGTGATACAATGTACAATAAACCTATTTATAGGCACTATATCTATAGGTTATACAAATGGCTCAATACTTCCAAGAACTGTATTTGGATATGGATTCCACATGACATGGAAATAAATAACTTTTCCCAATGAACCACATTTATTGAATACTTAAATCATTGTCCATTTTGATTTCAGTTCATCTTTCATTTCCAAGCTGCCGATAGTGATGCAACAGACTAACACAGAACACAAACCGTCTGCGTGCATGCGCGATCGTGCATAAATTTATTTTGTCCCCCTTACACCAAATACGATCACCACACGCAGGTTAAAATATCAAAACAAACTGAACCAATGACATTAATTTGGGGACAGGTCAAAAAGCATTAAACATGTATGGCAATTTAGCTAGTTAGCTTGCACTTGCTAGCTAATGTTAATTTGTCCTATTTATCTCGCTTGCAGTTGCTAGCTAATTTGTCCTGGGATATAAACATTGAGTTGTTATTTTACCTGAAATGCACAAGATCCTCTACTCCGACAATTAATCCACACATAAAACGGCCAACCCAATCGTTTCAAGTCATCTTTCCTCCTTCCAGGCTTTTTCATCTTTGAACTTATATGGTGATTGGCATCTAAACTTTCATGGTATTACCACGACAACCAGCAAAACAGTTAGTCTTTCAATCACTGATTGTGGGTACAACCAATGAGGAGATGGCACGTGGGTACCTGCTTCTATAAACCAATGAGGAGATGGGAGAGGCAGGACTTTCAGCGCAATATGCGTCAGAAATAGAAAGGAGTTCTATTTTAGCCCTTGGCATCGCAGACGCTCGCGAGCAGTGTGGGTGCAATAATTTAATAACATGGATTTCAAAATTTATTTTGCGATGCTTGCGCATGCGACGTGTCCAGTCTGGTCAGCATGTAACAATTCCTCCTCCACCATACTCGACACCCTTGACCCACTACACAATGCCCTATCCCACCTGGACAAAATTAAATACCTACAGTATGTGAGAATGCTGTTCGACTACAACTCAGCTTTCAACACCAATGTGCCCTCCAAGTTCGTAGCCTTGGGTCTTAAGTCCTCCCTGTGGACCCTAGATTTCCTTATGGGTCGACCCCAGGTGGTGAGGGTAAGCGAACACCTCCCCCATGCTGATCCTCAATACAGGGACCACCCAGTACTCAGCCCTGCACCTTAATACTGCTTCCCTATGTAATTAGTCATTGAACACTGGTCACTTAAATGTTTACATACTGTTTTACCCAATGATGTATATACTGTATTCTAGTCAAGGCTCATCCTGTATACACTTGATATACTGTAAGTCCAAATAGTTTACAGTGGGTACATTGCAAAGTTCTGGGAATAAACACTCTGCCAGGTTAGTTCACATATCTCATATGCACTCAGATTTGGAGAAACAGACAAACTTGTCCTTCCTGACATTTACAATGCAATTTATTTTACGTACCTCGACCACTCCATTAATCTTTTTCATGAGAGCAATGTCGAATTCTTCTGTACTCCAGAATGACTCGTTTGACAGGTGCCCTGCTTCCTAAATCGAAGCACAACACATCATATGCATCAGTTTGCGTGAGATCCAACATGTTTCTTCTGACCAACAGATACAAAAAAAAATCCACTTTAGTGATTTTCACAGATTTAACTTTCTACACCAGTTTTGATATTTCAAACGGACCCACGTAGTTCGGCATATCTTGTTTACCCCAAAACGTATTTCTTATATATAAAATCGGGAGTCTGCAGAAGTATATGTATTTTTCACAATTTTTGAACGAATGTCCATTTATCCTTATTTCCACCGCCATCAGATTCAAGCTCCAATTCTGCTTCCACCATCGACCTGGCTGCAGCGGCGCTTTCGTGACGTTGTCAGCTAACATGCTGTCCAAACCACCTGCGTTGCTTACGAGAGCATTGTAAAACAAATGTACATGTTATTCAATCCAAACTGCTCACGCTATTACATAGCTCGCAAATCCTGCCTCTCCCAAATATTTTTTATAACTAACCCAAGATAGACCAGAACCTGTCATTTCCAATCGGAGCAAATTAATCATAGTGGGCAGAATAAGCAAGGAGGTGGGCAGAGCCAAGCACGATCTAGTGAGATCATATTGGCTCATTCTAGCATTTACTTGCTTATTTCCGTTAGGGAACCCCTACTCGAAGTGCGCATGTGCAATAACTTAATTTACCCTTGCACTCCTTCTAAACAATGCCATTTTTACCAAATTTGGCATAGGGTAAAGTCTACTAAATGCAGCCCACTATGTCACAGATTCTAGTTTTGGAAACAGAAAACTGTATGGAGATCAAATGTTTGATCAATGAGAAAATGTGCAGAATCTCGGCTCAAATCCATCTCGCGCCATCTTCTCCCACTTCCGGACACTATCTCCTAGGACAAATTCGCTAGCAACAGCGAGCTAGCTTTAAAACCCATAAATATTTCGACCCCTCCCCAAATTCATATAGTTGGTTTTGGTACTTTAACCTGCTAGTCGTGGACGCTTCTGGGGGACAGACAAAACAACATGCGCACGCGAGGAGCCGGTTTAGTCAGCATGTAATCCGTCTATTATGCAATGCATTCGAATTTGATTGGCTAACCGGAGATGGTAACATTTTGACCAATTAGGTTGAATGAATGAGTCGTTCGCAAAAAGTTCACGCGCACGCAACTCAAACTATCCAATAGGAGGACACCAACTGAGGCTGTATAAAAATTATTTTGTATGACGCGTTTAGTTGATCGAGTTGCAGCCGCCATCTTCTGACATAAAAAAGAAGAGTGGAAACGTCGATTACAGATGCAAAGGGAATACAAAATAATTCGTAACGAGTTGGAAAATAAATATAAAGTCAAATGTGTTTATGGACTGCCTCGTAATAAATGGTTATGTTTCTGATAAGATTGGTTTAGTATTTGATCGATCACACATCGCAAAGATGGACGACGCGGCGAGGGAAGATGCCTGCCGAGAGTATCAGTCCTCCCTCGAAGATTTGACATTCAACAGTAAACCTCACATCAACATGCTGACCATTCTGGCAGAGGAGAATCTGCACTTCGCCAAGGATATCGTCGCAATAATTGAAGCACAAATCACCAAGGTTTTTATGAATATAGAATTTTCAATTTCAGCTATTAACTTCGATGAAGAAAGCTAACAGTAGCCTTGAAACAGCTGCCCATGGCAACATCATGGCGGCAACACTGTTGAATCGCTGTTCTTGTTGTAGCGTCATAACGTTGGCTAACGTTTGTCAACAGTACCAGTTTCAACAAAATAACGTTATAGCAATTAATTTCATGCTGATTACATTTAGAAAGGTAATGTAATATTATCTAGGCTAGCTAATGTTATCCCCTGAGCTAGTTAGCTAACGTTAACATGCCATTTCCCGAAGCCGATTGTCATTTGCTAGGAAATAATTCAGAAATTCAGTTGCCAGATCAGAGTAACGTTAGGAAGCCACCATTATTTGTCAGATCTTATATAAAGACGTTATGCTGTGGGGTATTTTTCAAATTTCAGAACATAACACTATTTGGAAACACGTTAACGGTACCGAAACCGAATCAAATATGGCGACATGACGGAGGAAACTTAATGGCTATTTCAGTTAGCTAACGCTAGCATGCCAGTGCAAAGCATTCCACAAGTTTGACAGGTTTACACACGTGGTTTGGCCACATCAATTTCCAAATTTAAGCCAGTACACACTGGCCTACCTAACAATGCAAAATAGTTATTGCATACATTTAGGCCTCGTTTCACTTTCTACATAAATTACTTGAACCAGATTCTGGGTTTACAGGATACGTTGAATATGGGGTCTCCTTAAGGCCATGAAGCAGATTTTCAGGCTTAATAATGTAAAAATAATAAGAGTCCGCTACTTACCAAGGAATGGAGTTTCGCTGAGCAACTATTACGGCTGGTATGTACTTCCACAAAATTTGTAACCGAAAAAATGTATCGTGTGGAAAGAAACTATTGTTTTTGACCAAGTGCACATGAGCCAAATCCACCTCTTCTGCACCTCCAATAACATCACTAATTACTGCCATGCACGGGTCGATCCGGCTGATCCAGTAGCAGGAAAGGTAATTTGTTTGTAACTTCAGGTGGCCTACAGGCCTAACGTTACTGCTGGTTAGTTATTGTTAGACAAAAGTATCTAGCTAGCTGAAGTAATAATAACGAAACAAATCATAGGTACACAAAGATGCAGATCGAATATGTAGCTTTTGAAATTTAGAATAGTGTCAATATTTTTCTTGTGAAAGTAAACTGGTCTCTTTCAATTTGACTTATCAGCTGCTTTTGATATCTATTTGAATTTTGAAATGTCAATGAATGGTAAAATGTGATAATAAAAAATATGAAATATGCTTTTTGTCTTTTTTATTTCCCAGTGTAATTTATTGGTACAGAATCAGATCTCTGGTTATTGCCTGATTGGTGTTAAACTCCGTTTTTGATCAATGTGATGATCATTGTCACTTATCAGAACCAAGGCGTTCACCATTTATATGGGAATGTCTATTGGCTTAAATGCAGTATATTTGTATATTTTGACTTATTTTGTGTTTTATTGACATGTGAATTGGGTTTACAACTGAAATTGTCATGTTTGCTCATGACCATTTATCAAGTAAAGTCCTAGTGATTTGCTTTTCATGGCACATTGTTCAAGACTTATCTTGCAATTGCACATTTTAAATGACCCCCCCCCCCAAATCCTTCTCTATTCTTGTCGACTTCCTCTTAGTATGTTACATCCTATTTTTGTTCTAAAAGGGAGATAATACTTCTTCAAATGGACTGCCCCTCAGTGGGATGTTATAACAGGGACTTCATTCAATAAAACGGGAATGTACATGGAGTGATCTCTCTGCCAGAGACACTCTTTTGAGGTAATTAAAAGGGGGGGGGGGGACTTGAACCATTTCTTCTGGATGGACAATATTTTAATTTTTTCCTGTGCTCGATACAAGACACAAGTAATAGATGAACAAAGTACTTTTTATGGACATTCAATGTTTTGATCCAGAATGAAGACCCGTCATTTTTTTTGGACTGCTATTTTCCTTATGGATTAAAAAAACACCTTGTTCCTGTAACCGGTGAAAATAGACTGATTTTTATAACAGTTTTCCCCCCTACATGACAATTGTTTTGCAACTGTTTTTTCCTGCAATCCATTTTTTTTCTGATCTATCATGCCACGGACAATCAATTGATTTTTACATTTAAAAAAAAAAAAAAACGTTTTAAAGTTATTACCCAAGACTGACAAGGATTTTTTTTTTTCTAGCCCAAACATTTCTTATGTTAACTTTTTGCTTAACTAATACATAATCAATGTGATGCCTTTTTTTTTATCTGAAATGTTGGTATTAACCCCTGTTGTTTTCTAAACTTGTTGAGTTTTCTATTACCCTAGGCTCCAGCTGCCGAGAAGCTTCCAGTTTTGTACTTAGTGGATTCCATAGTGAAGAATGTTGGAGGCGAATACCTTGCAGTGTTTGCTAAAAACCTAGTCACTTCATTTATATGTGTTTTTGAAAAGGTATATACTACTTTATTTTTGTGCATTCTTGAAGATTAATAAGCACCTTTTATAAAATTAGCTGACCACTGTACTGCTTGCTTTTCTCTAGTCTATCTCTTGCCTTCTATAATGCATTTTTACTAATAAAATGGTGTTTGTGTGGTTCCCCTTTGATTTGGGGAAGTGCTTGATTGGAAAATATCCAAGTCATTAATTGTCTTTGCATTAAAATGCAGTGTGGTATACAGAATGTGTAATATTTCACACAGTTTAACGGTTAATACAAAGCACCTTCCTTAGTGTAATTAGACACCTTTTCTAAGTGCCTTCTTGATCTTGCCTGAATTCAATGTACTTCTAAACTATAGGCCTTTGAAGTTAGAATGTGTTTGTTTGTGAAGTACTATGCTGCAGGTCTTTGAGTTGAGCTGTGGTCCAAGCTGTGTCCTCTGTTTTGTAGGTGGATGAGAACACTAGGAAAAGTTTGTTCAAATTACGCTCCACCTGGGATGAGATCTTCCCACTGAAGAAACTCTATGCTCTGGACGTGCGAGTCAACTCTCACGACCCTGCCTGGCCCATCAAAGCACTGCCCCCTACTGTGAACGCCAGCATTCATGTCAACCCTAAGTTTTTAAAACATGTGAGTAAACTGTCTGTATATCTCTATGTGTCCGAGAGGAGGATCTGCTGTTCTGAAAGCGTCTGTGGATAGAGGAAAGTAGAAACTGCGCCAAAGTTATTCAAGTTTTGCTGTTTATTGCACAACCTTCGTGACATTATGATCCATAAAGTAAAAGACATCTTGACCCTTTGCAACACTGGACATTTCTACACACACTCCGCTACCTGTCGACCTGAGTCCTTCCCATCCCTGAATGTTTTCTCCCCGCTCCAGCCTGAGGAGGTGACCTCCCCTAGGGCCCTGTCCCCTGCACCCCTAGTCCGTGCCCCAGCCCCTGCTCCCCAGCCTGCAGTGGTCCCCAGCGTCAGTGAGAAGAGCATCACCCAGGAGCAGGTGATAAGGCAGCAGCTGCTGGCCAAGCAGAAACAGCTACTGGAGCTACAGCAGAAGAAGATTGAGCTTGAGCTGGAGCAGACCAAGGCACAACTGGTGAGACTCACTATTGTACCCATTTTCCCCCTTTTGAAAATCTAATTGAAATGTTTTAAAGTATATATGTATGTGTGTGTGTGTGTGTGTGTGTGTCTATATGTTTGGTCCGCAGGGAGCAGGGTGAGAGTAGACACTTTCAGAAGTGTTGGTGTTTTGTAACTTAAACATTTAAAATCTATCAATAATAACATTTTAAACAGGTAGGTTTCTGTTATTTTCTTCATGTCTTCTGGTGCACTGTCTCGTTTACTAAACACAAGATGTTCTCAGTCCTGCCCCTCTTTTACATTTCAGGCTGCTAACGTGGTACTGTCAACTCCAGCAATAGTGCCAAAGTCCACCCTGCCTCCCTCTGTCATCAAATCCAGTATCCCCCCTGTCTCCGACCCCAAACCCCCCACCAGGGACCCCCGCCTCAACCGGGCCGGCCCAGGGGCCCTCCAGGCCAAAGAATCAACCAGCCATAAGAAAGAAGGCCATGGTATGGGAGGACCAGCACACACACCAGAGAAACAACTGCCAGAGCGACCCGGCAGGCCTGAGAGGACACGGCCCCCCAAGAAAGAACTTCTAGAAGTGAAAACCAAGTCCAAGTCCCTCTCTCCCATGGCTAAAGGGGTGCTTGGGAAGAGCAAGCACTATGAGGCTGAGAACATGAAGACGACAGCCGATGCCACGGGCAAGAAAGACCCCAGGCTGAGGAAACATCTCCATGACAAGGCTGACCCGAAAGAAGAGGTGAAAGAGAAGAAGAAATGCACTGATAAGGAGAAAGAGATGGATGAGGCAGTGATGAAGGCATCAGGCAGGGGGAAGATCGCCAACGGCTCAGTCAGCAAACCGGAGCGTGAGAAACCGGAGCCTGTAGAGAAACCGGAGAACCAGATCAGAGGGAATGCCAGGACCAATGCCAGGAAACGCTCCCGTTCCCCTTCGCTGCACCTGCACTCACCTAAGAGAAAGACTGAGAGGAGGTCCCCCAAGAGGAGAGCCAGGAGCATCTCCCCCTCTCCTCCTTTACACAAACCTGGGAAAGGAGGGAGGCAGTCAGGAGGCAAGCACTCCTCTCACCATGAGGACCCCCAGCACGGGACCACCAGAGAGGAGAGGGTAACCCCCAAGAAGAGCTCGTCTGAGCCCAGAAGAACCAAGAGGCCGGCTGAGGAGAGGCCGGTGGAGGCCAGGGACACGCATTCCTCCCCCCGCACTACCTCAGAGGGCAAGGAGACCAAGGAGAATGCCAAGCGCTGGAGGAGTGGCTGGGAAGAGAACAAACAGTGAGTAGGCTGATATATCCTGTGAACTGTCTGTCTCGCAAATGGGCCATGGGGCTCTGGTCAAAAGTAGTGCACTATGTAGGGAATAGGGTGTTATTAGGAATGTACCAAAGTCTTTATTGGTATGTTCTCAGTCTGCTGTGTACTAGTATATGTTGCATCACGTCAGTGTATTCTTATCCTCACCTAATGGTATTTAGTGCCTTGAAAAAGTATTTCTAATTTGTTTCTACTTTACATTCTCTAAAAAAATTCTGAATGTTATCAAATCAAAATAAAATAAAATGTATTTATATAGCCCTTCGTACAACAGCTGATCTCAAAGTGCTGTACAGAAACCCAGCCTAAAACCCCAAACAGCAAGCAATGCAGGTGTAGAAGCACGGTGGCTAGGAAAAACTCCCTAGAAAGGCCAAAACCTAGGAAGAAACCTAGAGAGGAACCAGGCTATGTGGGGTGGCCAGTCCTCTTCTGGCTGTGCCGGGTGGAGATTATAACAGAACATGGCCAAGCTGTTCAAATGTTCATAAATGACCAGCATGGTCAAATAATAATAAGGCAGAACAGTTGAAACTGGAGCAGCAGCAGGGCCAGGTGGACTGGGGACAGCAAGGAGTCATCATGTCAGGTATTCCTGAGGCATGGTCCTAGGGCTCAGGTCCTCCGAGAGAGAGAAAGAAAGAATTAGAGAGAGCACACTTAAGTTCACACAGAACACCGAATAGGACAGGAGAAGTACTCCAGATATAACAAACTGACCCTAGACCCCGACACAAACTACTGCAGCATAAATACTGGAGGCTGAGACAGGAGTGGTCAGGAGACACTGTGGCCCCATCCGAGGACACCCTCGGACAGGGCCAAACTGGAAGGATATAACCCCACCCACTTTGCCAAAGCACAGCCCCCACACCACTAGAGGAATGTCTTCAACCACCAACTTACCATCCTGAGACAAGGCCGAGTATAGCCCACAAAGATCTCCGCCACGGCACAACCCAAGGGGGGGCGCCAACCCAGACAGGAAGATCACATCAGTGACACACCCCTCCTAGGGACGGTATGAAAGAGCCCCAGTAAGCCAGTGACTCAGCCCCTGTAATAGGGTTAGAGGCAGAGAATCCCAGTGGAAAGAGGGGAACCGGCCAGGCAGAGACAGCAAGGGCGGTTCGTTGCTCCAGGGCCTTTCCGTTCACCTTCCCACTCCTGGGCCAGACTACACTCAATCATATGACCCACTGAAGAGATGAGTCTTCAGTAAAGACTTAAAGGTTGAGACCGAGTTTGCGTCTCTTACATGGTAGGCAGACCGTTCCATAAAAATGGAGCTCTAAAGGAGAAAGCCCTGCCTCCAGCTGTTTGCTTAGAAATTCTAGGGACAATTAGGAGGCCTGCGTCTTGTGACCGTAGCGTACGTGTAGGTATGTACCGCAGGACCAAATCAGAGAGATAGGTAGGAGCAAGCCCATGTAATGCTTTGTAGGTTAGCAGTAAAACCTTGAAATCAGCCCTTGCCTTGACAGGAAGCCAGTGTAGGGAGGCTAGCGCTGGAGTAATATGATCACATTTTTTGGTTCTAGTCAGGATTCTAGCAGCCGTATTTAGCACTAACTGAAGTTTATTTAGTGCTTTATCCGGGTAGCCAGAAAGTAGAGCATTGAAGTAGTCTAACCTAGAAGTGACAAAAGCATGGATGAATTTTTCTGCATTTTGGGACAGAAAGTTTCTGATTTTTGCAATGTTACTTGATATGTTCTTCAAAAGAGAGATCAGGTTCCAGAGTAACGCCAAGGTCCTTCAGTTTTATTTGAGACGACTGTACAACCATTAAGACTAATTGTCAGATTCAACAGAAGATCTCTTTTTTTTCTTGGGACCTAGAACAAGCATCTCTGTTTTGTCCGAGTTTAAAAGTAGAACGTTTGCAGCCATCCACTTCCTTATGTCTGAAACTCATGCTTCTAGCGAGGGCAATTTTGGGGCTTCACCATGTTTCATTGAAATGTACAGCTGTGTGTCATCCGCATAGCAGTGAAAGTTAACATTATGTTTTCGAATGACATCCCCAAGAGGTCAAATATATAGTGAAAACAATAGTGGTCCTAAAACGGAACCTTGAGGAACACCGACATTTACAGTTGATTTGTCAGAGGACAAACCATTCACAGAGACAAACTGATATCTTTCCGACAGATAAGCTCTAAACCAGGCCAGAACTTGTCCGTGTAGACCAATTTGGGTTTCCAATCTCTCCAACAGAATGTGGTGATCGACGGTATCAAAAGCAGCACTAAGGTCTAGGAGCACGAGGACAGATGCAGAGCCTCGGTCTGATGCCATTAAAAGTTCATTTACCACCTTCACAGGTGCAGTCTCAGTGCTATGATGGGGTCTAAAACCCGACTGAAGCATTTCGTATACATTGTTTGTCTTCAGGAAGGCAGTGAGTTGCTGCGCAACAGCCTTTTCTAAAATTGAGAGGAATGGAAGATTCGATATAGGCCGATTAGTTTTTTATATTTTCTGGGTCAATGTTTGGCTTTTTCAAGAGAGGCTTTATTACTGCCCCTTTTAGTGAGTTTTGTACACATCTGATGGATAGAGAGCCGTTTTATTATGTTCCAACATAGGAGGGCCAAGCACAGGAAGCAGCTCTTTCAGTAGTTTAGTTGGAATAGGGTCCAGTATGCAGCTTGAGCTCGGGTACTTTCTGTGTACCAGGGAGCTAGTTTCTTATGAGAAATGTTTTTCGTTTTTAGGGGTGCAACTGCATCTAGGGTATTGCGCAATGTTAAATTGAGTTCCTCAGTTAGGTGGTTAACTGATTTTTGTCCTCTGGCGTCCTTGGGTACACAGAGGGAATCTGGAAGGACATCAAGGAATCTTTGTGTTGTCTGTGAATTTATAGCACGACTTTTGATGTTCCTTGGTTGGGGTCTGAGCAGATTATTTGTTGCAATTGCAAACCTAATAAAATGGTGGTCCGATAGTCCAGGATTATGAGGAAAAACATTAAGATCCACAACATTTATTCCATGGGACAAAACTAGGTCCAGAGTATGACTGTGACAGTGAGTAAGTCCAGAGACATGTTGGACATAACCCACTGAGTCGATGATGGCTCCGAAAGCCTTTTGGAGTGGGTCTGTGGACTTTTCCATGTGAATATTAAAGTCATCAAAGATTAGAATATTATCTGCTATGACTACAAGGTCCGATAGGAATTCAGGGAACTCAATGAGGAACGCTGTATATGGCCCAGGAGGCCTGTAAACAGTAGCTATAAAAAGTGATTGAGTAGGCTACATAGATTTCATGACTAGAAGCTCAAATGACGAAAACGTCTTTTTTTTGTAAATTGAAATTTGCTATCGTAAATGTTAGCAACACCTCCGCCTTTGCGGGATGCACGGGGGGGAATATGGTCACTAGTGTAGCCAGGAGGTGAGGCCTCATTTAACACAGTAAATTCATCAGGCTTAAGCCATGTTTCAGTCAGGCCAATCACATCAAGATTATGATCAGTGATTAGTTCATTGACTATAATTGCCTTTGAAGTAAGGGATCTAACATTAAGTAGCCCCATTTTGAGATGTGAGGTATCATGATCTCGTTCAATAATGACAGGAATGGAGGAGGTCTTTATCCTAGTGAGATTGCTAAGGCGAACACCGCCATGTTTAGTTTTGCCCAACCTAGGTCGAGGCACAGACACGGTCTCAATGGGGATAGCTGAGCTGACTACACTGACTGTGCTAGTGGCAGACTCTACTATGCTGGCAGGCTGGCTAACAGCCTGCTGCCTGGCCTGCACCCTATTTCATTGTGGAGCTAGAGGAGTTAGAGCCCTGTCTATGTTGGTAGTTAAGATGAGAGCACCCCTCCAGCTAGGATGGAGTCCGTCACTCCTCAGCAGGCTAGGCTTGGTCCTGTTTGTGGGTGAGTCCCAGAAAGAGGGCCAATTATCTACAAATTCTATCTTTTGGGAGGGGCAGAAAACAGTTTTCAACCAGCGATTGAGCTGTGAGACTGCTGTAGAGCTCATCACTCCCCCTAACTGGGAGGGGGCCAGAGACAATTACTCGATACCGACACATCTTTCTAGCTGATTTACACGCCGAAGCTATGTCATATCAGATCTTCAACCAAAATTTGATTTTAGCTAAAGGGGACCCAGGTGAACAAATAACACAACAATTGCGTATTTATTTAATCAATAAAGTTATGCAACATCCAATTCCCAAGTGTGAAAAAGTAATTGCCCCCTTGCACTCTAACTGGTTGTGCCACCTTTAGCTGCAATGACTGCAACCAAATGCATCTTGTAGTTGTTCATCAGTCTCTCACATCGCTGTGGAGGAATTTTGGCCCACTCTTGCATGCAGAACTGCTTTAACTCAGCGGCATTTGTGAGTTTAAGTATGAACTGCTCGTTTCAAGTCCTGCCACATCTCAATTGGGAATAGATCTGGACTTTGACTAGGCCATTCCAAAACTTGTAATTTGTTGCTTATTAACCATTTTCATGTAGACCTAACCTAATTAGGTTTTGGTTAAAGGTCTAACATTCGGTATCAAAAATATGCAAAAATAGAGAATTATAAAGGGGGCGAATACTTTTTCATGGCACTGTATCTGCCTCTGAACCTCAGACACATATAGTCAGCTTGTTATCTGGTGGTGTTAGTTAGGGTGTGTACCTGTATAATCTGGGACACAGTGTGTTCTCACTCCTAACCTCTGCATATCTGTGTATTTTTGTACTCGCAAGACTGAGGCAACTGAGGGGTGGTTCCTCAGACAGATTGGGCCTAGTCCTGGACTAAAGATAATATCTGTGGTCGGGAAACTGCCCGCATGTATTTGAAAGTTGTCAAATAAATTAACTAATTCCTTCATCAGTCTGAAGTTGTCTTCAGAGGAGGCTCATGGGAAGGGGGCAGGTCCTCCACAGAGACGGCCGTCATACTCCAGCAGCAAGAGACCTACCACCCCCAAACAGCATCGCCTTAGTGTCGATGCAAACCTGCAGATCCCAGAGGTGCTTCACTCTGCCAGCAAGAGAGACCTGCTCAAAAAGGTACGCCCACAAAAAAAACATCTGCCTATCTCCTCAGCTTTTCCTCCCCACAATTTGAGTAGGTAGTAGATGCCGCATTTATTTGTAAAGTATACAAAGGAGAATTGCTCAAAGGGTATGCCTCAACACAGGTTCTTCTTAAATGGCACCCTATTACCTTAACGGGATTGATATGACAACAGCCAGTGAAAGTGCAGAGCGCCAAATTCAAACAACAGAAATCTTGTAATTAAAATTCCCAAAGAGTCACAAAAAGCACAAATAGATATAAAATTAATCACTTACCTTTGATCTTCATCAGATGACACTCATAGGACATCATGTTACACAATACGTGTATGCTTTGTTCGATAAAGTGCATATTTATATAAAAAAATCTCAGTATACATTGGCGCGTAATGTTCACTAGTTCCAAAAACATCCGGTGATATTGCAGAGAGCCACATCATTTTACAGAAATACTCATTATAAATGTTGATGAAAATACAATTGTTAGACATGGAAATATAGATACACTTCTCCTTAAGATTGGCCCTGAATGTATACAATTTATACACTCCCTATTATGTGCGACTGTGATTAATACATAGTTGATAGAATTTCTTATATTAGGGATCTGCTTTCCATTTAGTAATAAGTACTATAGCTGAGGAATTTAATTAAAGAGTAAGTGTGAATGTATATCCCTATGTAAATGCATATCCTGATTTGAACTACTAATCTGTTAGAACATTTGATAAAATTACTAAATCTGTATATTTAACCACAATGTTGAATTTAACATGGGGTATTGTGGGAAATGGACTTTCTAACTTGATTGAGTATTGAGTAAGGTCCATAATAAAAAATGGGGAACGCGATACAATCTGAACATTCCCCACCGGATGAGGCCGTTATTACCTTATTCTCCCGTGTCCAATTGAATAATTACTGTTTCAGAGTGACAAGTATATTAATAAGGATAATAGAAAAATTAGTTGCGCCCAATTTGAAATCTCAAAAGTATATTCCTATTTAAACTTACCCCAGGAGACAGATAACTGCTCATTTTTATTATTTAAATTGAGGATTCCAAATTTTGTTGATACATAGCTAAGGTTTTTGGTAAATAAATACTTTATAGGATTTAATACGATAAAAGAGGTAGGTAGGCGGTAGAGAAGGTGTTAAAAACAATTAATGCAACCGCTGTGTCAGATTTCAAAAAAGCTTTACGGAAAAAGCAAACCATGCAATAATATGAGTACAGCTTTCAGACAACAAAGCAGCCAAAAAGATATCTGCCATATTGGGTAGTCAACATTAGTCATAAATAGCATTATAAATATTCACTCACCTTTGATGATCTTCATCAGAATGCACTCCCAGGAATACCAGTTCCACAATAAATGTTTGATTTGTTCGATAATGTCCATCAATTTTGTCCAAAGAGCTACTTTTGTTAGCACTTTTGTTAAACAAATCCAAAGTCATGAAGCGCGTTCCCTATTTGCAGACTAAATGTCAGAAAGTTCCGTTACTGTCTGTAGAAACATGTCAAACGATGTATATAATCAATCTTTAGGATGTTTTTAACATAAAACTTCAATAATATTCCAACCAGAGAATTCCTTTGTCTTCAGAAAAGCAAAGGAACGCTGCTACCTCATGTGAAATGCGCGTGACTGCTGGCAGACCTCTGACTCATTCCTCTCTCATTCGGTCCCACTGCACAGTAGAATCCTCAAACAAGTTTCTAAAGACAGTTGACATCTAGTGGAAGCCTTAGGAAGTGCAACAACCAATATCCCACTGTGAATTCAATAAGGGCTGGGTTGAAAATCGACCAACCTCAGATTTCCCACTTCCTGTTTGGATTTCTACCGATCTGCATGTCAGTTATGGTTTTCATTGAAACGTTTCATTTCAATAACATTTTTGTTTCTCAAAATCATTGTCAATGGTTAATCATAAATCTTTGTTAAAATTCCACTAATGCGAGAGCACCTTTCTTTGCAATATGGACACACTAATATACCATGATTACCATGATCATTGAATGGCCTAAATGAGCGCATGGAACTCAGATGGCTAATGCAGCCAATGGCCATTATCAACTAAGTAAAAGTAGCCTACATAAAGCCGTCAAATAAATAATACAAAATATACTGAGAGAAATTTAACTTTCAATCACATTTATCTCTACTCAGCCTGTTTGATTCCCTTTCTATCTGTCTTGACTTGAGTTATCGCTAGTGAAGTGCAACATTGTGTCAACTGGATCTGTCCTGTAGCTATCTCTTGCGAGCTTGCAACATTTTATTAACCAGCCTTATTCTGGTCCCAGAGTTTCCCATGCCATTGAGCACTGGACCGACATCTGTTTTTGCGCAAGGGAAAGATGTATTTTATGACAGTTCCATTGGATATATGTGATCATTAGATTATATTTTACTCTTTCACACAGGGATTTGGTGGTTATCAGGGAGATTTTTGGGAAGATTTTTCAAATAGACCTACTGTGAGAAACTATTAGGCCATTCGCAATGGCTGTATAAAATAATAATAGGATTTTGTTGACTTACTGTGTGAGGTGAAGAAAATATTACTGAAAAGCGTATTAGTGGTGAACATGATGATCAGAAATCAAACATCCCAAATGGGCACTAACCTAGAATTGCGCACAGCAGGCCAGCTAGGCTACTTCTATGCTTGCTCAGGTGTGTGTGCTCCCTCAACATTAACATGACAGAGAAACCTAACCCATGCTCATTGCTCACATGGAGCACTCCAAACAAGACAATTAAAACATTTACAACTCATAAATTATTATGAAATAAATCAAAACTTGTTTCTCAAGTGTAGAAGGTTGTGTACTCGGCAAACAACGTTTCCACTCTGAGAATGAGAACGGTAAATGACTGTAGGCCTAATTTATTAAGTGAAAAAATGTATGTAGCCAAATGACCGGGATTAACAGTTCCGGTACATTTACTACTGGTGACAAATGTAATAAGGATTTTTTTTTATGAAAATAAAAACTATCAAAGCGCAAACAATTCACATGAAACAATGAACCCACAAGAATTGTCGAGACAGCTGAGTGGATGCATTCTGGAGAGACACCGATAGGCTATCTTTGCCACAAACCCCTTCCCTTTTCAAAATTTTATCTTCACACATTTTAGCTGCTTTTCACTGACAGCCGCAACTCAAATCAGCTAGGCATTTTGCCATGCGTGCTGTGCTGTCTAATGACACTTCCTCATGACGTTTCTTTCGTGTTTAATTGGTTGTCCAGATGCCAAATGCATAATCCTAGTCATATTAGCAACCCTTCATCCTAGTTGTTGCATCTGTAGAGTAACCTCAAATTTAGAAATAGGGTGTTTACCACTGTCATACTGCTTGCATCAGGTGCGCTGTTAATGTTTTCCCTTTTTCCTGCGAATTGCAGTTTGCCATTTTTTTTTGTTAAGATGAATTGCCAGAAGTGTGATTTGTGTCATTCTGAGCAGCGTGGGTGGATGCTCTAATGAGTAACACACCCAATGCAGATGTGTCTGGTACATTTCTCTCATGGCCGCTATATTGAAATCTTTCCGGTCACGTTGTCCAGGGCAACATTTCCTAAAGGAAACGCTGGTGTAGACTTTTGTTCCAGCTCTACTCTCACGTCAGATTCTACAAATCAACTGCTCAACAGGACCTTGTTATCCTGACTCGGGTGTGTTTTAAGCAGTGCTGATCAAAAGCCTGCACACCCAATGACCTAGCTCTCCAGATGGAGAGTTGACCACGTGTTTTATACAGTAACCGTGCTGTATATTTGACTAACTTCTGATGGGCAGGTGGGACGGAAGCGTCCGAACATCCTGTGAAATTGCAGAGCGCCAAATTAAAAATACAGAAATAGTCAAATTGAACATTCATAAAAATACGAGTGTTATACATCGGCTTAAAGATGAACTTCTTGTTAATCCAGCCGCTGTGTCAGATTTCAAAAAGGCTTTATGGCAAAAGTGTACCATGCGATTATCTGAGGACAGCGCCCAGTTTACAAAAGTATACAAACATTTTACAACCAAGTTTAGGAATTACAAAACTCAGAAATAGCGATAAAAATTAATCACTTACCTTTGATATTCATATGGTTGCAGTCACGAGTCCCTGTTACACAAATGTTTGTTTTGTTCGATAAAGTCCCTCTTTATGTCCCAAAAACACTTTTTGGGGGCTCGTTTTGTTCAGTAATCCACTGGCCTAAAGGCGGTCAATACATGCAGACGAATACATCCTAATAGTACCGGTGAAGTTCGTCGAAACATGTCAAACAATGTTTACAATTAATCCTCAGGTTGTCTATTGTCTAAATAATTGATAATATTTCAACCGGACAATAGCGTCTTCAATAGAAAGGAAAAACAACGAATGGCGCGCAATCGGTCATGCGCGCAAACTAGCTCTGGTTCATTCTAGAGTCCACTGAAAGAATGGTCTCATTCTTCCTAATTTTTCAGAATACAAGCCTGAAACAATGTCTAAATACTGTTGACATCTAGTGAAAGCTATAGGAACTGCAACTGGGTCATAACCATTTAGATACTGTATAGGCATTCAATAGAAAAAACCCACATCAAAAATATCCCACTTCCTAGATGGATTTTCCTCTGGTTTTCGCCTGCCATATCAGTTCTGTTATACTCGCAGACGTTATTTTAACCGTTTTGGAAAATTTAGTGTTTTCTATCCAATACTACCATGCATATGCATATCCTATCTTCTGGGCCTGAGTAACAGGGAGTTTACATTGGGCACTTCATTCATCCAAAATACTGTCCCTACCCAAGAGGTTAAGGTTTTTCGCTGTAGTATTGTTATGATATTGAGTATTATTATACTAAGCTGGCATTGGTATGAAGCCACAATTCTGATACTTCATTTGTGGTCTAGTTATTGATTAGCTCATCGGGTTAGCCTAAACAAATGCAGATGGGCAACCCGACCCCATGCTTCAGCCATCTATAGCCAAGCCACTATGCTGCTACAGGAGAATGCTCATTGCTAAAATGGTACACCTGCCCAATAATGAGCCATACAGGCCTTTGAAAGAGCCAACATGCGCTCATTTCTGGAGAGGAATCTTAGCAGGGGTGTGGTACGTGCACACTTCAACATTTGTATTAAATTGGGAGAAAGTGAACTTAATCTACTAGATAACTTGATCTTCTTCTTCCCTTTCTCCCTGTAGGCCAGTAAGCATCTGGAGAATGGAGAGATCAGCCATGATGACTTCCTGAATGTGGCTCACCAGATCAAGCAGCTGTTCCAGTACCAGGAAGAGAAGCAGCGAGGAGACTCCTGGGAGGGCTCCAGTGAGGATGGCCACGGACACGCCCACCCACACCACCTCCCACCAACCAGGAAGAAGCCCCTGCTGGCCACACCCACAGGGGGAGTGTCCTCTGGGGCGGACTTGTCCGATGCAGAGCTCACCTACTATGAACACAAGTCCAAGCTGAGGAGGACCCAGGTGATGCTGTGGCAGCAGGAGCAAGGAGGGGAGGGTTGGGACGGAGAGGACAGCCAGGAGGAGGTAGAGGGGGTGCTGGGGAGGCCCGGGGAGGGCCCTGGGGGTGCCAAGACTGAGGTTAACAGGGAGACTAACGCCCTTCCTTCAGGGATGAAGTTCACCAGGCTTCCTAAGGACAGGCTGAAGGAGGTAGAGGAGGAGCAGCCCACCCCAGCAGCCATCATCCAGGAGTACAGCCACGGGAACGAGTTCCCCAGGCTCAAGTCTCTGCCAGGGCTACGCTTCAGGAGGATACAAGACCCCAGGGAGTCCACCGCCACTGACAGACTCAAAGGCAAGTGGAGTTTCATGTCTAATGATGGGACTAATTTATAAATACATTTTGTTATGCGCACACATGGTTGGACACCCAAGCCAAGGGAATATATTATGAATCAGAAGTATGTCTGTAAATGCAGTGCTTTATGACTTAGTTTGATTACTATCCGATGATAAATGGTTCCTGTTCTCATTTAGTAATTGTTTTTATTTCTTAGCTGGTGAAAGAGAGCGAAACTCCCCCCTCAGTGAGCGGCTGCCCAATCACAGACCACCGTACGATGATAGGGAGGAGCCTAAGAGCGGCTACAATGCCCCTCCCAGGCGGTACGGAGGAGGTCCGCTGTCTGAAGACCATGCTGTCAAACCTCCGTACCCCCGTTACGATGACCCTCGCAAACACGACCGCATCCCCCCCAAACCCCCCAGCGGCCCGGTGCTCCAGAACTCAGTCAGCCTAGCACTGGACGGCCCCATTAGGAAGTCCCCGGTTCCTTTACCGGTACCAGCATACGAGCGGGAGCGCCTGTCCCCGTTACAGCAGATGGACGCGGCAGAGATGAGCCCTGTCCCGCGCTTTGAGAGCCCCAACAGCGAGCACTCGTGTGACGAAGGGCCCCTGGACACCCCCCCTCTACCCAGACCCCACCACCCAGGAGGACCCCCCCGTGGGCCCGTGCTCTCCTCAGTACGCAGCAAACATGTTGAGTCTCCAGGACACACCCCTCCTCACACCGCAGATGGCCCCCAGAGATACGACGGTGGTCCCAAAGGAGGACCACCTTCGCCACGCTATGATGGACCCCACAAGGGCACTCAGTCTGGGTACGACGGGCCTGGTCACATAGGTCAGCCTGGCAGGCCTCACCCTGGGGGCCGTTACGAGGGCGTCCAGGGGCCCGGTAGGTACGATGGACCAGGGTGCTCCTCACACGGCCCATCAAGGTATGATGGGCCCTACCCTCAGGGCCCCGGCAGGTTCGACGGCCCCGCTCTACATAAAGGACCAGAGAAGTTTGACGGACCAGGAAGATACGACGGCCCCTCCATGCCTCACGTTCCAATGAGAGGGGACCCACAAGGCATTGGGGGAAGGTTTGACGGCGGCCCGCCGCCTCCGCAGCAAGGTAGGCTATCGGGGCGATATGACGGTAGATTTGACGGACAGGGGCCTGGGCCAATGCGTTTTGATGGCCCCATGCAGTCCAACCGCTTCGATGGTCCAATGAACTTCAACAGCTCCCACATGCAGCCCGGCCCTGGAAGGTTCGAAGGACTAATGAGGTTCCAGCAAGGCCCCATGAGATTCGACGGCGCTCCCAACCAGCCAGGCCCGATGCGTTTCGATGGCCCAGGGAACCCCTCCACCCCAATGGGCCAGCCCGGCCCCATGCGCTACGACCCCCTGCCCTCTCTGCCCCCACGCTTTGACTGCCCCTCCGGCCAGCAGGTGTCTCCCAGGTACCACACCACTCCCAACCTGCAGCCCCCGCTGCGGCCACTAGGGACACCCATGTACGACCCAGTCAACCCCGGAGGCCCCCAGCAGTTCCAGACGTTCCCAGTGCAACAGAACGTGGTGGGCCAACAGGGGTCTAACTTCACGGTGTCTCCCGTCCCTGTGTCCCAGGCTGGGTTCAACAACTCCTACGTCAGACCTCCGTTCTACACCCCTGGTGTGCCTCTGCCACCGGCAGGGAACATGCAGCAGCCGGTGAGAACCTCTTCTTGATTTAGGACATAGGGGATGAGTCCCAAATGTCACTCTATTCCCTATTTATTGCACCACTTTTGACCTGGGTGCTATTTGGGACGTACACCACATAGTGATTATCAGAAAGGTCGAGAAGGTTGAAAAGTACAATAGACTTGAATGATTTCATCAATTGAGAAGGTTTCATATTTGTGTTTGTACGTGCACGTATGTGTATCGTTTGGTGTCTTTGTGTGGTTAGTGGTTTATTAGGCTCACACTTTTATGCACTAATGCTACTCTGTCACTATAGTCAACACACAGCTATCGCAACGCACAGCACTGCTCTAACCTAAACCGCATTCAATCATACATTCACTTTTACGCCATCACATTCATACACTTTAACTATCCTGCTTATGGGTCGTTCTATAAATAATGGGGCCAATGGGTGACATTGGGATACAAATTTCAGTTTGAAACTAAAATAAATCAACAACAAAAATCATATGCAAATTAGCCCTTTACTTCACTTATACAACAAGATAGGATTATGCATCCTTGAATTTGACTTGCCAGTGTCTGTATGCACCCTGCTTGAAGCACAATTGTAATTTTCAAGGACCTCAATGTTATACAATTGTATAATTTATGGAAATAAATTAGGCCTAATATAGAATCCCCCCCCTCAAAAGCATGCAAAAAGTGTCAGTAGACCATTACCATTTTAAGAATAAATGTTTAGGGCTTGCCAATGCACTGATATTATAATTATTACATTGTAAAATATGTGAGAATGTGCATATTGCCTGGTTAAGTAGATTGGACGCAACATTGAATGTCATCCTCATAATAAGCGCACATGGATTTACTGCAACAGAATAGCACAGCACCCTTTAGCGGGAAACAAACTGATGTGGACACATCTGTCACAAAAACTGATAAATGAAATCACAGATAATTATAAGGGAGTAGGAGTACATAAATTGACTACAATAATTACTTTAACTTTTAAACCACCAAACTGAGGAAATGTCTGATTTTAGAAAGTAAATAATGAAACATGTTCAATTTGGTCTAAATGCAAAAACAAAGTGTTGGAGAAGAAAGTAAAAGTGCAATATGTGCTATGTAAGAAAGCTAACGTTTCAGTTCCTTGCTCAGAACATGAGAACATATGAAAGCTGGTGGTTCCTTTTAACATGAGTCTTCAATATTCCCAAGTAAGAAGTTTTAGGTTGTAGTTATTATAGGAATTATAGGACTATTTCCCTCTCATTTGTATTTCATTAACCTTTCACTATTGGATGTTCTTATAGGCACTTTAGTATTGCCAGTGTATAGCTTCCGTCCCTCTCCTCGCTCCTCCCTGGGCTCGAACCAGCAACACAACTACAACAGCCACCATCGAAGCAGTGTTACCCATGCAGAGCAAGGGGAACAACTACTAGAAGGCTCAGAGCGAGTGATGTTTGAAACGCTATTAGCGCACGCTAACTAGCTAGCCATTTCACTTCAGTTACACCAGCCTCATCTCGGGAGTTGATAGGCTTGAAGTCCTAAACAGCGCAATGCTTGACGCACAATGAAGAGCTGCTGGCAAAACGCACGAAAGTGCAGTTTGAATGAATGTTTACGCTTCTGCTTCTGCCTACCACCACTCAGTCAGATACTTAAGGTGCTTGTATGCTCAGTCAGATTATATGCAACGCAGGACACGCTAGATAATATCTAGTAATATCATCAACCATGTGCAGTTAACTTCTTATGGTATAAGGGACGCTTGCGTCCCACTTGGCCAAAAGCCAGGGTAAATGCAGTGCGGCAAATTCAAATAAAATGATATAAAAATCAAACTTTAATGAAATCACACATGTAAGATACTAAATTAAAGCTACACTTGTTGTGAATCCAGCCAACATGTCAGATTTTTAAAATGCTTTTCGGCGAAAGCATAAGAAGCTATTATCTGATGATAGCACAACCGTAAACAAAGAGTAGCATATTTCAACCCTGCAGGCGCTACACAAAATGCAGAAAAATAAATAAATCATGCCTTACCTTTTGTTGGCACTCCAATATGTCCCATAAAAATCACAATTGGTACTTTTGTTCGATTAATTCCGTCCCTATATATCCAAAATGTCCATTTATTTGGTGCGTTTGATCCAGGAAAAAAAACAGCTTCCAAATTGCGCAACGTCACTACAAAATATCTCAAAAGTTGCCTGTAACCTTTGCCAAAACATTTCAAACTACTTTTGTAATACAATTTTAGGTGTTTTTAAATGTTAATAATCGATCAAATTGAATACGGGTCTATCCGTTTTCAATAGAGGACGAGAGGAAACTAACGCTACTTTTCAAGATGGCCGTACTTCATTGCACAAAGGAATAACCTCAACCAAATTCCAAAGACTGGTGACATCCAGTGGAAGCGGTAGGAACTGAAAACAAGTGCCTAAGAAATATCGTTTCCCAATGAGAACTCAGTGAACAGACAGAGACCTCAAAAGAAAAAAAACATCTGAACGGTTAGTCCTCTGGGTTTTGCCTGCTACATAAGTTCTGTTATACTCAGACATAATTCAAACCGTTTTAGAAAACACTGAAGTTTCTATCTAAATCTACTAATAATATGCATATCTTATATTCTTGGCATGAGTAGCAGGAAGTTGAAATTGGGCATAGTATTTATCCAAAAGTGAAAATGCTGCTGCCCCCAATACTTTAAGAAGTTAACTAGTGATTATGATTGTTTTTTATAAGATACGTTTAATGCTAGCTAGCAACTTACCTTGTCTTACTGCATTTGTGTAACAGTCTCCTTGTGGAGTGCAACGAGAGAGAGGCAGGTCGTTATTGCGTTGGACTAGTTAACTGTAAGGTTGCAAGATTGGATCCCCCGAGTTGACAAGATGAAAATCTGTCGTTCTGCCCCTGAACAAGGCAGTTAACCCACCGTTCCTAGGCCTTCAATGAAAATAAGAATGTGTTCTTAATTGACTTGCCTAGTTAAATAAAGGTATAAAAATAAATAGTCACATCGGCGTCCAAAAATACAGATTTCCGATTGTTATGAAAACTTGAAATCGGCCCTAATTAATCGGCCATTACAATTAATCGGTCAACCTCTAGTACGTACAGTCACTGTGGGGACAACGTCATCGATGCATTTATTGATGAAGCCAGTGACTGATGTGGTGTACTCCTCAATGCCATCGGAAGAATCCCGTAACATATTCCAGTCTGAGCTAGCAAAAAAGTCCTGTAGCTTTGCAAGCCCCTTATATTTCTTTAAATTGCAGGTCTAACATGGGAAGCTAAATATATTTGGTATGTTATTTCATTACCTGATCATATTTTGAATAAGCCCACTAGGCTATGTTTTTTTTTTATATCCAGAATAATTTGTTGGAATAGCATTGGGTGTTGTTCAGTTGTCTATTCTACACAATTGAGCACAGTAGACTGTGTCCAATCTGAGGCATGAAAACATGAACTCATTGCTTTTTCTGTTAAATCTGTTGGTCAAGCAGACTACAACAGGTGATCAACATCGATTTGCTAGGGATGTTTTATCCAATGTGGATCCAGTCACAATTATCTTCACCGGCGTAACAAATGAGACTGAAATATTCTGGACATTCCTCCTCTTTTTTTTTTTCAGCACTTCAGCTGTTGCATTGCATGCATTATCACAACAGATGTTTGTCACTTGACTATCATTCAGAACATTCCTTCCTGGATCAGATTATCACGATTTAATTAATCTCCCGAGTGGCGCATCAGTTTAAGGCACTTTATTATTACAGACCCTGGTTCGTTCCCAGGCTGTGTCACAACCGTCCGTGATCGGTAGTCCCATAAGGCGGCGCACAATTGGCACAGCGTCACCTGGGTTCTCGTAGGCCACCATTGTAAATAAGAATTTGTTCTTAACTGACTTGCCTAGTTAAATAAAAAATGAGCTGGACGCCAAATGCGCATCCAACAATGATCACATCTATTTAAGTTTTAAGTATCAAGGTAGACAGGGTTCAAGTTCGAGGTCTAATTTAACTTAATGCTTAATATATGGTATAGCAACTGCCATTAATCCACAGACACAAGTAATGTATTATTATTATTGTTTTATGATGGATAAATCCGTCAAGACGCCAACCATGATAAAGGGTTAATTATACATAGCTACGATCCCCCTTGTATCTTAATGTAATGGCATGGGGGGGGGGGGGAATCTATGCGTTTTTATCAATGGTTTATCAACAGCTGTAACAAGTTGTCCAGTGAAAGAAATCCTCACTGGTGCCCTACTTTATGGAAATAAACAAATAGTTTATAGATATAAACAAAATGGTGAAACTCCATCTGATGCACTAAAGGTAATTCGCTCCCATTCAGTTCATAAATGAGCAGAAAAATGTATTGGATGGGGCTTCACCAAAGTCCTCCACTGATATAGAACAAAATATTTTGGCTCATTCTGTATTAGTTACCACCCACAGTGGGTTCTCATTACGGTGAAATGTAGCTTGGTGAAGCACTTCATAACAATTAAAGAGTCACATCATTCATATATTGAACAGAACAATTCATTGGATGGAGAGTGTTCCTCCCAGCTAAAGCTTCAACTATAGTTTTCACCTCTGCAATCTTGAATCTCAAACTTCATAATATGGAGCGTGACCAAAGTCCTTACTCTACTGAGGCTTTGCTTACAATTATTTTGTCTAAGCAGGCCCTGATATCCTAATGCCAAATGAACATCTTATATTTAACTCAAACGCCAGATGTGCTCGGGAGGGAGAGGACTGGATACAAGCTATTTAGGTCAGTTGAAGGCTAAATGTCTGTTTTGTCCTTGTTCCAGATGAATATGCTTTCTAACCTTGGCCAGCCCTTCATCCCTCCCAGCACAGTGCCTTTCAACCAGCCTGGTAAGATCATGTTCACTTTTTTATTTCACCGAGATCTACTTTCGGTTCTCAATGTTGTTGTTTGATAAAGGGTTCTTTATTTCATGTTACAAGATTTGGTATCATGATAGTCTTTCATCCTCTGTATTTTGAAGGGATTCATCTTGCTTAGTTGATTAGAAATCTGTGAGAGATCTGGATGACTTAAAAACAAAAACATGGACATTCTCAATGTAAAAACATTTTAGTCCAGGAGTGCTTAATCTGGGTCTGTGAAACTGGCCTTCTGAGATCAGATGAATCGCATGTCCAGTATGAGTACCTATTGCTGTAAATCCGTCACTGGGTAAGGATCAAATCAAGTTTGTCATGTACACGTAGTGTACGCAGTACAATTAACTGCTTACTTGAAAACACTCCTCTCAAACAGTGCAACATATCTAAAATATTCTATGAAAATAAAGTAAAGAGGGGGAAAAAACACAATACAAGTGTTTGGTAATTGCTTTATGTCAGTTGATTTCTGGTTTGTCATTCTTCTCCAGCTCCCCAGTTCCCTCCTCCAGAGAGTCACTTTGGGCAGGTAGATGTAAACGACCTGCTGTCCAAGCTCATTTCCACCGGCATCATCTCTACCGGAGGCATCAAACCAGCTCAGAGTACAGACACTGCTGCAGCACACAGCGGTACAGAGTCAGCTGCCACCCAACCGACCCCTCCCATGGTAGAAGAGGAGGAAGAGGAAGAGCAGGAGGAGGATGAGAATGTCCCAGACCTCACCGGCTTCGTCATCGAAGACATGAAACAGTACGTTTGCTGAAATGCACCATGCTGGTCTGATTATGAAGATGTCAATCTACCATTGACATCAATGAATGCTTCACTCTAGTTATTTATACATGAGAATTCTCTAGTTATGCTTTGTCCAGTGATCCTCTGAGTAAGATAAATAAAATGTATGGTCCACGTGTTCATAAAATGGTAATGTATTTCTTGTAAAATGTATGTCTATTAACCACTGGTTCTGTTTGTCCCTTTCCCCAGGCGCTATGACAGCGTGGTGACTAAGCTGTACACAGGGATCCAGTGTTACTCCTGCGGCATGCGTTTCACCGCCTCTCAGACAGACGTCTACGCTGACCACCTGGACTGGCACTACCGGTTGAACCGTTCCGAGAAAGACATCAGCAAGAAGGTCACCCACCGCCGCTGGTACTACAGCCTCACGGTAAGAGAGATGGACACGCACACACTCTCACCTTGTGTCTGAGCCACCACAGCTAGAACTACCTCATTGTAAAACCATTACCTTCTACCCCAATATGAACAATACCCACTCACACTCACTTTTTTACAATGAAAATGATTAGTGATTGCCTTGTAATAAAAAGCTGATCATGTTTTATCAAATTCTTTCTAACCCTTGCCCATCTGTCTCTTCCCTGTCCTCAGGACTGGATAGAGTTTGAGGAGATAGCGGACCTGGAGGAGCGGGCCAAGAGCCTGTTCTTTGAGAAGGTGAATGAGGAGGTAGTGCAGAAGACCCAGGAGGCCGCCAAGGAGAAGGAGTTCCAGAGTGTTAAAGCAGCTGCAGATGTGGTGGATGAGGTGGGTAGCAACATACTTCTGGTCATGTAGTGTATGTGGACCCCTGCTTGTCGAACATCTCATTCCAAAATCACGGGCGGTAATATGGAGTTGGTCCCCTCTTTGCTGCTATAACAGCCTCCACTCTTCTGGGAAGGCTTTCCACTAGATGTTGGAACATTGCTGCAGGTACTTGCTTCCATTCAGTGATGGAAGTGATTTAGGCCTGGCTCGCAGTCAGCGTTCCAATTCATCCCAAAGATGTTCGATGGGGTTGAGGTCAGGGCTCTGTGCAAGCCAGTCAAGTTCTTCCACACCGATCTCGACAAACCATTTCTGTATGGAACTCGCTTTGTGCACGGGGGCATTGTCATGCTAAAACAGGAAAGGGCCTTCACCAAACTGTTGCCATGAAGTTGGAAGCACAGAATCACCTAGAATGTCATTGTATGCTGTACCGTTAAGATTTCCCTTCACTGGAACTAATGGGCCTAGCCCGAACCATGAAAAACAGCCCCAGACCGAACCATGAAAAACAGCCCCAGACCATTATTCCTCCTCCCTACGTGCTTCAGCACTCGGCGGTCCCATTCTGTGAGCTTGTGTGCCTACCACTTCGCGGCTGAGCCGTTGTTGCTCCTAGACGTTTCCACTTCACAATAACAGCACTTACAGTTGACCAGGGCGGCTCTAGCAGGGCAGAAATCTGATGAACTAACTTGTTGCAAAGGTTGCACCGTCATAGGATCCCATGTTAAGTCACTGAGCTCTTCAGTAAGGCCATTCTACTGCCAATTTTTGTCTATGGAGATTGCATGGCTGTATGGTCGATTTTAAAACACTTTTCAGCTAGTGATGCATTTTTGGCCAATACGATATCCAATATTTTCCTTGACAAAAAAAAAAACGATACCGATATTAAACATTTTAGGGACCTTTTAAGCATTCTAGTACATTAAATAGTTAACACACACATGGACACGGGTCTCAGGCACATCTCGGTGCAAGAGGCACTACTACAGTCCCTGGTTGGAATCCAGGCTGTATCACATCCGGCCGTGATTTGGAGTCCCATAGGGCGGCGCCCAATTGGCCCAGCGTCGTCTGGGGTAGGCGGTCATTGTAAATAAGAATTTGTTCTTAACTGACTTGCCTAGTTAAATAAAGGTTACACACCACACTGACCAAAAAGTTATTTTGTTGGCATTTACGTATGTTCCCATTACCAGTAAAACATCAAAACCTATTTCTTTCACTTACTTGCTGTGCTGTTTGTTGTTTCATTCTCAACCAGGAATTCTATGGAACGCCATTTGGGTCTTTGGTGTAAAAAAATATACAAATAACACTATTTGATGTGTCATAACACTCGAATATGACTGCACGTCACATAATAATTTAACACCTTCGTGAATTTTTTACGTAGTTATTACACATTGATTACACTATCACTCGTATTTCATGTCACAACGATTAATCGATGCGCATGCTATGATGCTGGTAAAGTTGTCTCGGCACCTACAGTGCTGGTCATAAAAGAAAGCTAGCTAGCTCATTGACGCAAACAATGTTCTTCCCCAAAAACATAGCAAAACAACAATCTGTTTCAGTAGTTATAGTTACCTTGCTAACTATATAGCTAGGTGTCATCTAAAATAACCCTACTTTATAGTATTTGATTAATGGTGGTCGGACCCATCTATCATCTATCTACCAATCTAAGCTAGCCACAATAAGGATTAGCCACTATAGTGGACTTTGCGGTTAGCCTTCAAAATAAAAGTATGTAATTGAGAGTGATGCAAATGAATACAAATACAATTATGCATTAATTGAATAGATCATGCTTATCTAGTTTGGATTCTTATATAAAATCAACTAAAGATAATTTGTTAACCTCTAACTCACCATCCCGGGTCCGGGAGCGTAATCATCAACTGACACTAATTAGCATAACCCAACGGACATAAATATTCCTAGAAAATATTCCTATTCATGAAAATCACAAGTGAAATATATTGAGACACAGCTTAGCCTTTTGTTAATCACCCTGTCATCTCAGATATTCAAAATATGCTTTACAGCCAAAGCTAGACAAGCATTTGTGTAAGTTTATCGATAGCCTAGCATAGCATAGCATTTTGTCCAGCCAGCAGCAGGTAACTTGGTCACGGAAATCAGAAAAGCGATCAAATTAAATCATTTACCCTTTGATGAGCTTCGGATGTTTTCAGTCACGAGAGTCCCAGTTGGATAGCAAATGTTCCTTTTTTCCTAAAATATTATTGTTCTAGGCGAAATAGCTCCGTTAGTTCTTCACGTTTGGCTGAGAAATCGCCTGGAAATTGCAGTCACGAAAACGCAGAAAAATATTCCAAATTAGCTCCATAATATCGACAGAAACATGGCAAACGTTGTTTATAATCAATCCTCAGGGTGTTTTTCAAATATCTATTCGATAATATATCCACCGGGACAATTATTATTATTATTTTTTTTAATGCGAGAATCACTCTGGGAGCATCAGGTGACCACTTGCGCAATGTAGCCGCTTACGGGTATTCTTCAACATAAATCCGTAAAACTACGTCATTGCTGTAGACACCTTGGGGAATACGGAGAAAAAGTAATCTGGTTGATAGCCCATTCACTGCTCAATAGGGACGCATTGGAACGCAGCGCTTTCAAAATATGAGGCACTTCCGGATTGGATTTTTCTCAGGCTTTCGCCTGCAACATCAGTTCTGTTATGCTCACAGACAATATTTTTACAGTTTTGGAAACTTTAGTGTTTTCTATCCTAAGCTGTCGATTATATGCATATTCAAACATCTTTGAATATCCCATTTACTACGGGAATGTTATTTTTCCAAAAATGAAAATACTGCCCCCTAGCCACAAAAGGTTAATTTGACAAAAAGCTGTTGAAATCACACTGGATGTATTAGACTTTAGAATTGCATTGGGGGTATACTTACTTCACTGCACAGCCTTATCTATGGATTGTGGATCAATGACATGGGGTTTCAGTCTATTCCGTGACACCCAGAGAAACATTAGCGTCATAGCTCTTATTGCGGGACTCTGAAACAACTGTGAATTGAGCCACATTTATTGTCAACTCCTGTGTATTGAACACGATTCCAGAGGAAAACCAATACTGCGTGGATGTTTTGGAGTCTGATAACTCTGAGGAGGATATTGGGAAAAAATATATTGGGTATTGAGTAGACTGATACCCCCTTTCATTGATCCCCAATCCTTGGGTAAAGCTATACAGTGCGATATGAATGTCAATACATACAATAGGCTGACTGGGGAGGTGATTTCACAGTCACAGTCCCGCGATAAGAGCTACAACACTAATATTTGGGTAAACTCTCAGTTGTGTTCCGTGGGTGTCACCGAGTAGACTGATACCCCATTTCATTGCTTCACATTCCAACCATGTTTCACATTATCTAGTCTAAACATGGCATAATTCCACCAATTGTAACCTTCTGTGTCACTTTCTGAGGTACTTTTATTTTGAAGGCAAACCGCATATTCCACTTGTGCCTAATCCTTCTTGTGGCTAGCTTCACAACACGTAACCCAGTTCGGTCGAGCCTCACTAGCCAGATGAAGTTAGCTGGCTGCTTATAATGTTATCTTTGGGCAACAGGTTTAAGTAGCTGGCTAGCTATTTATTTTCATGAACTGAAGTTCAATTTCAATAGGCGAACAACAAGTAGCTACCTAGCTAATACTTACAAGGATTGAAATTGACTGCTGTTTCTACTGGGAATTTGTTTTCAGGCTTGTTGTATTGTTGCTAGCTAGGTACCAAGCTAAAGCTAGCTAGCTACCTCATAAGTTGCAGTCGAACGAATAATGCTTTATTACCAACGCGGTATTGTCAACACATCGTTCTTGGCCGTTGTTTGCTTGTTTGCAGACATTTTTGTACAGCTTTGACAGTGCTACTGAAAGTTGTGGTGGCGCTTGGCTTGCATGCGCAAATTCAGAACACACAACTTTCAGTAATAGAACTGTTATTTAATGTGTCAAATAATTTTATTATGTATCTTTTTTTGACACGCAAAGACCCAAGCGGCGTTCCATAGTATGTTGTGACGCTAATAGCAGTGACGCTATTACTGTTTAACTCCGGTAGGGCAACATCTGAAAAATGGCTCACTTGGTAGTGTGTACCGGTGCTCGACCAGTCGCGAAAGCAAACATCACCCACGACAGAGAACGGTTGATTTGTCAAGGGCAATGAATTCCATTATCTTGGCGTTAATGGATTGTCTTGCTAGAATTTTCTTACTCTTTCAGATGACTGCTCGATTTGTTCACTGCTCGATCCACACAGCGGACATTGTGGGCTAGGTTAGGAATGCTGTGTTGGACGTGTAGCGCAAAATTGTATGTACCTATGTTATATAGGTATGCACGTCCGCTTTGACATTGGTTTTGCGCATTGCCGTTAAACTAGACCATCGGGCTGATACCGATGTTGGTGTTTTTAGCAAATATCGGCCGATTTCCAATTTGCGCCGGTATATTGTGCATCCCTACTTTCAGCAACAGGTGTGGCTGAAATAGCCAAATCCACTCATTTGAAGGCATGTCCACATACTTTTGTGTATGTAGAGTTCATGTAAATATGGCTCACACTCAGGGCTACAACCAGGGGTATATTCTTTACAACTGATTCTGTTGCACAACATTTATTAAATGGAAGCAAACGAAACCAGGAGGGACATACCTGAATTTTTCCAATATAAACTCTTGTTTTCTTCGCATAACGCAACTGTTTGGACTAATGGTTACATCCCAGATATCACACAGGGCCTCTTAGGGCTACAACTGACTGTGTTTTCATTGGCTTGTACTAGTCTTGACCCATACTCCGCTCAAATTTCATTGGATCTTTGTTTTGTTGCTGTTTTTGCCATTCTAGAAGTTAAAACAACTAAAGTTTTAACCGTGAAGATGAACTTATAGTTAAAGTTGATTGATCCTTCATTCTTGGCATGCATGCTGTTCCTTTGTACTCGTGTGTATGTGTTATGGAGGTAGAACAAGTCTAGTGCCATGGCTTCGGTGGCAGTGTTCACTGTCTTCTGGTTCTATCCTCAGGCACTGGGGCGTTCTCGTATCATGCTGCTGTAGCCTGTATATTGCCATATTATTTTAATGGTAGACACTGCACGTTGTCAGAATGTTGTAAGATTCCATTCTTTCCCCCACTGTCTGTGTGTAGACGTGTGAGATCTGCCAGGAGCAGTTTGAGATGTACTGGGAGGAGGAGGAAGAGGAGTGGCACCTGAGAGATGCCATCAGAGTCGACGAGAAGGTGGGTGTTCACTAAAAAGATCACTCGTAGCATGATCTCCGACTCCTCTTAATGTACCAACACAACCTGTGGATACATACATTTGAAGAAAGACTGCCACTTAAGTACTGTGGTTAGCATGTATTACCTTAGAGGAATCACTCGTAGCAAAATGGTCCTCTGTGAAGGAAATACTAATCAAATATGTTTTTGTCTTATCTTTTTCCACAGACATATCATCCTTCATGTTTTGAAGATTACAACAATGTAAGTAACCACTTGGTCACTTGATCTGTTAGTTTAGTTTGGTCTGTGAAATGTTCCAAATCTTTCTATGCTGCTTTAACTGGTCATTTCTCTTCCTCCTTGTCAATCGCCTTGCTTCTCCTGCCAGACATCTTCGTTCCTGGACGTCACCCCGTCCCCCATTAAGCTGATGGAGAACCCGCTGGGTGCGTTCATTAAACGTGAGAGTGATGAGGTCACTTCCTGCTGTGCTGCAGTGAAACAGGAAGTGGAGTCTTCGTTGTCTGAAACGGGCGGTGAGGCTCAAAATGTGAAGGATGAAGTTCAGGTGAAAATGGAGGGAGAAACGAGTGCAATTTCCTAAAAAAAAAACTAAGAAAAACCATGCTGCTTTTTCTTTTCCTCTTTTACGGGCTGCTCTCCCTCCATTCCTCCCTTTGTTTTGTAAGGAAGAGGTATTTTTTATATTTGACCACCTCTGAGGCAGGGCCCTCAGCCATAACTTTGAATACATTTTTGTATTTGGAATCTGCCTGTGAATGTCAGGTGTTTTTTTGCTGTGTAAATGAATGAATGATGAATGCCTGAACTTAAACATTTTACCTTTGCAAAAATATGTACTTTTGGGGAAAAGATGTATGTAAAAGATTTAATTTATAAATAAAGCTATTTTTGGTATTCTTTTGTTGTAATATTGATAAAAAGGGGGTGTGACTTAAGAATCCCAGAAGATTGCTTTAATGAGTTTGTTCTTTCCTCCCAAGTAAAAATAATTTGTGTATATATAAATAGATTTTGGTTGCCATTGAGGCAAGGAATTGATGGAGAGAATTAATGAATTACTAATTTGGCTTCTGAATTAGCCTTAATAGTAAATTAATTTCAAAAGTAGCAGTTAGCAGTTAGTTTACAAAAGGTAAGGAGGAATAATTTTCCGACCATCTCTCTACACTGCTGTGTACATACGGCACGACATGGCTAGCAACTAACATTTCTACACAATTCTGTGATCCTGCTTTCTAATTGCTTTCAGTTGGATATCTTTTTTTTACTTTTTTTGCAGGGTTTCTTTTTTTGCAGAGGTTTGAGGGGGGGAAATGCAATTTTGCTTGGTAATGCGGAATATCCAATAAAAACAAATCTGAACATGTGTTTGTGTGAACAGTGATTGGTGTGGCTTTTCTGTATTGCTTCTCCCTGGTTTCCCCTACCCCTTATAGAAAGTTAGCTTTTTAATTTGTCACTTTGGCTTGAATTCTAAATAAAGTTCTCTAGAATTAAAGTAGTTTGTCTTTTCTCTTATTTCATGTGATTATAGATCATTGTATTTCAAATCTAGTTTTATTGGTCGCTTACACATTTTGCAGCTGCTTATGTACCTAGCTCCAAAAGTGCATTAATACCTAACAATACGCTCAACAAAATAAATATTAGTCTGGAATATAAATATGTATATATGTATGGACAGTACATGAATAGAAAGTGTGTACAGTAGTAGTTATATGCAAATGGGAGGAGCTGAGATGTGGGATATGTAGGAAAGAGCATTATGAATGAGCGAGTGGAAGAATGGAAAACGAGAAATGGTGCAGATCATGAAGCGAAGTCTGTTGAACGCCCTTAGAGGGTGATGGTGGATAGACCTGCACTACAACCTGCAGAGAGTTCCTATCACCAGCAGGACCCAGAAATTCTTATTGTGAAGAAGATGGACTTTGTTACTTTTAGAGCAATGGTGATAAATGGCACTGCTCAAGTAGAGAAGAAAAAAAGTAAAGGGAAATTGAGATTGTTTCTGAAGCTGAACGATTTTGAGGAGTTAAAGATTGCACATACAAGGAGCTACATAAAGTTGTGCTGTCCCACCTTTTTGAAGGAGTGGGATTTTTTTGGTATTTTAAAATGTGTAGATTAATGTATTTTTCCTTTCTCCGTAATAGAATTGAACATTTTTATGTTTCCATCCCTGTCCAGTTATCAGTCCATTGTCCTTGGTATTATAGATAAGAAAATAAATTGTAGGGAAAAGCAGTTCAATTATGTATGGGGAAAACTCCCCAAAATCTGTTTGAGCCACATTAAGTGTTTCAGGAACTGTGTTACAAAGGTTGTATTAAAACAATTCATAAGGAAAATGCCAATAACCCATTCTGGATCCAAACATTGCATATCCATAAAGTTTTTTGTTAAAATATTACAATTTGTCAAGACACAATAGTGTCTTGTATTGGAAGTAATGATATAATTAACTGATGCCAATGAGATAGATGGACACTGAAAATACAATATAAAAGAGGGAATATAGCATTTAAGTCAATACTTGTACTATGGGTGTGTGTGTGTGCGTGCTGTGGGTATGTGTCTGTTCACATGAATGGCAGAGTGAAGGAGGATGAATGTGTAGGAGGGCGGGAGAGACTGGATGTGTGGAGGCATAGGGTATATGTTGTGTTTGAATGGATGAGTAAGTGGATATATAGAGGGGTGTAAATGTCTGAGAAGAAGGGAGGGGTGGGTGGGTAAGAAGAGGCAAGGATGGAAGGTGGTGATAAGCTTGGCTTGCGGGTGCATGTTGGGTAAGGATGGGAGGGTGGGACAAGCTTGGTTTGGGTGTGGTTTTAAAAAAAAAGGTTGGAGAACTGGGAAGGGGTGGTGGAGAGGGATGGATTTGGTTTGAGGGAGAGGGAAGGAAGGAAAGACAATTATACTACAATGTAATTGTATTCCTTATTTTATGATGTAAACCTGTTGTAAAATTAATAAGAGTTCTGGACAGATAAGGATAGATGTCAAATTATTATTCCTTGTTTGTCATTACAACTAAGATTTAATGGTGGTTATTGGTGAGAATGGAGGGGCTATATCTGGGGGATTGGGATGGGGTGACTGGGAGGTCATCAGACACTACTCTGTGGTGTGAGTGGGGCCTCCACTCATCCCACTTCAGTCTCTCGGAGGACCCACTCACCCCAAGTAGACCCTCACCAGCCACTATACTTTAATTTCTAAGGTAATACAAGCTAACCACAGTACTTAAGTGGCAGTCTTTCTTCAAATGTATGTACAATGTATGTATCCACAGGTTGTGTTGGTACATTAAGAGAGGAGTCGGAGATAAAATAAAAAAATGTAAAAAGGCATAGCGCCTCAAATACAAAGACATACTTTGCTCCGTTTTTTTGTTTTTTTTATTAAATGTCTGCTCAAGTGTTTTATTTGGTTCTTCAATGATAGATGGAACAGATGAGGTTAACTTTGATTCAATACAAAATCCAATTTATCACATGGAATGTGCACAGGCTCCATGATGTGGGAAAAAAAGGCAATCGGTTCTCGAACACTTAAAGATATTGTCAGCGGATGTGGTATCCTTGCAAGAGTTTAAAACATTTTTTTATGAGAAATTTAACCTTTAAAGAGGAGCTGGGTTGGAGAGGCCTATGCAGAGGTGTAGGTATCCTGATAAATAAGAAGACACCATGGATCAAGAAGGCAGTTTTCTAATGTTGAATTGTACCTTACATGGTGAAAAATACACATTGATTTCATTGTACAGTATATCCCAGCAGGGGCAAATCCGACCCCCGATATAATTTGGAATGCCTTTATGGCGTACATTAGAGGAATGATAATCTCATACTCTGCAAAAGTAAAATCGGATTTAGAAATTCAAATGAATGAAAAACAAGATAAAGAAGAAAAGAAAACGTCTGAACTTAAGCAGGAATACAATCTTTTACTTTTGAAGAGAGCCAATGGCAAATAAACCTGGTAAATATCTCGAAGTTCTCACAAAAGGAATACACGCTAAACCAGTTATAATTTAAAAAGGTAAAGATACAAAAGCAGTAATTAGAAACAACAACGTGATTAATGAGGATAGGGTGAGAGAGAGAGAGAGAGAGAGAGAGAGAGAGACAGCTGCATGTGAGCGTTCACATTTTTCAACATGTTTTTTACAAAAGAATAGATTCGGTGTTAGATAAACTTGGATTTTTTTGGCAGGGACATACACATGCTGCTACCCTCCACAGCATAACATTCACTGCAGATCAAAACTCCAAACCCTACAACCTAATTTTGGACAAAATTACATGGAAGGATTAATACTATCAAGGACACCATCCAACCTGGAACTGAGACATCTGAAATCTGCCTCCAGAAATCAAAGCTTCTCCCAAGTGGATGTGACACCTACTCTCATTGCCTGCTGCACTGCTGCTTGGATTCCACCTGGCAATCTGTTTTTTTGCTCACCTCCAGCACACAGGCACTGTTGGGCGAGTGACTCTGAACTTAAAATTATAAGCCCCAAGTCGTTTTATTTTGTTCTTGTGCATTTTGCTATTTTGCTATGACTACTGCATGCTTTGTTGACTATTTACCCAACTGTGGGACAGACTATGTTTGTTCCCACACTCGGGACTCTGACTCTCTATTGGTTACACAGACTTTTGGCCTCCCATCCTATTCTGACCACCTCTCGCCGGCTTCGTATTCATGTTACCTGATGAAATTGCTGTATAATATGATCTTGTTGCCATCTAACGCACATTCAAATGTCATAAATCAACACTGCAAAGCTCTCCCTGTCCTCTGCCGTGCCTTGATTGTATTACTGTTGATGATATCTGGAAATGTGCATGTACACCCTGGCCCATCTACTGTTCCTAGCCCAAATTCTGACTTGTGCTCTGATGTCTGTTTCAGCTCTCCTAAAAGCCTGGGTTTTCTGCACATTAACACTAGAAACTTATTACCTAAAATGGATCAACTGAAAGTGTGGGTTCACAACTCCAATCCAGATGTTGGTCATTACCGAGATGTGGTTAAGGAAGAGTGTTTTGAATACTGATGTTAACCTTTCTGGTTATAACCTTTTTCGGCAATCAGATCTTCCAAAGGTGGGGGAGTAGCAATCTTTACCAAGGATCACCTTCCGTGGTCGATTGACTCCACCAAGTATGTCCCCAAACAATTAGATTTTCTGGTTTTATGCATTAAACTTCCAAATAGCTCTTCATTGACTGTTGCTGGGTGTTATCGTCCTCCATCAGCACCAGCCTGTACCCTACCTGCTCTAAGCTCTCACCTGGCCCCTTACACTAAGTGAATTTGTCCTGCTAGGTGACCTAAACTGGGACATGCTTAAACCACCTGACCAAGTCCTAAAGCAATGGGACTCCCTAAATCTTTCTCAGATTATTACCAATCACACAAGGTATGACTCCAAACACCCAGAAAAGGCTACTCTCCTCGATGTTATCCTCACAAATAATCATGATAGGTATCAGTCTGGTGTTTTCTGTAATGACCTTAGGGATCACTGTTTTACAGCCTGTTTTTGTAATGGCTGCTCAGTGAAACGACCTGTCCTAATTTGCTAAAAAACTTCCTTCATGACCTGGCCTCTGTAAATTGGTACAGAATCAGCTTGATCCCCTCTGTCTTTTTTCAAAAATGTCAGTGATATTGTTAACAAACACGCCCCCATAAAGAAAATGAGAATTAAAAACAGGTTCAGCCCCTGGTTCGACCATGATCTTGCAGAGTTACTCCACCTTAAGAATTGTATTTGTCGAAAGGCTCGGCACACGCACACTCAGGCTGACTGGCTCTCGTTCAGGCAAATGAGAAATAAGTGCACTCAGGCTATCCGGAATGCCAAAGTTAGTTACTTTAAGGAGCAGTTCTCTCTCTATGGGTCTAACCCCAAGAAGTTCTGGAAAACGGTTAAAGATCTGGAGAATAAACCCTCCTCCTCACAGCTGCCCATGTCCCTTAATGTTGATGATGTGGTTGTTACTGACAAAAGCACATGGATGAGCTTCTTAATCACCACTTCATTAAGACAGGATTCCTATTTGACTCAGCCATGCCTCCTTGCCCGTCCAACATTTCCTTACCTCCCACCCCTTCTAATGCAACTAGCACCGATGATCCCCCCCCTCTTTTTCTCCTGCCCCACTACAAAGTTTCTCCCTGCAGGCGGTCACTGAGTCCGAGGTGCTAAAGGAGCTCCTTACACTTGACCCCAAAAAAACATCTGGGTCAGATGGTTAAGACCCTTTCTTCTTTAAGGTTGCTGCCCCTTTAATCACCAAGCCTATCTCTGACCTTTTTAACTTTTCTCTCCTCTCTGGGGAGGTTCCCATTACTTGGAAGGCAGCCACGGTTCATCCTTTATTTAAAGGGGAGATCAAGCTGATCCTAACTGTTATAGGCCTATTTCTATGTTGCCCTTTATATCAAAAGTGTTGGAAAAACTTGTCAATAATCAACTGACTGGCTTTCTTGAGGTCTATAGTATTCTCTCATGTATGCAATCTTTCTAGGCATGTTATGGATGTGTCACTGCAACATTAAAGGTCCTCAATGATGTCATTTGTCATTGCCCTTGATTCTAAACAATGTTGTGCTGCTATTTTTATTGACCTGGTAAAAGCTTTGATACGGTAGACCATTCTATTCTTGTGGGCCGGCTAAGGAGTATTGGTGTCTCTGAGGGGTCTTTGGTCTGGTTTGCTAACTACCTCTCAGTGTATGAAGTCAGAACAGCTGCTGTCTCAGCCACTGCCTGTCACGAAGGATACACCCCAAGGTTCGATCCTAGGCCCCTGCGCTCTTCTAAATTGAAATCAACAACATAGCTTAGGCAGTAGGAAGCGCTCATCCATTTATATGCAGATAATACAGTCTTATACTCATCTGGCCCCTCCCCGGATTTTGTGTTAAACGTTCTACAATAAAGCTTTCTTCGTGTCCAACAAGCTTTCTCTGCCCTTAACCTTGTTCTGAACACCTCCAAAACAAAGGTCATGTGGTTTGGTAAGAAGAAGGCCCCTCTCCCCACAGGTGTGATTACTACCTCTGAGGGTTTAGAGCTTGACCTAGTCACCTCATACAAGTACTTCGGAGTATGGCTAGACGGTACACTGTCCTTCTCTCAGCACATATCAAAGCTGCAGGCTAAAGTTAAATCTAGACTTGGTTAATCGTAATCGATCCTCTTTCACCCCAGCTGCCAAACTAACCCTGATTCAGATTACCATCCTACCCATGCTAGATTACGGAGACTTAATTTATAGATCGGCAGGTAAGGGTGCTCTCGAGCGGCTAGATGTTCTTTACCTTTCGGCCATCAGATTTGCCACCAATGCTCATTATAGGACACATCACTGTACTCTATATTCTTCTGTAAACTGGTCATCTCTGTATACCCGTCACAAGACCCACTGGTTGATGCTGATTTATAAAACCCTCTTAGGCCTCACTTCCCATTATCTGAAATATCTAATGCAGCCCTCATCCTCCACATACAACACCCTTTCTGCCAGTCACATTCTGTTAAAGGTCCCCAAAGCACACACATCCCTGGGTCGCTCGTCTTTTCATTTCTCTGCAGCTAGCGACTGGAACGAGCTGCAACAAATACACAAACTGGACAGTTTTATCTCAATCTCCTCATTTAATTAAAGACTCACTCATGGACACTCTTACTGACAGTTGTGGCCAAGACCTCAGAAAAAACATTGTAGACCTCCACAAGTCTGCTTCATCCTTGGGAGCAATTTCCAAATGCCTGAAGGTACCACGTTCATCTGTACAAACAATAGTACGCAAGTATAAACACCATGGGACCAGTTAACCGTCATACCACTCAGGAAGGAAACGTGATCTGTCTCCTAGAGATGAACGCACTTTGGTGCGAAAAGTGCAAATCAATCCCAGAACAACAGCAAAGGACCTTGTGAAGATGCTGGAGGGAAATGGGTACAAAATTATCTATATCCACAGTAAAACGAGTCCTATATCGACATAACCTGAAAGGCAGCTCAAAAGAAGAAGAAGCAACTGCTCAAAAACTGCCATAAAAAAGCCAGACTACGGTTTGCAACTGCACATGGGGACAAAGATTGTACGTTTTGGAGATATTGGCCTCTGGTCTGATGAAACAAAAATATAACTATTTGGCCATAATGACCATCGTTATGTTTGGAGGAAAAAGGGGGAGGCTTGCAAGCCGAAGAACACCATCCCATCTGTGAAGCCCAGGGGTGGCAGCATCATGTTGTGGGGGTGCTTTGCTGCAGGAGGGACTGGTGCACTTCACAAAATAGATGACATCATGAGGTAGGAAAATGATGTGGATATATTGAAGCAACATCTCAAGACATCAGTCAGGAAGTTAAAGCTTGGTCCCAAATGGGTCTTCCAAATGGATAATGACCCCAAGCATACTATCAAAGTTGTGGCAAAATGGCTTAATGACAAAAAAGTAAAGGTATTGGAGTGGCCATCACAAAGCCCTGATCTCAATCCTATAGAAAATTTGTGGGCAGAACTGAAAAAGCTCTGTCAGGAGGAATGGGCCAAAATTCACCCAACTTATTATGGGACGCTTCTGGAAGGTTACCTGAAACGTTTGACCCAAGTTAAACAATTTAAAGGCAATGCTACCAAATACTAATTGAGTGTATGTAAACTTCTGACCCACTGGGAATGTGATGAAAGAAATCAAATCTGAAAGAAATAGTTATCTCTATTATTATTCAGATATTTCACATTCTTAAAATAAAGTGGTGATCGTAACTGACCTAAGACAGGGAATTCTGATTTGGAATAAATGTCAAGAATTGTGAAAAACTGAGTTTAAATGTATTTGGCTTAGGTGTATGTAAACTTCCGAATTCAACTGTATATACTGTACATCTGAATTAAACAGTCGGACAGATCTTGGTATTTAAAATAGCATATTCAACAACTTACAAAAAATTGAAGCTGAAATTGGGATTTTATTTTAGGAATAAGGCCTGTTTTTCTTTTGAAGGCAGAAGGAGGCTAGTATCAGCTACATTTATGCCTTTACTAGACTATGGGGATATTTTATATATGAATGCTTCCACTCAGTGTTTGAGATCAATTGACACCCTTTACCATGGCACTTTGAGATTTATTTTAAACTGCAAAACCCTGCACTTTGTATCCCAGGGTTGGCTGGCCTTCTCTAGTCACTTGTAGGCTCAGTCACTGGTATACTTTTATTTACAAAGCCATTTTGGGGTTACTACCTTTTTATTTGTGCATTTTTATTGTTCAGAAATGTGGTGGGTACTCTCTTCGTTCGCTGGACTTTATCCTGCTAACTGTTCCAAACGTCCGAACTGAATTTGGTAAAAGGGATTTTATGTACTCGTCTTGGAACACCTTACAAAATACTTTTAAACTGGAAGAACTTATCCCGATTGGTGTTTTTAAATCACTGATGAAAGATTTTGAGGCTGATTCCCTGACCTGTCAATGTTTTTAATTTGCTGTTTTATACTCTTGTGAATTCAATGGTTTTTACTAGATTACTTGTAGTTTTTCATGTTGTCTGTCTGTAATTTTTTTGTAATGACTTGGTGCTGCCTATCTTGGCTCTTGAAAAATATATTTCAATCTCAATGAGCCCTTCTTGGTTAAATAAAGATTAAATAAAATAAATAAATAGCCTTCTTAGACTCAATAACTGAAGCAATTATCATCAGACAAAAAGGAATCATTTAAAAACTGAGATCTCGCAAAAATACATTTTAGATACTGTTAAAACATTTGCACAGAGAAAAGGCATCAGCAATGGAAGGCTTTCCCATATAATATTTTTATTTGTATGACTTTATTTGTACTTTTATAAACATCATACCAACATCAACTTCATCAGACCTGCCCAGGCCCACTAGCAGACACCCCCCATCTCCAGCACCCTCATCACTTTCCAACACATGGCCTGAAACTTGCATCGTTTTGTTTCTCTCCATAGCCCACCCACATTCAATTCTATTCAACATTTTGGGACAACATTAAATATTGTTACTTCGACAGTCTGCATCTGGGTCTTACTTTGATTCCTGATATCAGTGCGCTTTCCAATTGTTGACTGGCGTATAGCCTCCTGCTGCTCCACCGACAGCGCCATGCCAGCCAGGATCCCTGAATGCCCCAGGTGCTCTTGTTTTTAACAATGTCCGGTACAGACAGAGATGTCAGGGAGGGTAGCAGTTACTCTGGCTCAGTTTCAAGGAGACATGCCATTCCACTGAACCTGTAGTCTTTGGCCGGGTACAGGTCCTCCACTGACTGCACCTGGTCAACGCATGACTTTAAACACCTTGAAATACATTTGTTGTAATGCGCTATATAAATAACGTTTTGAATTGATTGATGACATTACAGCTGTAGAATATTTAACAGACTGTCATTTACATGAGGAAGTGAAAATGCAGTGAAGGAAGTGCAGTTTTTCAATTATCAATTAAACGTGTGTCACTTGACATCAATCATATAGTGGGAAGAATTGTTTAAATCAAGACTGTGTGAATGCATGTACCACTCCAAATAAATAAATGTTGTGCCTTCATCCCTCATGCTGGCCCTGACCAAACCAGTAAGTTGCCACATTCAGAAAGTATTCAAACCCCTTGACTTTTTCCACACTTTGTTACGTTACAGCTTTATTCTAAAATTGATCAAATAATTTCCCCCTATTCAATCTACAGACAATACCCCATAATGACAAAAAGAAAACAGGTTTTTAGAAATGTTTGAAAATGTATCATAAGTAAAAAACTGAAATACTTTATTTAAGTAAGTATTCAGACCCTTTGCTATGAGACTCAACATTTAGCTTAGGTGCATCCTGTTTCCATTCATCATCCTTTAAATGTTCCTACAACTTGATTGGAGTCCACCTGTGCTAAATTCAATTTATTGGGCATGGTTTGGAAAGGCACACACCTGTCTATAGAAGGTCTCACAGTTGACAGTGGATGTCAGAGCAAAAACCAAGCAACGAGGTCGAAGGAATTGTCCGTAGAAATCCGAGACAGGATTGTGTTGAGGCACAGATCTGGGGAAGGGTACCAAAACATTTCTGCAGAATTGAAGGTCCCCAAGAACACAGTGACCTCCATCATTCTTAAATTAAATAACTTTGGAACCACCAAGAATCTTCCTAGAGCTAGCCGCCAAACTGAGCAATCAGAGGTGACCAAGAACACGATTTTCACTCTGACAGAGCTCTAGATTTCCTCTGTGGAGATGGGAGAACCTTCCAGAAGGACAACCATCTCTGCAGCACTCCACCAATCAGGCTTTTATGGTAGAGTGGCCAGACGGAAGCCACTCCTCAGTAAAAGGCACATAACAGCCCGATTGGAGTTTGCCAAAAGGCACCTAAAGACTCTCAGACCATGAGAAACAAGATTCTCTGGTCTGATGAAACCAAGATTGAAATCTTTGAACTGAATGCCAAGTGTCACGTCTGGAGGAAACATGGCACCATCTCTATGGTGAAGCATGGTGGTGGCAGCATCATGCTGTGGGGATGGTTTTCAGTTGCAGGGACTGGGAGACTAGTCAGGATTGAGGCAAAGATGAACAGAGAAAAGCTGCTCCAGAGTGCTCAGGACCTCAGACTGGGGCAAAGGTTCACCTTCCAACAGGACAATGACCCTAAATACACAGTCAAGACAACGCAGGAAGGGCTTCGGGACAAGTATCTGAATGTCCTTGAGTGGCCCAGCCAGAGCCCGGACTTGAACCCAATTGAACATCTCTGGAGAGACCTGAGAATAGCTGTGCAGCAACTCTCCCCATTCAACCTGACAGAACTTGCAGAGAAGAATGGGAGAAATTTCCCAAATACAGGTGTGTCAAGCTTGTAGCGTCATACCCAAGAAGACTTGAGGCTGTAACCACTGCCAAAGGTGCTTCAACAAAGTACTGAATAAATACTTTTGTACTTATTTTAATTTATATAAATTTACAAAGATTTGTCTTAACCTGTTTTTGCTTTTCATTATGGGGTATTGTGTGTTGATTGAGGGGAAAAAACTATTGAATCAATTTTAGAAAAAGGCTGTAATGTAACAAAATGTGGAAAAAGTCAAGGGGTCTGAATACTTTCCGAATGCACTCATTCCAGGGTTTTGATTTTTACATTGTAGAATAATAGTGAAGACATCAAAACTATGAAATAAAACATACGGAATCATGTAGTAACCAAAAAAGTGTTAAACAAATATATTTCCAAAATATATTTTATATTTGAGATTCTTCAAAGTAGCCACCCTTTGACTTGATGACAGCTTTGCACACACTTGTGCAAAGCTGAGAGAGGCCAGAGATGAGAGAGGCCAGTGAGAGAGGCCAGTAATTTTCATCATAGGTACACTTCAACTATGACAGACAAAATGAGAAAAACAAATCCAGAAAATCACATTGTAGGATTTTTTATGAATTTATTTGCAAATTATGGTGGAAAATAAGTATTTGGTCACCTACAAACAAGATGAAAATTACAGGCCTCTCTCATCTTTTTAAGTGGGAGAACTTGCACAATTGGTGACTGACTAAATACTTTTTTGCCCCACTGTATATATTGAATTACATATATATTAACGACCCCACCCACTCTGTCATCACAACAGTTAGCTAAGTGACGTGTACAGAGTTGTTTATTGAACGTTGTCTCCAGCATTGAGAACGTGTCCCCATTCTTTGCTTTGTCTGCCTCTCTAACCATTATTATATTTAATTTTCATTCTAATCTAGATGTTGGCTTTGGATTTGTGGCTAAACAATAAGAAGACGTCCATTGTTCCAGAAAATGATATAGGAAATCCAAATATGTCAGCCCCCATTCCTCACTAATCCACGGCTATCCACCCTTATCCACCCTTATCAGTGACTGCAACCATGTGATTGCCTTTTCCCTTACTTAGTAACTCTCCACACCCATGGCTCATATACACCCTTAATTGATCCCACCATATACATTCCTCCTACAGATAACCATGAACTTCTGGTGTAGCAAGTCTTTCAAATTACAATCCAACACTCCCTCCTATTTGAATAGTAATTCCATATTGTTCAACATAACATTAACTTTGAAATTACTTATAAATGAACAAAGAATAAAACAATTCACAGTTGATAATTAGGTTTACACCATCACACTATGCACACTCTTATTTCCATCTCTCGTCGGACAACTGATAATGACCTTTCAGCTGGAGCTTTTGACTTCCTCCATATGGTTCCTAAGAGATTGAAAGGACAAAACTTAAAAACCAAAAAGAAATACAAAACATAACGAGTATTAATAATGTGTTAAGTTATGCACAATTATATATGCAACAAAAACAGTTTGATAACATGACGATTCTCACTCTCTCGTCGCCTGACTATGCCTTCGGGATACCTTTCTGCTGGGTTCCACAAACATGAAGGCCCTAAAAAACCTCCTCATTCTTTCACCCAGTATTCCCCCTGTCAGGCCACAGGTTCCAAGAGGTGTTTCCAAGCCATGTCATTTTCACTTTGTTCCCCCATCTCCTTCTTCCTCTATAGCCACTCAATATACACGTGCGGTGGCTTTAATCAACTTTACATCATCTTGAGGTAACTCAACACTGTATATACGTTTCACATCAACGCCCTCAGAAGATGATATCTCAACAGTGCTACCAAGGTAACCCCTGCTACTACTAACACTGCCCTCAGAAGATTATATCCCAACAGTGCTACCAAGGTAACCCCTGCTACTACTAACACTGCCCTCAGAAGATGATATCCTAACAGTGTTACCAAGGTAACCCCTGCTACTACTAACACTGCCCTCAGAAGATGATATCCCAACAGTGCTACCAAGGTAACCCCTGCTACTACTAACACTGCCCTCAGAAGATGATATCCCAACAGTGCTACCTGTAACGCCTGTCGTCAGAAGGAGTAGACCAAAGCGCAGCGTGACAAGTGTTCATGATTTTTTTATTATCAAAAAAACACTTGAAAAAAAGTAACAAAACGAAAGTGAACAGTTCTGTCAGGTAACAGAGACTAAACAGAAAATAACTACCCACAAACACAGGTGGGAAAACGGCTGCCTAAGTATGATTCCCAATCAGAGACAACGATAGACAGCTGCCTCTGATTGAGAACCATACTCGGTCAAAACAAAGAAATAGACAACATAGAATGCCCACCCCAAATCACACCCTGACCTAACCAAATGGAGAATAAAACAGCTCTCTAAGGTCAGGGCATGACACTACCAAGATAACCCCTGCTACTACTAACACTGCCCATGATGCATACTTCACAATACCCCTCATTTGCAACGTAGTCCAGTTCCATGCTGTTACTATAGCATCCTTCACCACTACTACCTTCAGTTACTGTCAGACATGGATGTCGATTATGGCAGCCCCCCACAACTCTCTGATTCAGAGGGGTTGGGTTAAATGCGGAAGATACATTTCAGTTGAAATCATTCAGTTGTACAACTGACTAGGTATCCCCCTTTCCCTACAGCGACTTCAGTGAGAATAGCTATTGCATGGAATCTGTCTCCTGGTCTCCTATTGTCTTCGTGGTTCACTGATAGATCTAGGACTGAACCTTTCAGATACTCCCTACCTGTCTCCCAACTCATACCCGCCCGCCCGACTAGCATCACTACTCTGGACAGTTCTGACTTAGAATATGTGGACAACTACAAATACCTAGGTGTCTGGCTAGACTGTAAACTCTCCTTCCAGACTCATATTAAACATCTCCAATCCAAAATTAAATCTAGAATAGGCTTCCTATTTCGCAACAAAGCCTTCTTTACTCAAGCTGCCAAACACACCCTCGTAAAACTGACTATCCTACTGATCCTCAACTTCGGCGATGTCATTTACAAAATAGCCACCAACACTCCACTCAGCAAACTGGATGCAGTCTATCACAGTGCCATCCGTTTTGTCACCAAAGCCCCATATATCACCCACCACTGCGACCTGTATGCTCTCGTTGGCTGGCCCTTGCTACATATTCGTCGCCAGACCCACTGGCTCCAGGTCATCTATAAGTCTTTGATAGGTAAAGCTCTTCCTTTTCTCAGCTCACTGGTCGCCATAACAAATCAAATCAAATCAAATTTATTTATATAGCCCTTCGTACATCAGCTGATATCTCAAAGTGCTGTACAGAAACCCAGCCTAAAACCCCAAACAGCAAGCAATGCAGGTGGAGAAGCACGGTGGCTAGGAAAAACTCCCTAGAAAGGCCAATACCTAGGAAGAAACCTAGAGAGGAACCAGGCTATGTGGGGTGGCCAGTCCTCTTCTGGCTGTGCCGGGTGGAGATTATAACAGAACATGGTCAAGATGTTCAATGTTCATAAATGACCAGCATGGTCGAATAATAATAAGGCAGAACAGTTGAAACTATAACAACACCCACCCGTAGCACGCGCTCCAGCAGATATATCTCCCTGGTCATCCCCAAAGCCAACACCTACTTTGGCCGCCTTTCTTTCCAGTTCTCTGCTGCCAATGGCTGGAACAAATTGCAAAAATGTCTGAAGTTAGAGACTTATATTTCCCTCACTAACTGTAAACATCAGCTATCTGAGCAGATTACTGATCGCTGCAACTGTACACAGCCCATCTGTAAATAGCCCATCCAACTACCTACCTCATCCCCATATTGTTTTTATTAACTTTTTTTGCTCTTTTGCACACCAGTATTTTTACTTGCACATCATCATCTGCACAACTATCACTACAGTGTTAATTTTTTAAATTGTAATTACTCCGCTACTATGGCCTATTTATTACCTTACCTCCTTTCGCCATTTGCACACACTGTATATAGACTTTTTCTATTGTCTTATTGACTGTACGTTTGTTTATTCCATGTGTAACTCTGTGTTGTTGTTTGTGTCGCACTGCTTTGCTTTATCTTGGCCAGGTCGCAGTTGTAAATGAGAACTTGTTCTCAACTGGCCTGCCTGGTTAAATCAAATCAAATTGATTTATATAGCCCTTCTTACATCAGCTGATATATCAAAGTGCTGTACAGAAACCCCGCCTAAAACCCCAAACAGCAAGCAATGCAGGTGTAGAAGCATGGTGGCTAGGAAAAACTCCCTAGAAAGGCCAAAACCTGGAAAGAAACCTAGAGAGGAACCAGGCTATGAGGGGTGGCCAGTCCTCTTCTGGCTGTGCCAGAACATGGCCAAGATGTTCAAATGTTCATAAATGACCAGCATGGTCAAATAATAATAATCACAGTAGTTGTGGGAGGGTGCAACAAGTCAGCACCTCAGGAGTAAATATCAGTTGGCTTTTCATAGCCGATCATTAAGAGTTTCTCTACCGCTCCTGCTGTCTCTAGAGAGTTGAAAACAGCAGGTCTGGGACAGGTAGCACGTCCGGTGAACAGGTCAGGGTTCCATAGCCGCAGGCAGAACAGTTGAAACTGGAGCAGCAGCACGGCCAGGTGGACTGGGGACAGCAAGGAGTCATAATGCCAGGTAGTCCTGAGGCATGGTCGTAGGGCTCAGGTCCTCCGAGAGAGAGAAAGAAAGAGAGAATTAGAGAGGCAGGTGATTCTCGTTGTCTCTGATTGGAAACCATATTTAGGCAGCCATATTCTTTGAGTGTTTCGTGGGTGATTGTTCCTGTCTTTGTGTTAGTTGTCACCAGATAGTGTCACGAACCCCGCTTCCTGAGTCTGTGTTTGCCTGTGTTTCTGTCCTGGAGTGTGTTTCCGGTGTCCTGGAACGCACCCTGTCTGGTTGCCGGGCAGATTAGCTTGTTGGGAGATCGATGTTCACCCGCACCTGTATCCCATCAGTAATCTGCACACCTGTCCTGATCATCACCTCTCCCCTTCAAAAGCTCTGACCTGACATCCATTCCCTGCCGGATCGTTAGCCATGAACAGTATGTTGTGCCATAGTATCAGCCTCAAGTTGGGTAGAATTTGTTTTGTTGTTTTGTACGTTTTGCTTGCCTTCAACTTACCTCCGTTTGTTCTGTCTTCAGTTACTCACCCGGATCATTTACCCCATTCCCGCCTGGTCATCGGAGGATTCCGCTTCCCCATTGGATCCACCTATTTACTCCCATCAACTCACCACCGCTGCCCGCTACGCCACCTGGATGTATCTACCCACTCACATTCACTTGTAAATAAATACTCACCTTCTTCCTACTCTCCTTGTCCTGGTCTGCTTCTGGGTTCGATTTTGAAGAAACGTGACAGAACGATCCGGCCAAGGATGAACCCAGCGGACCTGGATTCCGTTTGCCATGCCATTACCCAGCAGGGGAAGACACTGGGACAACACAAGACGGCGCTACAGGAGATAGCGGGTGCAATCCAGTATTTATCTGCTAGCTTGACACAAATCCAGGATCAGCTCAGTTTGCCGGCGATTCATTCACCACCTGTTTCACCCATCTCACCTGCCGTGTCTGATGCGGTTTCCTTCCGTGAACCCAAGGTACCGACGCCTGATAAATATGAAGGGGATTTGGGAAGATGGCGTTCGTTTCTTATGCAGTGTGGGTTAGTGTTTGATCTGCAGCCCCATTCTTACGCCACTGACAAGGCTAGGATAGCCTTTGTTATTGAACTGCTGCGTGGAAGAGCTCTGGAATGGGCTTCAGCCGTTTGGGAACGACAGGAGACCTGCATGGCTTCATACCAGGAATTCACGGGAGAGATGAGAAGGCTTTTTGACCATCCAGTCCGAGGTAAGGACGCAGCTAAACGTTTGTTCACTCTTCGCCAAGGAGCTTGCAGTGTGGCAGACTTTGTGATAGAATTCAGGACATGGCTGTGGAGAGTGGTTGGAATGAGGAATCACTACAAGCGGTTTTTTACCAGGGGTTGTCGGAGCAACTCAAGGACGAGCTGATCTCCTATCCAGAGCCTAGTGACCTAGATAGTTTGGTTACCTTAGCTATTCGGGTAGATAATAGAGTCCGAGAGAGAAGGAGGGAGAAGCAGTGGGGTCCATCTAATCAATCTGAGACTCGGTTACCATTCGGGTCAGGAAGTGGTAGCTCGGGACATTACATCTCCGTTTGTCCTCAGCGCCCGTTAAACTGCTCGGCTCGTTAAGTTTGGGAGGTTTGTTAGCGAGCCAGTTTCAACCTCTCAAGAGCCCTGTCAGACCTCGTTTTCCTGCTACCCTCATAAATAAGAATCAGAGTTTAGCGATTAACGCTTTCATCGATTCAGGTGCCGATGACAGCTTCATTGATGCCGACTTAGTGGAACAGCTGGGGCTTTCCAAGGAGCAACTACCGGAAGCCATTGAAGCAACCACTCTGAACGGCAGTAGTCTGGCACGGATCACTATGAGGACCGAACCGGTTAAGATGTTGTTGTCGGGGAATCATTCAGAGGTTATTTCTTTTTTCATTTTGCCTTCCCCCCATGTTCCTCTGGTTCTTGGATACCCCTGGCTAAGAGAACACAATCCTTCGTTCGATTGGGTGACTGGTAAGGTGACTAGTTGGAGCATTGAGTGCCATGCTAACTGCCTCAGGACTGCCTGTTCTCATGCTGTCCCCAGTCGGGTCAGTGAGTCTGCTCCTCCTGATTTGTCCCTGGTTCCTGAAACATATCATGAGTTGGGTGAGGTGTTCAGTAAGCAGAAAGCTCAGTCACTTCCTCCCCACCGACCTTATGATTGTACAATTAAGCTGTTCCCTGGAGCTGCCTTTCCCAAGGGACGGTTATACAGTATTTCTCGACCTGAGCGGGAAGCCCTGGAGACCTACATAAAGGAGTCTCTTGCTGCAGGTCTCATTCGTCCCTCATCATCACCCCTGGGAGCTGGATTTTTTTTTGTGAGTAAGAAGGATGGCTCTCTTCGACCGTGTATTGATTATCGGGGGTTGAATGATATTACGGTCAAAAACAAGTACCCCTTGCCCTTGATGAGCTCCGCTTTCGATTCTTTACAGGGTGCTACTGTGTTTACGAAGCTTGATCTACGCAATGCGTATCATCTGGTTCGGATCAAAGAGGGGGACGAGTGGTTGACTGGATTCAATACACCTATGGGACATTTCGAGTACCAGGTGATGCCATTTGGACTTTCCAACGCTCCAGCAGTGTTCCAAGGTTTGGTGAATGACGTGCTGAGGGATATGATCGGTCTGTTTGTGTTCGTTTCCGTGGATGACATCGTGATTTTCTCCAAGGAGCTTTCCAGCCACATCCAGCATGTTAAACAGGTTCTGCAGCGGTTATTGGAGAACCGTCTGTTTGTGAAGGCAGAGAAGTGTGATTTTCACGCCCACACTACATCATTCCTCGGGTACATCATCTCCAGGGGTGAGATCAAGATGGACCAAGAGAAGGTTCGGGCGGTTCGGGATTGGGCCCGGCCCGGTACGAGATTGCAGCTCCAGAGATTCCTGGGATTTGCGAACTTCTATCGGAGGTTTATCCGTGATTACAGCCGGGTGGCCGCCCCTTTAACTGCTCTGACGTCTTGCACCAGAATATTCTGTTGGACTCCTGAGGCAGACCGAGCATTTCTGAACTTGAAGAGCCGATTCACCAACGCGCCGATTCTATCTCAACCTGACACTTCCCGTCAGTTTGTTGTTGAGGTGGACGCGTCTGATGTGGGGGTGGGCGCCATCCTGTCCCAGCCTAGCTCCACTGACGGTAAACTCCATCCCTGCGCCTTCTACTCTTGTCGTCTTTCACCAGCTGAGAGAAACTACGATGTGGGTAACCGGGAGCTTCTCGCTGTGAAGCTTGCCTTGGAGGAGTGGTGTCACTGGTTGGAGGGAGTGGAGCAACCGTTTGTGGTCTGGACTGACCACAAGAATCTGGCTTACGTGCAATCGGCTAAACGTCTCAACTCCCGTCAGGCCAGGTGGGCTTTGTTTTTTGGACGCTTCAATTTTTCCCTGACGTTCCGACCTGGGTCGAAGAACGGCAAAGCGGACGCCTTGTCCCGGATGTTCTCCAAGACGGATGAGAGTGGGGCCAAGACTGAGACGATTCTTCCCCAGAACCTTGTCGTGGGAGCCGTTACATGGAAGATTGAGGAGGATGTGATGGCGGCCCTTCGGACGCAGCCCGGCCCCGGTAACGGTCCACCCGGTCGGTTGTTCGTGCCTGAGTCGGTCCGTTCTGCTGTTCTTCAGTGGTCCCACGCCAGCAAGATAGCTTGTCACCCTGGCGTTGCTCGGACTATGGCGCTACTGCGCAGACGATTTTGGTGGCCTGCCATGGGAGAAGATACCCGGAGGTTTGTTGCCGCATGTCCTGTTTGTGCTCAGAACAAAAGTACCAATCGGCCCAGCTATTCGTCGGCGACCTTGGTCGCATTTGGCCCTGGATTTTGTCACGGGATTGCCCCCTTCTGTTGGGAACACGGTCATTCTGACCATTGTGGACAGATTCAGCAAGTTTGCTCATTTTGTCCCTCTCTCCAAGCTTCCATCTGCCACGGAGACGTCCGAGATCCTTGTTAGGGAGGTTTTCAGGGTCCACGGATTGCCCAGTGACATTGTTTCTGACCGTGGTCCTCAATTTACCTCTGCTGTCTGGAAATCCTTCTGTTTGGCCATTGGAGCTACAGTCAGTCTCACTTCTGGATTTCACCCACAATCTAATGGTCAGGCGGAGAGAGCCAACCAGAAGATGGAGTCCACGCTGCGTTGTCTTGTCTCCTCTGATCCCACCTCTTGGTCATCTCAATTACCCTGGGTCGAGTATGCCCATAATACCCTTCCTTCATCTGCCACTGGGATGTCCCCCTTCCAATGCCTGTACGGATACCAACCTCCCTTGTTTCCTTCTCAGGAGAGGGATCTTTCGGTTCCTTCTGTCCAGGCCCACATTCGTCGTTGCCACCGGACCTGGCATCGGGCCAGGAAGGTTCTCCTTAGAGTTTCTGACCGGTATCAGATCCAGGCGAATCGTCGCCGTATTCCTGCTCCCGCTTACACCATCGGAGATAAGGTTTGGTTGGCTACACGGGATCTTCCTCTACGGACTGAGTCGAGGAAACTGTCACCGAAGTTCATTGGTCCGTTTGTGGTGGAGAGAATCATTAACCCTGTTGTGGTCCGACTCAAATTGCCGGCAACGCTTCGAGTACACCCCACTTTTCATGTCTCCTGCCTCAAGCCGGTTCTCATCAGTCCTCTGTTGCCCCCTCCTCCTCGTCCTCCTCCTCCTCGGATGATCGGAGGTGGTCCTGCCTACACGGTGTGCCGCATAATGGATTCCAGACGGCGGGGTCGAGGTTTCCAATATCTCGTGGATTGGGAAGGATATGGTCCAGAGGAGAGGAGTTGGATCCCTCGGCGTCAGATCCTTGATGACGACCTGCTTCGTGACTTCTACCGCCTCCACCCTGGTGCTCTAGGTAGTCCGCCCGGTGGCGTTCGTCGGAGGGGGGGTACTGTCACGAACCCCGCTTCCTGAGTCTGTGTTTGCCTGTGTTTCTGTCCTGGAGTGTGTTTCCGGTGTCCTGGAACGCACCCTGTCTGGTTGCCGGGCAGATTAGCTTGTTGGGAGATCGATGTTCACCCGCACCTGTATCCCATCAGTAATCTGCACACCTGTCCTGATCATCACCTCTCCCCTTCAAAAGCTCTGACCTGACATCCGTTCCCTGCCGGATCGTTAGCCATGAACAGTATGTTGTGCCATAGTATCAGCCTCAAGTTGGATAGAATTTGTTTTGTTGTTTTGTACGTTTTGCTTGCCTTCAACTTACCTCCGTTTGTTCTGTCTTCAGTTACTCACCCGGATCATTTACCCCATTCCCGCCTGGTCATCGGAGGATTCCGCTTCCCCATTGGATCCACCTATTTACTCCCATCAACTCACCACCGCTGCCCGCTACGCCACCTGGATGTATCTACCCACTCACATTCACTTGTAAATAAATACTCACCTTCTTCCTACTCTCCTTGTCCTGGTCTGCTTCTGGGTTCGATTTTGAAGAAACGTGACAGATAACCTATACAGCCTTTCACGTTCCGTTTGTTGTTTTTGTATTGTCGTGTTTATTCGTCATTAAACATGTATCGTATTAACCACGCTGCATTTTGGTCCGACTCTCTTTCGACGGAAGAAAACCGTAACAGAATCACCCACCACACCAGGACCAAGCAGCGTGGTGACAGGCAGCGGCAGCAGGAGCAACCTAGGTTGGAATATACGACTTGGGAGGAAATAGACAGGTGGGCGGTCGACCCAGAGAGAGTGCCGGAGCCCGCCTGGGATTCGCTGGAGCAGTGCGAAGAGGGCTATAGGAGAATGGAGTCGAAGAGACAAGCACGGCGGCGCAGAAGGAAGCCCAAGAGTCAGCCCCAAACATTTATTGAGGGGGGGGGGGGCTCAGGGAGAGTTTGGCAGAGTCAGGGTTCAAACCTGAGCCAACTCCCCCTGTTTATCTTGAGGAGCAGCGATCACAGGACTTCTGGATGTGGGAGGAGATATTGGACGGAAAAGGACCCTGGACACAGCCTGGAGAATATCGCCGCCCCAAAGAAGAACTGGAGGCGACGAAAGCGGAAAGGCGCTGGTATGAAGAGGCAGCACGGCGACGCGGATGGAAGCTCGAGAGTCAGCCCCAAAAATGTATTGGGGGGGGGCTCAGGGAGAGTGTGGCAGAGTCAGGGTTCAGACCTGAGCCAACTCCCCCTGTTTATCGTGAGGAGCCAAGGAGGAGACCAGAACCAGAGCCAGTGTTGGAGGTGAGTGAAGCAGAGACTGTGAAGGAGTTAATGTGGAAAGTGGAGGAGAGAGTTATGAGGGAGTTGCTAGGTTGGTGCTTTAGATACGATATTCGCCCGACGGAGCGTGTCGGGGATTTGATGGCACCTGGGTCAGCGCTCCATACTCGTCCTGAGGTGCGTGTTAGTCGGCTGGTGAAGAGTGTGCCAGCCTCATGCACTAGGCCTCCTGTGTACCTACCTAGCCTTGCACGTCCTGTGCCAGTCCTGCTCTCAGGCTCTCCAGTACACCTTCACGGTCCGGTCCATCCTGTGCCACCTTCACACACCAGTCCTCCGGTGGCAGCTCCTCGCACCAGGCTTCCTGTGCGTGTCCTCGGCCCAGTACCACCAGTGCCAGCACCACGCACCAGGCCTTCAGTGCGCCTCGCCTGTTCAGCGCTGCCAGAGCCTTTCTCCTCTCCAGCGCTGTCGGAGTCTCCCGCCTGTTTAGCGCTGTCGGAGTCTCCCGCCTGTTTAGCGCAGCCAGAGCCTTCCTCCTCTCCAGCGCTGCCGGAGTCTCCCGCCTGTTCAGCGCTGCCAGAGCCTTCCTTCTCTCCAGCGCTGCCGGAGTCTCCTGCCTGTTCAACGCAGCCAGAGCTTCCAGTCTGCATGGAGCAGCCAGAGCTGCCAGTCTGCATGGAGCAGCCAGAGCTGCCAGTCTGCATGGAGCAGCCAGAGCTGCCAGTCTGCATGGAGCAGCCAGAGCTGCCAGTCTGCATGGAGCAGCCAGAGCTTCCAGTCTGCATGGAGCAGCCAGAGCTGCCAGTCTGCATGGAGCAGCCAGAGCTGCCAGTCTGCATGGAGCAGCCAGAGCTGCCAGTCTGCATGGAGCAGCCAGAGCAGCCAGTCTGCATGGAGCAGCCAGAGCAGCTAGAGCCGCCAGTCAGCCAGGATCTTCCAGATCCGCCAGTCAGCCAGGATCTTCCAGATCCGCCATTCAGCCAGGATCCACCATTCAGCCAGGATCCGCCAGTCAGCCAGGATCTGCCAGTCAGCCATGATCTTCCAGATCCGCCAGTCAGCCAGGATCCACCAGTCAGCCAGGATCTTCCAGATCCGCCAGTCAGCCAGGATCCGCCAGTCAGCCATAATCTTCCAGATCCGCCAGTCAGCCAGGATCCGCCAGTCAGCCATGATCTTCCAGATCCGCCAATCAGCCAGGATCCGCCAGTCAGCCAGGATCTGCCAGAACCACCAGCTAGCCAGGATCCGCCAGTCAGCCAGGATCTGCAAGAACCACCAGCTAGCCAGGATCTGCCAGAGCCTACTACCTGCCTGAGTTTCCTCTCAGTACTGGGCTTCCTCTCGGTACTAGGCATCCTCTCAGTGCTGAGCTTCCCCTCAGTGCTGAGCTACCCCTCAGTCCCGAGCTACCCCTCAGTCCCGAGTGTCGGGGATTTGATGGCACCTGGGTCAGCGCTCCATACTCGTCCTGAGGTGCGTGTTAGTCGGCTGGTGAAGAGTGTGCCAGCCTCATGCACTAGGCCTCCTGTGTACCTACCTAGCCTTGCACGTCCTGTGCCAGTCCTGCTCTCAGGCTCTCCAGTACACCTTCACGGTCCGGTCCATCCTGTGCCACCTTCACACACCAGTCCTCCGGTGGCAGCTCCTCGCACCAGGCTTCCTGTGCGTGTCCTCGGCCCAGTACCACCAGTGCCAGCACCACGCACCAGGCCTTCAGTGCGCCTCGCCTGTTCAGCGCTGCCAGAGCCTTTCTCCTCTCCAGCGCTGTCGGAGTCTCCCGCCTGTTTAGCGCTGTCGGAGTCTCCCGCCTGTTTAGCGCAGCCAGAGCCTTCCTCCTCTCCAGCGCTGCCGGAGTCTCCCGCCTGTTCAGCGCTGCCAGAGCCTTCCTTCTCTCCAGCGCTGCCGGAGTCTCCTGCCTGTTCAACGCAGCCAGAGCTTCCAGTCTGCATGGAGCAGCCAGAGCTGCCAGTCTGCATGGAGCAGCCAGAGCTGCCAGTCTGCATGGAGCAGCCAGAGCTGCCAGTCTGCATGGAGCAGCCAGAGCTGCCAGTCTGCATGGAGCAGCCAGAGCTGCCAGTCTGCATGGAGCAGCCAGAGCAGCTAGAGCCGCCAGTCAGCCAGGATCTTCCAGATCCGCCAGTCAGCCAGGATCTTCCAGATCCGCCATTCAGCCAGGATCCACCATTCAGCCAGGATCCGCCAGTCAGCCAGGATCTGCCAGTCAGCCATGATCTTCCAGATCCGCCAGTCAGCCAGGATCCACCAGTCAGCCAGGATCTTCCAGATCCGCCAGTCAGCCAGGATCCGCCAGTCAGCCATAATCTTCCAGATCCGCCAGTCAGCCAGGATCCGCCAGTCAGCCATGATCTTCCAGATCCGCCAATCAGCCAGGATCCGCCAGTCAGCCAGGATCTGCCAGAACCACCAGCTAGCCAGGATCCGCCAGTCAGCCAGGATCTGCAAGAACCACCAGCTAGCCAGGATCTGCCAGAGCCTACTACCTGCCTGAGTTTCCTCTCAGTACTGGGCTTCCTCTCGGTACTAGGCATCCTCTCAGTGCTGAGCTTCCCCTCAGTGCTGAGCTACCCCTCAGTCCCGAGCTACCCCTCAGTCCCGAGCTACCCCTCAGTCCCGAGCTACCCCTCAGTCCCGAGCTTCCCCTCAGTCCCGAGCTGCCCCTCAGTCCAGTGGGGTCCTTGGTGAGGGTTATTAGGCCAAGGTCGGCGGCGAGGGTCGCCAATCAAAGGACGCGTTACAGGGGGACTAAGACTTCGTTGGAGTGGGGTCCACGTCCCGAGCCGGAGCCGCCACCGTGGACAGACGCCCACCCGGACCCTCCCCTATGGGTTTTAGTGTGCGGCCGGAAGTCTATGGTTGCCTGAGGCGGTTCTCAATCAGAGGCAGGTGATTCTCGTTGTCTCTGATTGAGAACCATATTTAGGCAGCCATATTCTTTGAGTGTTTCGTGGGTGATTGTTCCTGTCTTTGTGTTAGTTGTCACCAGATAGGCTGTATAGGTTTTCACGGTCCGTTTGTTGTTTTTGTATTGTCGTGTTTATTCGTCATTAAACATGTATCGTATTAACCACGCTGCATTTTGGTCCGACTCTCTTTCGACGGAAGAAAACCGTAACAGAGGAGGGGTCAGGAGACACTGTGGCCCCATCCGATGATATCTTTCCCCCGGACAGGGCCAAATAAAGGTGAAAAAAAATAATTAAGAAAATACCCGGTCCCCTAGCTACCAACATCCAAAATGACCTCCTGTGCTCTGCTGCAGTCGGTACCTGTGGATAATACTTTCCTGTTCTCATGTTATGTAAACATCTCTCATCCCAAGGCCGATCTACACCCCCACTCCTTTGTGAACAGCCTCGTTACAGTGTAACCTTTGGGTCTGATGGTTGATAAGCAGCCACCTTCAGACACTTTCCGTTTACCATCACTCGGTCCCAATCTTCTGGGAGATGTGTCAAGTGTTAGTTGGCTGTTAGGAATTGGGAGAGATTAGTGGCGTTGGAAGAGTATCTAACCTTTCAAAACTCACATGTTTCTGGTGATGTGGCCTCCTGTATACAGGGATCTGTGACTATTCTTTCAAGCATTGCACCTTCTTTAACAAAATCCTCGCTGAAAGTTGACAATAGTGTCTGAAATGAGAACACTATCTCTGCTACATTCAATTTAACTTCATAGTAGACTCTATATTGTGCACAGTTAGCTGTCCTTCCTCTCCTACGAGCTATCTCCTGTAATAATATACATAGAAGAGTGGTATCATCCCCAGGGACTCTATTACCCACTTCCTTCATTTATTAGCTACATAAATCTCTGCCCCAGTCATATTCAATTCTGATTTCCCAATTCCCTGTAATGTTAATGCCTTGGTTTTTGGGACTCCATAGAATGCACTGATATCAGTCCTGCCAGAATCTGCAACTAACACTCCGTAGGACTGACCATTGACCCCCCCATCATACCACCTTCACTAGTTCAGGCCCTAAATGAATCTGTCTTCATCTGCTCATATGCATCTTCTTCCCCCTGACGCTTGACCATAAGAATAGTTTGGTTCCCATATTCCCCCCTTAGGATGTTGTCAAGATTATAATTACCCAACAAGCTATCTTTCCCCAGGTTCGTGGTCTGCTGGTGTCTAAAACTTTCCTTGACCACTTCACTCCTCTAGTTGCTGTACTAACATCACTGGTGAATAAATCATAGCACTTCCCCCACACTATCCTTTGCTGCTCCATCATCAGCAATGATTGTGTCAATGCTATCAGCCTCCTGAAATGTTTTTAGTTCTGGTAGCATTAATCTGAAAGTTATTGACTGACCTTTAGCTGATTGAAAAAGTGAAAATCTAGTTTGGTTCTTTAGACTCTGTGTCATTATGTTCCTTCCACACTCCTGTCTGTAATAAAACTACACCTTTTTCTGAACAACCTACGTCCAATGTGCTAGTCTTGTTATCAAGTAGCTCCACCCAGATCACCATACCTTTATGATTAGTGATCTGTCTGGTATCTGTAGCATTAGTACTGGCTCTACCCTAATGCATTCTTCTGTCTTCATATTTGGCAACCCATTCTATGCTAATAGTCAATCTATCCTTTTTCATGGTTCAGTAAACATTAAAGCAACTCACACAAAGACTATGGCTGTTAAAGTAGCTCCCAGAACCCACCCAACTGCTTGTTTACAGTGGAATCTAGTCTTCCTCGCTCTCTTTAGCTCCTCTTCCTCTGTCATGGCGGCTTCCAGCTCACCCATTTGCAGCTGGATCTCGTTTCACATGAGAAGTGTGAACCCACCGAGGAGAGGCTGTGGTCTTTACTGCTGCAGGTGCTGTAAGGAGTATTGTGTGTTGTCCAGACCAACGCCGTCCCAACACCCCGGCCTGGTGATCTTGATGTACACTTGGTCTCCAGGATTCAGCCCGTGCTCTCGGTTATCTCCTGGCAACTGCTCCTCATGTGCTGCTTTCACCTGGGAATATACACACTGCAATGCATGGGTAATTTTCTGATAATAGGACAACATAGACTCTCCCATTATTGACAGATCACTAATTTGTGACGTGAATAACAGCTCCTGGTACTCTCATCGGTTTCCCTGTTACCACTTAATGCGGCGTGAGTCCAGTAGGGGTGTTAGTTGACGCCTTCATTGACATCAGTACCACGGGTAAATTCGTAACCCAGTCTTTCCCTTCGGTGCTTGCATGGCCACACAGTCATGGGTGAACAGAGAGTACAGGAGAGGGCTGAGAACGCACCCTTGTGGGGCCTCTGTGTTGAGGATCAGCGGGGTGGAGATGTTGTTTCCTACCTTCACCACCTGGGGTCGGCCCGTCAGAAAGTCCAGGACGCAGTTGCCCTTTCCTCACTGTTTCTTTGTCTTACTCGGGCCATTGAAACCACTGTTAGTGACTCACTGTAGCGGCATTAACCACTCGCATTAACCACTCGTACGGCTGCGGAGTGAGCGGAATTAGATTCCACTCTCAATGCCGCCTGTACTATTTCAACCCAGTGAGAATGTTGGTCCACTACCCCTGCAATAGCCGTTTTGATAACAGGTTTCAATCCTACCATCAAAGCAGACGTACAAATTCCTACATTTTGATCGTACCTATCCCCCATTGTCAGATTAGTACATAACGCATCATCCATCCGATCCACATAATCGCACATTCCTTCTTTCGGACCCTGAGTACAGTTACAAATTTCCTCACATCTGATTGAACTAATACATTCCCAACTGTAGTTAAGAATCCCTCAATTTTGGTAATTTTCTGTCGCTTGACCAGACTCTTTGCCTCCCGATGACCAAGCAGATGTTTGATATCCCTGTGCGAGTGTTGGCAACATGGCCCTTGGCAAAAGCAACCGTACAATATGATCGGAATCACCAGCACGGAACCCAAAATATCTACCCTGTTTCCTCAGGAAATAAGATAAATTCCCGTCCCTCTTACTGGATCTGGCACCTCTTTCATAATATTGCGCATTTCACTCATGCTCAGTGGCTGATGATGGTGATGCTGAGTTTGGATCCGTACTTGGGGATGCTCGTCATTACCAGGATAATATGTAACTGGGGTCGCGTGTGTTCGTACTGGGTGCACATTTCTATGATTACCTGGATCATGCTGATCCACTATCCAGACTCATAATGTGCCAGTCCTCTGCCTCTCACAAACCATTTTCCTCTTTAAAAAGGGGTATAATAGTGGCCCACCAGATGTTACCTGTTTCACCTTATAGCATGGGGCAAATTGCGGAGGAGTGGCAATTGCATACTCTTCCACATGTTTTGATACTGTTGAAGTGCAATCCTGAGTTGTTTCATATGTTTTTGTCTATCCTCAAGGGCTCTCTCTAATTCCTGGTTTAGGTTTTTACTATTTTTTAGCGCAATAGCCAATTCCTGCTTCTGTTTATCTAATCTATGCGCATGCCCTTTGGATATGCCTAGTTTTTTATTCATCGCCTCATTCTTGTCTACTGCCTGCTCCATTTTACCACGCAGGTCTCTATTTTTCCATATTTATCCACTGCCGATAAAATGCCTTGGTTAGGATGCCTGCGTATTGTGGTCTGCACCGTTCTCTGATTTCAGTATTCCAAACTACGATTGCATCCAAACACTCTTGGCTGGTTTTAAACTTTCCATCCGCGGTATAATGTGTACCAGTTTTGTCCAATTTGGCTAATTTACCCCACCATTTATTTGGTTCTTGGTGCTGGTCATATGCCTTTTTTAGTGCCTTTAAGGCTTTAATAACATTTTCCCTTTCTACACCTTCCTCTCCGGGGATATCCTGGCCTCTAGAAGTCATCTCAGTTATCACTGACTCTGCGTCACCCCCAACGGCGTTAAGTAGTAACAGTTTAGGCTATCGATAATTTGGTCACGACTCCATATACCTTTTGGTGCTGGACGATACTGTTGTGCCGGTCTGTCAATTTACCTAATCTGTCAGGTTTCCTCACCCCAATAGGGCATTACCCCAAGTTCTTATTGTTACAAGACAAATCTTGTTCAAACATTCATACACACATACACACCCTTTGGCTTCACGGCCACTGTGGCTGAGACTTTTGTCCCTCTTACAGATCTAGTAGAAGAACACCCCCAACTGGGACATATCCTTATGGAACCTACAGTACACCATCTATTTACGACCGGTTGTAACACAATGGGACTTCTGAATAAGATCAGCCTTTCTAGGTCCATATTCTATTACTGTTCAGCCTACGATTCTCATCTCCCCAAGATGTTGTTTTTTGTGCCGGCTCCTGCTCCACTGATTCGGACTCTCCGGTTCAACAAAAAATCGTGGTGGATCCTGTCGACATTGACAACTGTTAGGTTCTTAAATAAACAGAGTAAAATTTACGGAAAAGCTCAAACCAAGTTTATTCCCCCAATGGGTCAAACAGCTGAAAATACACTACATCTTTGTTGCTAGGCAAGGAGTCAAATGATGTGGGTCATAAACTGTTCCTTCTCCCTTCATGTGATCTGACCTGACCTCGGCCCACATTCCTCACTAATCCATGGCTATCCACCCTTATCAGTGACCGCAACCATGCAATTGCCTTTTCTCTTACTTAGTAACTCTCCAAGCCCATGGCTCATATACACCCTTAATTGACCCCACCATATACAGTGGCAAGAAAAATATATGCACCCTTCGGAATTACCTGGATTTCTGCATAAATTGGTCATCAAATTTAATCTGATCATCTAAGTCACAATATCAAATCAAATCAAATTTATTTTATATAGCCCTTCGTACATCAGCTGATATCTCAAAGTGCTATACAGAAACCCAGCCTAAAACCCCAAACAGCAAGCAATGCAGGTGTAGAAGCACGGTGGCTAGGAAAAACTCCCTAGAAAGGCCAAAACCTAGGAAGAAACCTAGAGAGGAACCAGGCTATGAGGGGTAGCCAGTCCTCTTCTGGCTGTGCCGGGTAGAGATTATAACAGAACATGGCCAAGATGTTCAAATGTTCATAAATGACCAGCATGGTCAAATAATAATAATCACAGGCAGAACATTTGAAACTGGAGCAGCAGCACGGCCAGGTGGACTGGGGACAGCAAGGAGTCATCATGTCAGGTAGTCCTGAGGCATGGTCCTAGGGATCAGGTCCTCAGAGAGAGAGAGAGAGAAAGAAAGAGAGAATTAGAGAGAGCATACTTAAATTCACACAGGACACCGGATAGGACAGGAGATGTACTCCAGATATAACAAACTGACCCTAGCCCCCCGACACATAAACTACTGCAGCATAAATACTGGCGGCTGAGACAGGAGGGGTCAGGAGACACTGTGGCCCCATCCGATGACACCCCCGGACAGGGCCAAACAGGAAGGATATAACCTCACCCACTTTGCCAAAGTACAGCCCCCACACCACTAGAGGGATATCTTCAACCACCAACTTACCATCCTGAGACAAGGCCGAGTATAGCCCACAGCACAACCCAAGGGGGGGCGCCAACCCAGGGGGGGCGCCAACAATAGACAAACATAGTTTGCTTAATAAACTAATAACACACAAATGATTGTATTTTTCTTGTCTATTTTTTTATTTATATTTATTTCACCTTCATTTAACCAGATAGGCCAGTTGAGAACAAGTTCTCATTTACAACTGCGACCTGGCCAAGATAAAGCAAAGCAGTGTGACAAAAACAACAACAGAGTTACACATAAACAAACGTACAGTCAATAACACAATAGAATAATCTATATACAGTGTGTGCAAATGTAGTAAGAAATAGGGAGGTAAAGGCAATAAATAGGCCATAGTGGTGAAATAATTATAATTTAGCATTAACACTGGAGTGATAGATGTGCAGATGATGATGTCCAAGTAGAGATACTGGGGTGCAAAAGAGCAAAAAAATTACAATATAGGGATGAGGTAGATGGGTGGGCTATTTACAGATGGACTGTGTACAGGTGCAGTGATCAGTAAGCTGCTCTGACAGCTGATGCTTAAAGTTAGTGAGGGAGATATAAGACTCCAGTTTCAGTGATTTTTGCAATTCGTTCCAGTCATTGGCAGCAGAGAACTGGAGGGAAAGGTGGCCAAAAGAGTTGTTGGCTTTGGGGATGACCAGTCAAATATACCTGCTGGAGCACGTGCTGCGGGTGGGTGTTGCTATGGTGACCAGTGAGCTGAGATAAGGCGGGGCTTTACCTAGCACAGACTTGTAGATGACCTGGAGCCAGTGGGTTTGGCGATGAATATGTAGCGAGGACCAGCCAACGAGAGCATACAGGTCACAGTGGTGGGTAGTATATGGGGCTTTGGTGACAAAACGGATGGCACTGTGATAGACTACATCCAATTTGCTGAGTAGAGTGTTAGAGGCTATTTTGTAAATGACATCGCCGAAGTCAAGGATCGGTAGGATAGTTAGTTTTACGAGGGTATGTTTGGCAGCATGAGTGAAGGATGCTTTGTTGCGAAATAGGAAGCCGATTCTAGATTTAATTTTGGATTGGAGATGCTTAATGTGAGTCTGGAAGGAGAATTTACAGTTTAACCAGACACCTAAGTATTTGTAGTTGTCCACATATTCAGTCAGAACTAGAGGTCGACCGATTATGACCGACACCGATTATTGGAGGACCAAAAAAAGCCGATAGCGATTAATCGGCCGATTTGTATATATATATATATGTAATAATGACAATTACAACAATACTGAATGAACAATGAACACTTTTATTTTAAGTTAATATAATACATCAATAAAATCAATTTAGTCTCAACTAAATAATGAAACATGTTCAATTTGGTTTAAATAATGCAAAAACAAAGTGTTGGAGAAGAAAGTAAAAGTGCAATATGTGCCATGTAAAAAAGCTAACGTTTAAGTTCCTTGCTCAGAACATGAGAACATATGAAAGCTGGTGGTTACTTTTAACATGAGTCTTCAATATTCCCAGGTAAGAAGTTTTCGGTTGTAGTTATTATAGGACTATTTCTCTCTATACCATTTGTATTTCATATACCTTTGACTATTGGATGTTCTAATAGGTACTTTAGTATTGCCAGCCTAATCTTGGTAGTTGATAGGCTTGAAGTCATAAACAGCGCAATGCTTGAAGCATTGAGAAGAGCTGCTGGCTAACGCAGGAAAGTGCTGTTTGAATGAATGCTTATGAGCCTGCTGCTGCCTACCACCGCTCAGTCAGACTGCGCTATCAAATCATAGACTTAATTATAATATAATAACACACAGAAATACGAACCTTAGGTCATTAATATGGTTAAATCTGGAAACTATCATTTCGAAAACAAAACGTTTATTATTTAATTGAAATACGGATGGCATCCATAAATCTAAATATTGATGTTACATTGCACAACCTTCAATGTTATGTCATACTTATGTAAAATTCTGGCAAATTAGTTCGTAACGAACCAGGTGGCCCAAACTTTTGCATATACCCTGACTCTGTGTGCAATGAACGCAGTGACAACATTTGCAGTGACACAAGTGACACAATTTGCCTAGTTAATATTGCCTGCTAACATGAATTTCTTTAAAAAATATATACTCCTGTGCATTGATTTTAAGAAAGGCATTGATGTTTATCGTTAGGTACATTCGTGCAAGTATTGTGCATTATTCGCAAATGTGCTTTTGTTAAATCATCCCCCGTTTGGCGAAGTTGGCTACACTGTCTACCCTGTAATGTAAACTCACCCCATTCTGTACAAATGTGCGCAACCGCAACATTCAAACGAGGCTACAAAGAAAACTAATGTAGCGACTGTGTTGACGTCAAAATCGGGGGTGTGTACTAGGTTTCTATTGAGGCGTTGATCGACATGGTAATGGCTCTATAGTATTGGAGAAAAGTTGAAAAAACATAAAGCCACTACTTCTGTCTTACAATCTCTCCACCAGGTGTAGCACTTCTATCATCCTTTAAAAACAAGAAATGGACAGTGACGAGGTAAGGGGGATACCTAGTCATTTTTTTCGTCATCATTGCATGCGATCATCATTCTCAAAGCCGCCGTTTACTTTTAAGATCACTTTAGTGTAACGGATGTGAAACAGCTAGCTTAGTTAGCGGTGGTGCGCGCTAAATAGCGTTTCAACGATGGGTAACGATGCTTCGTGGGTGACTGTTGTTGATGTGTGCAGAGGGTCCCTGGTTCGCGCCCGGGTATGGGCGAGGGAACGGTCTAAAGTTATGTTACATTAGCACCGCCCTAAAAACCGATTCAAATTCGACACAAACCTTCAAATAGGTATGTAATGACACATTATATAAACTCTTTATAGTGTTTTATTTACATTTTAGAGGCGATAAGTTGGACAGATCGAGTGAAAAAAAACTATTTTCCCACACGACATCTCTCCTTCTCACGATCACGCATTAGTTTCCCTTCCCCACCCAGACCCGACGGGGCTCTTTGCCTGCTTGAATTATGCAGAAATGGGCAGCGTTTAGGTCATGTATTTGATTTTGTTGGAAAGGGGAGAAATTGTGCTTTACAATGTATTGACATTACAGCTTGTCTGGAAGTATTACGTTTTTGGGGCACTAAAATAAGGGCAATTGTACGGACCAAGGCGATGTACGAGTTTACGTTAGCAAGTTACTTAATCTAATAGTTGTTCCACCACACTTTCTCCCTCACCTCAAACGTTCCGAATGCCAGTAGTTTTTCGGTTACAGCACATGAAGTACGCTTCATCACCTTTTCATCCCCATGGTCAAGCTTCTCACCTAGCGTTACCTCTTCGTTTATCGTTCAGGGTATGCGCTGCTGTAACCTTCTCACCCCTGTCTCCATGGTCAGGCTTCTCACCTAACGTTACCTGTTCGTTATCGTTCAGGGTACGCGCTGCTGTAACTGTCAAGCTGCCTTTCCAGAGGACGCACTGATGCTGTAACTAGTGTCTTCAGGTGCTTCATTCTGTTGGGCTGAGCCTTGGATACAGCCAGAATGGCTCCAAACACGCATCACTCGTTCGCTTACAGCCAGTAGTGATAGTAATGGTAACAAGACAAGCAGTAACAAGACAAATCTCTTTATTTCTGCTGACACCTTAAATCAATTTGTTTTCCATCTGGGAATGTAGGTGTACATATCAAATGGCACCCTATTCCCTATGGCACTACTTTTAAGGCCCTGGTCAAAAGTTGTGTACTACATATGGAATATGGTTCCATTTGGCACGCACACTCTTCCGCCTTGAATAACATAATATGGTCAACATTGGTCATTTGCACATAATACCAACAGTCAGAAAGTACAAAACCTTTCAGTTGAGAATCAATTCATCTGGTGGTCTTCTCTATGGCGTCAGCCTTTGGAAGGAAAAAAAATGCCACAAACCATATATTTGTTGTTCATAGTCACTCACACAGATACCACATATGATACAGTGTCTGGTTCCACACACAGAGAAACAGAGGGAGCAAGTTCAGTATCTGCCTCTTACTCTGTCACAGTTCTTCTGTAGTCGACTTCACAGGAGGTTATAGAGACATTTATATTGCTCATTAATGATTGGATATGACTTGACATGTAGGTAGGCTATCAGAGGGTGAAATGTCATGGGAACAGGTTTGATCAGAACAACAGTCCCATGTGCTGCAGAGATAATGTAATACAAAAACAAAATGGCCTCCTGTCCTGAAACAGAACGTCTCACAGTCTTTCAAAAAATTCTGTCCAGTTTATTTTCTCATTTCTCTTTATAAAGAGTCTTTTCTTTTATGTTTGTACGATGGATCAGGCCACAGCGACAGGGGCCCAAGGATCAAGAGTCCTCCAGACACTGAGAAAGAAAGGTAACTCAAGAGGAGGGCGAGGGTGGATGATCACCTTTCAGCTCTAGATGAAGGCATGACCAAATCCACACATCTCCCGCTCTTTCTTTCTCCCCCTTGGTCTCAGGAGTCTGAGTCAGATCCGTTACTGCTCTCCCGGCTGATCTCAATCTGTAGCGAGGGCAGGTTGTCAAGCCGACTCTTCTTCATCTTGTGGGTCTGCTGTTCCTTCTGTTTGATCAAGGCCCCCCACACCTTCTGCAGTGCAGAGTCGTCCTCCTCCTCATTTTCCTCTTCTCCTTCCCGCCCCCCCAACCTGGAGCTGGCTGATCCCGACCCCGCACGGCGACTGGAAGGCTTCCGCTCGGGAACACCACCCTTATGGGAGGAGGGGCCGAGCCTGCTCCACAGACGACCTGGGGGAGGGAGCAAGGGTTAAATTTTAAAACACTTTCGGTGTCTTTTCAACTAATGTACTGCATTATTGACTAATAGCAGTAAATGTGTTTTTCTTCCTTACTTGATTTTCTGTCTTTGGACGAATCAGAGTAGAGGCCGCGGGAGTCTAGTTTGGCCATGCCCAGTCGGCTGTGCACATCTGTGATTGGCTCTCGGGGAGGGGGTGAGTCTCGGGAGGCGACAGGGGAGGCGGAGTGTCGTCTCTCAGGAGAGTAGGGTCTCTTCCCTAACCTCTGCCTCACATCTACACACAACACAAGGTTAAATACACTATACACACACAAACCAGAAAGAAAAAAAACTTATACCACATCACTGATATTAACCTGGTCCCCAGGATATTGCACACATAAGTCTGGGACATCAACGATTCAAAGTTGGCCTAAATGGGAGTGACCATAGATATCTTTAGACGGGTGGGTTGTTTAGCAAACGTGGAGCAAAACAGGTGAGTTGGCTTAGAATCAAAGGATTGTTGGCAACATGGAAACTATATTTCTTCTCCAAATCATTATTGAAAACAAATACATTGTTACTAGGTATGTGCATCTTTCCCTTTCAAGACGATTCGATGCATATCTATTTAGACACATGGGCTCCGATATGATACGTTTTGGTTTGATTTGAGGAATGAATCGATGCGATTCGGTGCACTAACATTTGTTGCATAAACACATTAAATTTCCATTCCAAATTAAAATCTGTTGCTGATGGAGCTCAAGAGCTGTCTCTCTCTGAGCTGGATCAGTCTGAGCCAACTTTTGTGTGTGTGTAATGTAAGTACAGTATATGTTGTATGTAGGCACCTGAGCTACGCCATAAGGGAAACTGGACATCTACCACCCCACTATCAGTTAGGGGGGGGGACACTAACTCATTTGTAATTTTGCAGATTAAAAGTGTTAATAGCTGGTAATGTATCAATATTTATATTTTTGCTATGACATAGTAAATTAATATATAGCACAACTTTGGAGTTCACCCGTCTCATAAATCACATGGTTTGGACTGTTTTGACAGACAGTGAGCTTCTGCTACACAATTTTCAGCGCATTTTATTAAAAATAATCTAGCAAATTACATTGGTTGTCATTCAACTAATAAAGCATAATCTTGCGCAAGCCATTTTACAAAATGCTTAAAGTGATACGCAGATGTGCTAGATCAGGACTAGGCCTACCTCTCAGTAAGGTTTGTTCGGCATTCAAAATGACTTGTAGATTAATGTCAACTGTCAACATAATTACATACAGTTCGACACTGAAGGAGAGGACAAAGTTGTCAAAAGATGAGGTATTTAGAAAGTAATTTGAGAAAATGTTTAGTGAACTGGCAATTAGCAAGGTTTGAATGGATTTTCTGACCGATGCATGCTACATTTGGGGTCCCGCAGACAAGTACCCAAATATCTTAAACATTTGAATCGGGGATTGATATGTACAGGTGAATCGTTACATACCAAATCCTTATTGTTGATGGTGAGCTAGCTAGTGAAATTTTGCCATATTAGCATAGATGTGACAAGAGTCAAAACACCTTGAAACAAGACATTAGTTGTGGGAGATGATTGGTTGGTAGATTAAGCCAATGCATGGACTTTTCCCAATCTTTCTGTATTGGCTAACAAAGACCAAGTTTGATGTGTTGGTCAAATAGAGTTTGAAATGTCTTGGAACTAGATTACATTGTTATTGACTGTGTAGAGTAGCAGATAACTGACCTGTCTTTCCACTACTGGCCACAGGGGTGCGCTGTCTATGCTGGGTGAGGCTGTGTCTTTTTTCCTCCAATAGCTGCCTCACATCCATCACTTTCTCCACTGCACTGCTTTTGGTCCCGCCTACTGATCCTCCACTTCCTCCTCCTCCACCAATCCTGTTCCGGACGCCACTACCCCCCAAGCCGCTGTCACTGCGAACAGAAGAGTGTCTGAAGAACAGACAGGGAGAACATCAACTATTAATTTACTATGTTACCTACGTTAAAAGTCCGCATTCTGCACACATAAGCATACATGGTCATGTCACCCACCTCCACACAAACTTTTGTCCACCACACACACTGACCGTATAGTCTTGAGGTTGGTCTCCACCTCGTCTGCATACATGGTCATCTTCATGCTCTTCTTGGGAGAGGGGGTTGAGATCATCTTGAGCTCCAAGTCATAGTCCATTTCGTCTGAGTCTGACGAGACAGAGGGGGAAGAGGAGGGCCTGCCCAAACGACTCCGCAGGGCCACCCCTGGACCTCCCCCCCTCTCCCTCTTCTCCTTCTCCTTGTACTCCACCACCCTGTCGTCTGAGTCCATGTCCTCCTCTTCCTCATCCTCCTCCTCTTCCTCTATTGGTTCTTCTGGTAGGTTGACCAGGTCAGCTGGAGAGACGGAAAGGAGGGCGAGAGAGGAGAGACGGAAAGGAGGGCGAGAGAAGAGATGGAAAGGAGGGCAAGAGAAGAGACGGAAAGGAGGGCAAGAGAGGAGACGGGAAAGAGGAGAGACGGAAAGGAGGCCCGAGAGAGGAGAGACGGGAAAGAGGAGAGACAGAAAGGAATGAGAGAGAGGGATAGAGGGATGAGAAGGAAAGGAAGAAAGAGATACGGAAAGGAGGGGGAGAAAGGAGAGATGAGATGGAAAGGAAGGGAGAGAGGAGAGACGGAGGGATGAGACGGAAAGGAAGGGAGAGAGGAGAGACGGAGGGATGAGACGGAAAGGAGGGGGAGAAAGACGGAGGGATGAGACAGAAAGGAGGGGGAGAGAGGAGAGACGGGAAGGAGAGACGGAGGGATGAGACGGAAAGGAAGGGAGAGGAGAGAAACGGAGGGATGAGAAGGAAAGGAGGGGGAGAGAGGAGAGGATGGAGGGATGAGAAGGAGGGGGAGAGAGGAGAGGATGGAGGGATGAGAAGGAGGGGGAGAGAGGAGAGCAAGAGGAAGTCACAGATTACCACTGTAGATAAATATATAAATGTTAGAGCATAACAATTAGGCCTGGTCTGTAAACGTTTGTGTGAGTCTTCCCACCTAAGTGTCTGTAGGATAGTATGAGTGTGTGTTCGTACCGGAGTGCGTAGGGCAGGGCGTGTGTTCTTACCAGGGATAGTGTGTGGGGGGCAGGGCGTGTGTTCTTACCAGGGATAGTGTGTGTAGGGCAGGGCATGTGTTCTTACCAGGGATGGTGTGTGCAGGGCAGGGTGTGCGTTCTTACCAGGGATGGTGTGTGCAGGGCAGGGTGTGCGTTCTTACCAGGGATGGTGTGTGTTCTTACCAGGGACGGTGTGTGTAGGGCAGGGCGTGCGTTCTTACCAGGGATGGTGTGTGTAGGGCAGGACGTGCGTTCTTACCAGGGATAGTGTGTGTAGGGCAGGGCGTGTGTTCTTACCAGGGATGGTGTGTGCAGGGCAGGGTGTGCGTTCTTACCAGGGATGGTGTGTGCAGGGCAGGGTGTGCGTTCTTACCAGGGATGGTGTGTGTTCTTACCAGGGACGGTGTGTGTAGGGCAGGGCGTGCGTTCTTACCAGGGATGGTGTGTGTAGGGCAGGACGTGCGTTCTTACCAGGGATGGTGTGTGTGTTCTTACCAGAGTGTCTATGTGTGTAGGGTGATGTGTCCCCCATGCTGTCCCCTATCAGGGGTTTCTTGCTCTTGCTCACGATTCTGCGCGTGTGATACCGTCTCTTCCTGCAGAAGGTGACAAAGATATTAGCAACAACATACCCACCTATATACTTCACCTAATACCAACATTATACCTTCAACGTCTAACCTAACCATATCCCCTCAACCTTCTAGACCAGGGGTATTCAAATCTTGCCCGATTTGATCTGGCGTATTGCTGGTTTTCTGTTCTAGCTGATCATTTACTTAACACACCTGGTGTCCCAGGTCTAAATCAGTCCTGATTAGAGGGGAAGAATTAAAAACGAACAGTGGAACTGGCTTCCCGGTCCAGATTTGAATTTGAGGGTTCTCGACTAACCAGTATGTCTTTTTTCCTGATAGCAGGAAGAGTGTCAAAAGGGACAAAAACCAAATTGAAAATCAGGGAAAACAGATGAGAAAAGTAGAGAGAGAGAGAGATAAAAGTTAAAGATAGAAGGTGGGGGGGCAGAATGACATGTTCAAGCAGAGGACGATAAACATAGATACAGGAAGGTGCAAACAAAGAAAAAGTGAAAGGAAAGAGAGAAAATGTTAGGAAAAAGTGAGTGAAAGAAACAAAAGCAGTACAATGTACAACAGTGTGGCAGAATATCAGTTCCAGTCAGCTATGGTGGTGCTGAGGATCTGGATGTACCATGATTGTTCTAAACCAAGAAAAACAAGAAACTAATTCAAGGAACTCAGTCCAGCTTTCAACAAACTCTTGAAGGTTGTAATAGTGGAATGCACAAATTGGGAAGTGCATCAGTTTTCCTCGTCATGTCAGTTATTGCATACCTTAGAGCTCTATTTATAACTTGTCAGAAATGTCCAGATCAACTAGCCCATGTCAGATGTTTTTTAGCCCATAGATTTGATTGTAATGGTTGTCACTCAAATATCACATGATTACATATGAGGTGGCAAAACGTATCAAATTGCAAGACATGTTTTTATTTTTTATTTCACCTTTATTTAACCAGGTAGGCAAGTTGAGAACAAGTTCTCATTTACAATTGCGACCTGGCCAAGATAAAGCAAAGCAGTTCCGACACATACAACGACACAGAGTTACACATGGAGTAAAACATACAGTCAATAATACAGTATAAACAAGTCTAAATACGATGTGAGCAAATGAGGTGAGATAAGGGAGTTAAAAGGCAAAAAAAGGCCATGGTGGCAAAGTAAATACAATATAGCAAGTAAAACACTGGAATGGTAGATTTGCAATGGAAGAATGTGCAAAGTAGAAATAAAAATAATGGGGTGCAAAGGAGCAAAATAAATAAATAAATGAAATACAGTTGGGAAAGAGGTAGTTGTTTGGGCTAAATTATAGGTGGGCTATGTACAGGTGCAGTAATCTGTGAGCTGCTCTGACAGTTGGTGCTTAAAGCTAGTGAGGGAGATGTGTTTCCAGTTTCAGAGATTTTTGTAGTTCGTTCCAGTCATTGGCAGCAGAGAACTGGAAGGAGAGGTGGCCAAAGAAAGAATTGGTTTTGGGGGTGACTAGAGAGATATACCTGCTGGAGCATGTGCTACAGGTGGAAGATGCTATGGTGACCAGCGTGCTGAGATAAGGGGGGACTTTACCTAGCAGGGTCTCGTAGATGACATGGAGCCAGTGGGTTTGGCGACGAGTATGAAGCGAGGGCCAGCCAACGAGAGCGTACAGGTCGCAATGGTGGGTAGTATATGGGGCTTTGGTGACAAAACGGATTGCACTGTGATAGACTGCATCCAATTTGTTGAGTAGGGTATTGGAGGCTATTTTGTAAATGACATCGCCAAAGTCGAGGATTGGTAGGATGGTCAGTTTTACAAGGGTATGTTTGGCAGCATGAGTGAAGGATGCTTTGTTGCGAAATAGGAAGCCAATTCTAGATTTAACTTTGGATTGGAGATGTTTGATATGGGTCTGGAAGGAGAGTTTACAGTCTAACCAGACACCTAAGTATTTGTAGTTGTCCACGTATTCTAAGTCAGAGCCGTCCAGAGTAGTGATGTTGGACAGGCGGGTAGGTGCAGGTAGCGATCGGTTGAAGAGCATGCATTTAGTTTTACTTGTATTTAAGAGCAATTGGAGGCCACGGAAGGAGAGTTGTATGGCATCGAAGCTTGCCTGGAGGGTTGTTAACACAGTGTCCAAAGAAGGGCCAGAAGTATACAGAATGGTGTCGTCTGCGTAGAGGTGGATCAGAGACTCACCAGCAGCAAGAGCGACCTCATTGATGTATACAGAGAAGAGAGTCGGTCCAAGAATTGAACCCTGTGGCACCCCCATAGAGACTGCCGAGGTCCGGACAGCAGACCCTCCGATTTGACACACTGAACTCTATCAGAGAAGTAGTTGGTGAACCAGGCGAGGCAATCATTTGAGAAACCAAGGCTGGTCGAGTCTGCCGATGAGGATGTGGTGATTGACAGAGTCGAAAGCCTTGGCCAGATCAATGAATACGGCTGCACAGTAATGTTTCTTATCGATGGCGGTTAAGATATCATTTAGGACCTTGAGCGTGGCTGAGGTGCACCCATGACCAGCTCTGAAACCAGATTGCATAGCAGAGAAGGTATGGTGAGATTCGAAATGGTCGGTAATCTGTTTGTTGACTTGGCTTTCGAAGACCTTAGAAAGGCATGGTAGGATAGATATAGGTCTGTAGGAGTTTGGGTCAAGAGTGTTCCCCCCTTTGAAGAGGGGGATGACTGCAGCTGCTTTCCAATCTTTGGGAATCTCAGACGACACGAAAGAGAGGTTGAACAGGCTAGTAATAGGGGTGGCAACAATTTCGGCAGATAATTTTAGAAAGAAAGGGTCCAGATTGTCTAGCCCGGCTGATTTGTAGGGGTCCAGATTTTGCAGCTCATTCAGAACATCAGCTGAACGGATTTGGGAGAAGGAGAAATGGGGACGGCTTGGGCGAGTTGCTGTGGGGGGTGCAGTGCTGTTGACCGGGGTAGGAGTAGCCAGGTGGAAAGCATGGCCAGCCGTAGAAAAATGCTTATTGAAATTCTCAATTATGGTGGATTTATCAGTGGTGACAGTGTTTCCTATCTTCAGTGCAGTGGGCAGCTTGGGGGAGGTGTTCTTATTCTCCATGGACTTTACAGTGTCCCAGAACCTTTTTGAGTTAGTGTTGCAGGAAGCAAATTTCAGCTTGAAAAAGCTAGCCTTGGCTTTTCTAACTGCCTGTGTATAATGGTTTCTAGCTTCCCTGAACAGCTGCATATCACGGTGGCTGTTCGATGCTAATGCAGAACGCCATAGGATGTTTTTGTATTGGTTAAGGGCAGTCAGGTCTGGGGAGAACCAAGGGCTATATCTGTTCCTGGTTCTACATTTCTTGAATGGGGCATGTTTATTTAAGATGGTTAGGAAGGCATTTAAAAAAAATATCCAGGCATCCTCTACAGACGGGATGAGATCAATATCCTTCCAGGATACCCCGGCCAGGTCGATTAGAAAGGCCTGCTCGCTGAAGTGTTTCAGGGAGCGTTTTACAGTGATGAGTGGAGGTCGTTTGACCGCTGACCCATTACGGATGCAGGCAATGAGGCAGTGATCGCTGAGATCTTGGTTGAAAACAGCAGAGGTGTATTTAGAGGGCAAGTTGGTTAGGATGATATCTATGAGGGTGCCCGTGTTTATGGCTTTGGGGAGGTACCTGGCAGGTTCATTGATAATTTGTGTGAGGTTGAGGGCATCAAGTTTAGATTGTAGGATGGCTGGGGTGTTAAGCATGTTCCAGTTTAGGTCACCTAGCAGCACAAGCTCTGAAGATAGATGGGGGGCAATCAGTTCACATATGGTGTCCAGAGCACAGCTGGGGGCAGAGGGTGGTCTATCGCAGGCGGCAACGGTGAGAGACTTGTTTTTAGAGAGGTGGATTTTTAAAAGTAGAAGTTCAAATTGTTTGGGTACAGACCTGGATAGTAGGACAGAACTCTGCAGGTTATCTTTGCAGTAGATTGCAACACCACCCCCTTTGGCAGTTCTATCTTGTCTGAAAATGTTGTAGTTTGGAATAAAAATTTCTGCATTTTTGGTGGTCTTCCTAAGCCAGGATTCAGACACAACTAGAACATCCGGGTTGGCAGAGTGTGCTAAAGCAGTGAATAGAACAAACTTAGGGAGGAGGCTTCTAATGTTAACATGCATGAAACCAAGGCTATTACGGTTACAGAAGTCGTCAAAAGAGAGCGCCTGGGGAATAGGAGTGGAGCTAGGCACTGCAGGGCCTGGATTCACCTCTACATCGCCAGAGGAACAGAGTAGGAGTAGAATAAGGGTGCGGCTAAAAGCAATAAGAATTGGTCATCTAGAACGTCTGGAACGGAGAGTAAAAGGAGGTTTCTGGGGGCGATAAAATAGCATCAAGGTATAATGTACAGACAAAGGTATGGTAGGATGTGAATACAGTGGAGGTAAACCTAGGTATTGAGTGATGAAGAGAGAGATATTGTCTCTAGAAACATTGAAACCAGGAGATGTCATTGCATGTGTGGGTGGTGGAACTAATAGGTTGGATAAGGTATAATGAGCAGGACTAGAGGCTCTACAGTGAAATAAGCCAATAAACACTAACCAGAACAGCAATGGACAAGGCATATTGACATTAAGGAGAGGCATGCTTAGTCGAGTGATCAAAAGGGACCAGTGAGTGGAGAGGTTGGTTGGGGGTCACGGCGATTTAGACAGCTAAATTGGTAGCAAGCTAGCATAGGATGGAGGTCTGTTATTAGCCACCTCTTGCGTTCCGTCAGTAGATTAGTGGGTTTCCGTGTGGTAGAGGGGATTAATCCAAATCACACAACAACAACAAAAATAAAAACAATAGATATAGTTATAGAGGCCCAAGAAGAAAAATAAATAAATAAAAATAAAATAAAAATAGTCCGATTGTCTATTCAGATAGCAGCCGATAAGACAGCCAACGGCTAGCAGGCCGCAGATGGGCGCCCAGGCAACGTCGCACCGGAGGAGCCAGCCGGACAACTCACTCGGGTAGACAACGTCGGCAGTCCAGCTGTAAGGCCCGGTGGGGCTCCTCGTAGGCAGCAAAACGGGTCCGGATAGGTGACTGCAGCCCAGGAGTGATTGATGGAACTCTTCAGCTGGCTAGCTCCGGAACAATTGATGTTAGCTCCGGAATCGACAAAAGCCGATAGTCACACAGATAGCAGCTAGCTAGCTGTGAGATCCAGGTATGAATGTCCAGAGCCAGCGGCCGAAATCCAGGGACATGGAGAGAAAAATTGGTCCGGTATGTTCCGTTCCGAGCCGCGCCGTACAAAACTGGCGATAGATTCTCGAGCCAAAGGACAGCCGATGACCACAAACCGTAGTTAGCTGAGTACTAACGATTAGCCAGTAAAGAAGCTAACTAGCTTCTGAACTAGCTTCTGAACCAGCTTCTGGCTAGCTCCCGGCTAGCTTCTGGCTAGTCTCTTGGAGGATTACAGATCTGAGGTAAATAATACCTTTTTTTATATAAATATAAATTGGTGAAGCAGATTGCAGGAGAGTGTTCTGAAGATGAGTTTATGGAAAATAAAAAAAATTGGAAAAAAAGTTGTAAATATATATATATACAGTGCCTTGCGAAAGTATTCGTCCCCCTTGAATTTTGCGACCTTTTGCCACATTTCAGGCTTCAAACATAAAGATATAAAACGGTATTTTTTTGTGAAGAATCAACAACAAGTGGGACACAATCATGAAGTGGAACGACATTTATTGGATATTTCAAACTTTTTTAACAAATCAAAAACTGAAAAATTGGGCGTGCTAAATTATTCAGCCCCTTTACTTTCAGTGCAGCAAACTCTCTCCAGAAGTTCAGTGAGGATCTCTGAATGATCCAATGTTGACCTAAATGACTAATGATGATAAATACAATCCACCTGTGTGTAATCAAGTCTCCGTATAAATGCACCTGCATTGTGATAGTCTCAGAGGTCCGTTAAAAGCGCAGAGAGCATCATGAAGAACAAGGAACACACCAGGCAGGTCCGAGATACTGTTGTGAAGAAGTTTAAAGCCGGATTTGGATACAAAAGATTTCCCAAGCTTTAAACATCCCAAGGAGCACTGTGCAAGCGATAATATTGAAATGGAAGGAGTATCAGACCACTGCAAATCTACCAAGACCTGGCCGTCCCTCTAAACTTTCAGCTCATACAAGGAGAAGACTGATCAGAGATGCAGCCAAGAGGCCCATGATCACTCTGGATGAACTGCAGAGATCTACAGCTGAGGTGGGAGACTCTGTCCATAGGACAACAATCAGTCGTATATTGCACAAATCTGGCCTTTATGTAAGAGTGGCAAGAAGAAAGCCATTTCTTAAAGATATCCATAAAAAGTGTTGTTTAAAGTTTGCCACAAGCCACCTGGGAGACACACCAAACATGTGGAAGAAGGTGCTCTGGTCAGATGAAACCAAAATTGAACTTTTTGGCAACAATGCAAAACGTTATGTTTGGCGTAAAAGCAACACAGCTCATCACCCTGAATACACCATCCCCACTGTCAAACATGGTGGTGGCAGCATCATGGTTTGGGCCTGCTTTTCTTCAGCAGGGACAGGGAAGATGGTTAAAATGGATGGGAAGATGGATGGAGCCAAATACAGGACCATTCTGGAAGAACCTGATGGAGTCTGCAAAAGACCTGAGACTGGGACGGAGATTTGTCTTCCAACAAGACAATGATCCAAAACATAAAGCAAAATCTACAATGGAATGGTTAAAAAATAAACATATCCAGGTGTTAGAATGGCCAAGTCAAAGTCCAGACCTGAATCCAATCGAGAATCTGTGGAAAGAACTGAAAACTGCTGTTCACAAATGCTCTCCATCCAACCTCACTGAGCTCGAGCTGTTTTGCAAAGAGGAATGGGAAAAAATTTCAGTCTCTCGATGTGCAAAACTGATAGAGACATACCCCAAGCGACTTACAGCTGTAATCGCAGCAAAAGGTGGAGCTACAAAGTATTAACTTAAGGGGGCTGAATAATTTTGCACGCCCAATTTTTCAGTTTTTGATTTGTTAAAAAAGTTTGAAATATCCAATAAATGTCGTTCCACTTCGTGATTGTGTCCCACTTGTTGATTCTTCACAAAAAAATACAGTTTTATATCTTTATGCTTGAAGCCTGAAATGTGGCAAAAGGTCGCAAAGTTCAAGGGGGACGAATACTTTCGCAAGGCACTGTATATATACGGGAAACGACAAGACGAGGACAAAAAGACGTCTGAACTGCTATGCCATCTTGACGACAATTAGCATTACAACAGCAACATTTTCTCTGCACCCCATGACAAAATGTGTACAATTGCAGGAAATAACCTTTAAATATTTTCTCTCCCCCAACAAGAGGGGTGTGAACAGTTTGTTTCATGAACAGTGGTTGTGCCCATAGAAATAAACGGGGCACAAGATATTCGTACATGTGGAAGATGTAGTGAAATAGTTTGGGAACCCCTCGTTTAGCACACTGTCCCCCTGAATAACCATGGAGAGACACCACAGGGTGCCTATCCAGCATGTATTAATAAAATCAGTGTTGGCCAAGGAAGCATCCGTGTGTGTGGTTACCAGGAGTTGCTGAGGATGCCCCTCATGCCTCCGTAGTTCGGGTTGCCGTACTTCATGTAATATCTGCTCTTCCTCGCAGCACCCAGCTCCTTCTTATCACCTGAAAACACAGAAAGAAAACAGTCACAATCCTAATACAGTGCCTTCAGAAAGTATTCATATCCCTTGAGCTATTCCAATTTTTTTTGTGTTACAGCCTGATTTCAAAATGGATTAAAATATATATTTTTCCCTTACACACAATCAGGTTGGGAAATGACAACCCACGGGTAGATTTTGGCATTGGCGTTTAAGAATGACTATTTCACCAGCCACATTGGCAGGTGGGGTCCCAATGAGCATTTGGGAACATAAAAAAAAATATCTATCCAAAGTCCAAAATGTAGAAGTAGATCAAATTAACCCAAAAGGCTACTAAATTGTGACTTTTTCCTTGTGTTTCTTCGTTTTTAATCACATGCTAGCATGTTTTTCAATATTAGTTAGAGTTTTCTGCAATTGTCTGCTGCTAGCTAAGAGATAAGGAGATTCTCACGAGGGCCCCCATTACCACAGTAAACCCCTCATTTAAAAGGGCAGCTGATCATTTTGGTCTCACCTAATGACTCAAATATTTGGGGTACATTGTGTTTGATTGAGTATGGAACACTCCAAAAACCTATATTACACTTTTTGTAATTTCTTATTAAAACACACATATACTTTCATTGTGCTCCTAAATTTGTGCCAATAAATTTAAACTCACAGTGCATTACTCAGATTAGAGGTCGACCGATTAATTGGGGCATTTTGAACGAGGGAAACTGAGTCTAGCGCGCCAATGAAACATACTTTTTTGGGATATAAAGAAGGACTTTATCGAACAAAAGGACCATTTGTTATGTAGCTGGGACCCTTGTGATTGCAACCAGATGAAGATCTTCAAAAGTAAGTGACTTATTGTATCGCTATTTCTGGCTTTCGTGACGCCTCTGCATGGTGGGAAAAATGTATGTAATGCTTTTGTGTGCGGGGCACTGTCCTCAGATAATCACATGGTGTGCTTTCGCCGTAAAGCCTTTTTGAAATTTGACAATGTGGCTGGATTAACAAGAAGTTAAGCTTTTAAATGATGCATGACACTTGTATTTTCATGAATGTTTAATATTATGATTTGTCATTTGAATTTCGCACTCTACAATTTCACCGGATGTTGTCGAGGTGAGACGCTACCGTCCCAATGATCCGTAAGAAGTTAAAGCTTGGTCGCAAATGGGTTTTCCAAATGGACAATGACCCCAAGCATACTTCCAAAGTTGTGGCAAAATGGCTTAAGGACAACAAAGTCAAGGTATTGGAGTGGCCATCACAAAGCCCTGACCTCAATCCCATAGAAGATTTGTGGGCAGAACTGAAAAAGCGTGTGCAAGCAAGGAGGCCTACAAACCTGACTCAGTTACACAGCTCTGTCAGGTGGAATGGGCCAAAATTCACCCAATTTACTGTGGGAAGCTTGTGGAAGGCTCCACCTGAAACATTTTACCCAACAATTTAAAGGCAATGCTACCAAATACTAATTGAGTGTATGTACATTTCTGACCCACTGGGAATGTGATGAAAGAAATTAGTAAAAAACTGAGTTTAAATGTATTTGGCAAAATATTTTATTAAAGTAAAGTATTTTTTTTTTAAACGTCTATTTTTCTATATACACATCTTGTGCATTTGAATGAAATCAACTATATGCACTGAGTGCGTCTGAAGCTTTAAACTAACTGTTTGATTAAATAATTAAGACAAATGACTAGAGGGAGTCTGACCGCAATTGATTTTATTGTGCCGCCTGACTCAGACTTGCGTTGTGTTAAATGTGTTAAAAAAAGACTGAGTGACAGAGTGACAACAGGTGCTAGTCACAGTCACTCAAATGTTTTTTGTTTTTTTACACAGAGACAACAGGTGCTTGTTGTCACACTCTCCCTGATGCAGCAACCACCACACATCAACAGTGTGTGCTGTCCGTGTTGCTGAAGCTGCAACAATAATTTCTGAATTAAATTGTGTTACCGAAATCCCTAATTTGTTTGGGAAAAACATTCCCTGTTCCCTCAACCCTTGCTCTCTTTACGTGACACATGTATGCTTTGACTGCATGTGACTAATAGGGCCTGACCTATAGCATACCATAATCACATAAATAAATTGGTTATAAACTCAGAACACTAACACGTGACAGCAAAATGATTGCAGAGGACATGACAAACTCGAAAAGGAGGAGGAATATGAGGAATATTTACTGTTTGCGCAGGAGGTAAAGGGGAAGTCAGATGTGTGGAATAAGTTTGACTGGTTGTGGAAAATACTGGAGATCAAGAATAATGAGTAAGCGCTGTGTGCATATTGTATGTGCCATACAGGTGCTGTTAGATTACAATTTTAAAAAATTGACAGTTCGGAAGAATGCAAATACTAAATAAAGCATAAGTTTACCAGAGAGAATGTTGTAACGTTATTTTGTAAAGCCTTCATTACAGCAAAGACTAAAAACAAGTCGCATTCATTCGTGAATGCAATTTCCAGCCTATTTATTATTTACGCGAATTATTCAATGGTCACTTTGTTATTTCAAAATTAAAATGCTTGATTGCATTTCACATCATCAATGACTGGGATTTATACATTAGTCTAAATAAATACAGAAATATAGGCCTAATTATTATTTACATAAGTATTCAGACCCTTTGCTATGAGCCTCAAAATTTAGCTCAGGTGCCTCCTGTTTCCGTTGATCATCCTTGAGATGGTTCTACAACTGTGGTAAATTCAAACTGAGCAATCAGGGGAGAAGGGCCTTGATCAGGGAGGTGACCAAGAACCCGATGGTCTCATCGCGCACCAGCGACTTCTGTGGCGGTGACCAAGGTTGCCAGGTGCACGGTGTTTCCTCCGACACATTGGTGAGGCTGGCTTCCGGGTTGGATGGCGCTGTGTTAAGAAGCAGTACGGCTTGGTTGGGTTGTGTATCGGAGGACGCATGACTTTCAACCTTCGTCTTTCCCGGGCCCATACGGGAGTTGTAGCGATGAGACAAGATAGTAGCTACTAAACAATTGGATACCACGAAATTGGGGAGAAAAAGGGGTAAAATTACAAATTTAAAAAAGAACCCGATGGCCACTCTGACAGAGCTCCTCTGTGGAGATGGCAGAACCTTCCAGAAGGACAACCATCTCTGCAGCACTCCACCAATCAGGCCATTATGGTAGAGTGGCCTGACGGAATCCACTCCTCAGTAAAAGTCACATAACAGCCCGCCTAGAGTTTGCCAAAAGGCACCTAAAGAGTCTCAGACCATGAGAAACAAGATTCTCTGATCTGATGAAACCAAGAATGAACTTTTTGGCCTGAATGCCAAGCACCACATCTGGAGGAAACCTGGCACCAAACAGTGACTGAGTTATGACTATCCAATCTTACTCATCACAAATAGTAGGCTAACTTACACAAGTCTGAAAATGTGGTGATACTGTACATAGAATTTTTATGGTTAAAATTTGCTTCCCCAAACATAACTCACTCGCCGCCTAGGCTAGTGAATTTGCTGTTCGTTACTTGTCTTGTTGGCTGAGGAAACGTAAATGTGGACAGTTATTCTAACATATTCAAAGTGCGTGGTAAGGACACATGTCATTGCATCCTAGACTTGCATGTTCTGTTAAGATTAATTACCATAATCTAAATGTGATTTCTGTCATTCTGAGCACCGTGGGAGAACTAACTAATCAGGGTACGCAGCCAATGCATATGGGTCCGGTATATTTCTCAAATGTCCGGTAAATTTAAATGCTGTCGGTCAAATGTCCGGTGCCACATATTCATTAGGGAGACCCTGGTGGGTGTGTGTTTGTGTCTCTCACCGTGAGTGGCCAACCTCAGGAAGAGTTTGTTGCCCTTGAAGGGTTTGATGGCCGGTCGTAGGTCATTCCGGAGCAGAGACTCACTCTCTGCCTGAGACAGCAGGTCCACCTCAAATGCACACACACAAACACACAGGTAACTAATATGCAACATTTCCCCACACACCCACAGTCTTGAACACAGTTTTACCTGGGTGGTCTCGGGTTCTGTTTTCTTCTCTGTGTCTCCCTCGCAGGCTTTCCCCTCATTCTCCTTCACCATCTCTTTCTCCTCCTCATCCACCTCTCCATCATCGTCATCCGAGCCTTGTTCTCTGCGAGCTGAGACAGAACAGCAAGCAACACTCATTGACAAATCACATTATGTACATGCCTCATATGACTGACAAACCACACTGACCACAAACACAACATCGCAGTCCTGACCAACACAGAATTACCCACTACACTAATCATAAAACATACAAAGACAGTGAACATTGGAACATGGACACACAGCACACTCACCCTTGCTCTCCTGGGTGGGATCACCAGGTTCTTTGGTGCGGTCTGTCTCCGTGGTAACCCCCTCTGGGTCAGGCATGCGGCTGATGTTGATCAGAGCCCGGGTGGAAGTGACATCATCCAGCCACACCACATTACCTAGGAAACCATATTTAACGGCATGTTAAAAATAGCCCACTTGTTGTCAGTCACTTCTGTGTGTGTGTTACTCACAGGAGGTGTCGTCAATCCACTCGATGTGTGCTGGAGGGTACTCCTTAAAGTAGCCAAACACATCCTGGGTGCTCATATCATCAACACCCGCCACGTGCAACGCCTCCAGGCGCAAGTTAGGGATAGCTGAGAAATGGAAGGAGATTCAGTATGTGCGCAATATCGCGGTTTTCGTTAGTATCGTGGCAAGGAAACAAATCACGAAGCAGATTTAACTTCTTTAAGAAAACAGCACTAATGTTGGAAACAAAACATGTAATCCAGTCACATGTAAACGTCCCTTTTTCAGGACCCTGCCTTTCCCATGCTTGTTCAATGAACCATAAACAATTAATGAACATGCACCTGTGGAACGGTCGTTAAGACACTAACAGCTTACAGACGGTAGGCAATTAAGGTCACAGTTAAGAAAACTTAGGACACTAAAGAGGCCTTTCTACTGACTCTGAAAAACACCAAAAGAAAGATGCCCAGGGTCCCTGCTCATCTGCTTCAACATGCATTAGGCATGCTGCAAGGAGGCATGAGGACTGCAGATGTGGCCAGGGCAATAAAATTGCAATGTCCGTACTGTGAGACGTCTAAGACAGCTCGACAGGACAGACAGCTGATCGTCCTCGCAGTGGCAGACCACGTATAACAACACCTGCACAGGATCGGTACATCCGAACATTACACCTGCGGGACAGGTACAGGATGGCAACAACAATTGGCCGAGTTACACCAGGAACGCATAATCCCTCCATCAGTGCTGACTGTCCGCAATAGGCTGAGAGAGGCTGGACTGAGGGTTTGTAGGCCTGCTGTAAGGCAGGTCCTCACCAGACATCACCGGAAACAACGTCGCCTATGGGCACAAACCCACCGTCGCTGGACCAGACAGGACTAGCAAAAAGTGCTCTTCACTGACGAGTCGCGGTTTTGTCTCACATGGGATGATGGTCGGGTTCGCTTTTATCGTCAAAGGAATGAGCATTACACCAAGGCCTGTACTCTGGAGCGGGATCGATTTGGAGGTGGAGGGTCCGTCATGGTCTGGGGAGGTGTGTCATTTCAGACTGAGCTTGTTGTCATTTTGCAGGCAATCTCAACACTGTGCGTTAAAGGGAAGACATCCTCCTCCCTCATGTGGTACCTTTCCTGCAGGTGCATCCTGACATGACAATGCCACCATACTGCCCGTTCTGTGCGTGATTTCAGTGTTCTGCCATGGCCAGTGAAGAGCCCAGATCTCAATCCCATTGAGCACGTCTGGGACCTGTTGGATTGGAGGGTGAGGGCTAGGGCCATTCCCCCCAGAAATGCCCAGGAACTTGCAGGTGCCTTGTTGGAAGAGTGGGATAACATCTCACAGCAAGAACTGGCAAATCTGGTGTAGTCCATTAGAAGATGCACTGCAGTACTTAATGCAGCTGGTGGCCACACCAGATACTGACGGTTACTTTTGACCCCCCCTTTGTTCAGGGACACATTATTCCATTTCTGTTAGTCAGTTTGTGTCTCAGTTGTTGAATCTTGTTATGTTCATACAAATACTTACACATGTTAAGTTTGCTGAAAATTAATACAGTTGACAGTGAGAGGACGTTTCTTTTTTTTGCTGAGTTTATTTATTTTCCAAGCTATAATACACAATATTTTACATACAGTTGGTTTTTAAAGGACAAAAGTGTAGTCTGCTTTGTGTTTTCATTTTTGCCATGGAACAAATATAGCGATACTAGTCACAGCCCTAGTGTTTAAGTGATAAAAAGCCAGGTACGTGTGTACCTTTCATCTTTATACAGCACTTTGTGTGGGTGTGTGTGTAAATACAGTACCTTCAGAAAGTATCCATACTCCTTGACTTTACACATTTTGTTGTGTTACAGCCTGAATTCAAAATGGATTAAAAACCTACACACAATACCCCATTACAAAGTAAAAACCTTTATTGAAAATTAAATACAGAAATATCTCACTTACATGAGCATTCACACCTATTTGTTCTGACAGTCCAAATTGAGCTCAGGTGCATCCAATTTCCTTTGAATCCACCTGTGGCCAATTCAATTGTTTGGACATGATATAGAAAATAAACACCTGTCTATATAAGGTCCCACCGTTGATAGTGCATGTCAGAGCAGAAACTATGGCTGTGTTCAAATACCCATACTAACATACCGCACATTACATAATTAATGAGTATATACTACATTCTATTAGTTCATTTTAGTATACTGTAAACAATTGGTACCGGAAGTTGATGCTGTTGCTATGCAACCTCTTGCTAGCATAACAAATGACTAGCTAAACATTTTACGATTTTTGGTGTGTTCGTAAATTCAATCTGCAGTGCCAGAGTGCGATCTGGGCGTTTGTAAATCCAGAGCGTTGTCAGATTGTACATTCAGAGCGTTTCGCTCTCGGAGCGTTCAGAGCGCACACTAGGGTAGATGCGAGTGTTCAACGGCAGTCAAGCACCCAAGCTAACTGGCTAACGGTGGCTAGCTACTTCCAGACACAATTGAGAGAACACCTTTACCATTATACTCACCATAGCAGAGCTGGTTAGGCTGTTTTCATGTTATCCAGAGCGTTGGTGACCAACTGTGCTGCTGGCAACAATTTATTACTGGGTTTTTTTGCTGACATTTACTGACACCGGCCATATTCAACAGTGCGCGAGAGCGCTCTGAAATCAGAGTAGATAGCCAGAATTAACAATGTCCATTGAAACGCACAACGACACCACTTAGCTAAGAATTATGTGAATAATCAAGTCAATAAAAGTTGGTTAGTTAGTTAATATACTGCCTGCCAAGTTCGATGTATTAGTATCCAACTAACGTTAGGCAACTAGCTAATAAACCGGTACATACTGCTATAATGCTATGCGGTTTGTAAGGATAGCGTAGCTAACAAATTGTCAGCCAACATAACGTGTAATTTAACTTATTACATTGCTCAACATTTTCTTAACATTTGTCATTATTTCAATTAATTTGTATTCGCTCTCATCGGATTCGGCTGCATATTTTCCGCTATTTTCTTCAAATCTGAAAACGTGAAGCCACTGACATTTCCTGAAGAATTGCATTATGGGCCCTAAAAGTAGGTAAATAGTGTCCTCTACACGTATACCTCGCATTTTGGCAAATTTAGTATGACATCTGGGAACTTTTGGCATACTTACTATATCCATACTACGACCAATACTCAATTCACATCACAAATGTTACGGTTAGTGCGGTCAGTATGTGTATTCGAACACAGCTAACTCCATGAAGTCCAAAGGAAATGTCCATAGATCTGCGATAGAATTGTGATGAGGTATATATCTCGGGAAGGGTATAAAACCATTTCTAGAGTGTTGAAAGTTTCCAGGAGCACAGCTGTCTCGATCATTGGGAAATGTAAAAATGATGGAACTACAGACTCTGCCTAGAGCTGGCCATCCAACCAAACTGAGCAACCGGGCAAGAAGGACCTTGTCAGTGAGGTTGCCAAGAAGCCAATGACCACTGACAGAATTAGGCTGAGATTGTTGTCCTTTTGGCAGGTTTTCCCGTCTTGACAGCTCGTCTCGAGAGAGTGGCCAGACGGAAGCCACTTCTTAGAAAAAAGGCACGACAGCACACCTGGAGTTTGCAAAAAGGCATGCGAAAGACAGATCATAAGGCAAATGATTTTGCGGTCTGATGAGACAAAAATATGTATCCATTGAATATCTGGAAAGACTTGAAGATTGCTGTTCACGACCGCCAACTTAACAGAGCATGAGAAAATCTGCAAGGAAGAAAGGGAGAAAATCCCCATATCTAGATGTGCAAAGGTGAGACAAACATACCCAAGAACTCAGTGGTGTAACAGCCACCACAAGTGTTTCTACATAGTATTTTCTTATGTAAATGTTATTTCTGTATTTCATGTTCAATAAATTTCCAAAAACATGTTTTCACTTTGTAATTATGGGTTATTGTGTGTAGATGGATGAGAAAAATATATATTTAATCTATTTTGAATTCAGGCTGTAACACAAAATGTGGAATACGTCATGGGGTATGAATACTTTCTGAAGGCACCGTACGTGTGTATCTACCTTTCTTCATGGTGTCTCTGTCCAACACCACATTCTTCTGGGCCAGGTTGGCCTCTGCACGGAAGTGGAACCTTTCCGCTCTCTTCTCCTTCCTCTCAATCGCCTCCTAGAAACACAAACACAGTTATGGCAAAAATTGTTATGGCAGTTAAGTTTAACTGTTGGTTTACCCTCTCACGTTTGTGTAATGGAACTCGTATTAGTGTGAATGTTTGCCAGATAACTTTCAGGTGTGGTTACAATACCGTACCTTTGATGTGACATCGATTCCAGTGATGAATGTGCCAGCTTTGTTCTCATACCGCCGACTTGTGTCCTGGTTAAATATCAACAAATATGCAATACATTAGAGACGCACTTTCTTACTGTGGGGTAGCCTAGATAACAATGCACTGATCTGACAGCTTATGTTTGTTCTGAACAATGAATGACTGTCGACAAAACAAGAAAGTGTGCATTCAGTCTATCATACAACCCCCCCCCCCCCCCCCACACACAAAAAAAAAGCTGGCAAAAGTGGCAAGATCTCGCACCAAACCTCTGTCCTTGGGGATGTTACAACGAGTTAGCTAACTAGTGTAACTGACTAGTACGTTGTATTATTAACTATGTAGCGAGGGGGTTTCTGTCATGAAACTTAACGTCTGGTGAATTAGCTAGCCACCGGTAGTTAAGCAGAGTTAAATGCTAAGATAGCCGTTGTTTGTCATATAATATGTAACGTTAGTTTGCTTACGCTAGAATCAACAATATACTGTAACAACACAGACAGGTATGATGTTAATATCAACTAGCTACACTAGGTAACACTAGCTAGTCACTAGCTACCGAGCTATCTTGTTAGCTCAAGGCACGCTGAGCTCCTCCAATACCAAGGCAATATTCACAGGCCCACGAAGGTACGCGAGCCCGCGATCTGGTGAGGCCTACTTCCCTCACCGGCAACAATTCCTTCAAAGACCGGTTAACGGGGATGTTTTCCACCTCGAGTTCACCCTCCTCCACCTCCATCGGTTCAGATTCACGGACACCTCGGTCCGAGTCTGAATCCGAGTCCGATTCTGAGTGGTCTGGCCCACTCTCTTGCTTTACCGACACCCGTAGACTGCGCACTGCCGCCATGGTCCTTGCACTCCGTCCGCAAACGCTTTCGAAGCAGGAAGACGTGAGTGTGCAGGGAAAGGCTATACGGACACGCCTGGTGCCTAATTTGAGTGAGAGTGCTGTGTGAGAGTCGAGTCAAAGACAGTACAGTAAAAAATAAATAATAATAGCCATTCAAAAAAGTAGTTGCATATCTGGGAGTTATTGTCACAAAGGACAATGAGCCGTGTGAAATCAAATCATGAAAGCCAAAGCTACTCTTAACAGTTGACTTCAAAGAGATGTATATACACGGAACAAAAATATAAACGCAACATAAAGTGACAGTTTAAATGGGATATTCGACAGATATTTGCGCTTTCGTGATGTCATGATGTTGGAAAAATTGCGCACAACATTGCACAGTCTGATTTTCATGATTTTGACATGTATTTGCTTTCCAAAGTTAATAAACATGTGGAAATGTGAGCAGCATTTTTTATTCTTAGTTGAATTAGTTATATAGCTCCTTGGTCATGTGACCTAAATTCATGTAAAATCAAGTAAGATGAAAATGGACAAACTAAAGGGTGTGCAATATATAAGAGTAGTCAGTTTACATTCTGCACCTTGTTTGAAGACATTAGGTCACATGACCAAGGAGCTATTGAAATTTGAAAGCTTGAAAATGTCATGTAAAATCATGCGAGATGAAAATGGACAAATGGTGTGCAATGTGTAGGCCCACTGAGTGTACATTCTGCACCGTGTTTGAAGTCATTAGGTCACATGACCAAGAAGCTATTGAAATTTGAAGGTTTGAAAATTAATGTAAAATCGAGTGAGATGAAAATGGACAAACTAAAGGGTGTGCAGTGCGTAGGACCACTGAGTGGACATTCTGAACCTTGTTTGAAGTCAGTAGGTCATATGACCAAGGAGCTATTGACATTTTTAAGTTTGAAAAAGTAATATAAAAACGTGTGAGATGAAAATGGACAAACTAAAGGGTGTGCAATGTCTAGGCCCACTGAGTGGACATTCAGTACCTTGTTTGAGGTCAGTAGGTCACATGACCAAGGAGCTATTGAAATTTGAATGTAAAAAAAGCTTGTACTTTGTTTACGCTCCCTAACTAATTCAACTAAGAATACAAAATGCTGCTCACATTTCCACGTATTTATTAGCTTTGGAAAGCGAATTCATGTCCGAATCGTGAAAATAAGACCTGTGCAATGTTGTGCGCAATTTTTCCAACATCATTACAATTATTTGGAGTCTGTGGCTCAAGTGGTTTGAAAGCGCGAAAATTCGTCGAATATCCAACCTAAAACGCTTTACCTCGGTTTATTGCCTGTCTGGTTTTACGACTACAGACAATTGTAAATTGGGTTATTTGCGGAGTTTCGTCGTCATTTCAATAGCATTTGGTCTATGGTATTGACTCAAATCTGGGTTTCTGATTGTAATTCAACTATTGGTATGTTTCGCTTGGACAGATACGGCCGCCAGTGTTTGCTTAATGTATAAACTGAACGTTTTAACAGCTTGCTTAGTTAAAATTGAAATACTAATTTATTCAAAATAAAAAGCGGGGTGATTTCGATGTAATACGTTGTCTGTTGCATAAATGATCTGCTGAAATAACATATTGAGAATGGAGTTGTATTTAAATAACTGAATCAAAGAAGAGACAGTTACCTAAATCTAATGAATTCTAATAATAGCGGATAGGTAATTGCAAAAGTGCTGTGCCCACCAAAATGTGTTTAAAAAAAAAAACGAAATGTGTTTTTTTTACCAAGGTAAAAAGGTTGGATATTCGACGGATATTCGCCTGTAGTTTTCCTTACGTGCACCAACAGCAGTTAGGGACCGTCAACAGTGACAAATGAAATGTTTCAAATTTCAATAGCTCTTTAACCATTACTCCCAACACTTTCAAAACTGGTTGTAGCTAACCAGATGGCATAGACACACATTGCACAACCTTTAGTTAGTCCATTTTCATCTCACATGATTTTACATTAATTTTTCAAAATGTAAAACTTCAATAGCTCCTGGGTCATGTGACCTAATGACTTCAAACAAGGTTCAGAATGTCCACTCAGTGGGCCTACATATTGCACACCCTTTAGTTTGTCCATTTTCATATCACATGTTTTTACATGAATTTTTCAAAATTAAACATTTCAATAGCTCCTTGGTAATGTGACCTATTGACTTCAAAGGTTCAGAATGTCCACTCAGTGGCCCTACACATTGCACACCCTTTAGTTAATACATTTTCATCTCACAATATATATATATATTTTTTTTTTTCAAAATGTAGAATTTCAATAGCTCTGTGGTCATGTGACCTGGTGATTGTTTTTTTACATTGAGATGCAAACATGAGTCCCTGAGCCACTTTGTCACCTGGACCATTACAGTAGTGAGTTCTTCTGTAGATTGTTGTTTGCTCTTTGCATGCACATATATCATTGTATTATTTGCATACATTTGAACTTCAGATCCAGTACAGACAGAAGGCAGATCCTTAATGGACATGCTGAACAGTATTGACCCTTGGGGCACGCCCACATCGTAGCTAAGAGTGGGCAACAGTTAGTTTTGACTATTACACTGATGAGACAGCACCAACCTTTTAAAGGTTCTAGATTTGTTAAACAACAGGTTTATATTTTTACTAAATTAACGCAACAGGTTGAAATGTTTAGATTACTGGAAAGGGGTTACGTATTTGTTTATTGTTTATTGTTTATTTTAGGTGTTGATTTCACTTAATGAAACACTGTATTATCTGATGTGTTTTTAGTAGGAATCTTCCTTCCGGGACTGATGGAAGTCCCCTACAGTATGTATGTTATGGGAGACATAGGAGAACACGTCACAAACAACTTTTTACTAACTGCCTGTGATCAAATATCGCTGATTCCTTACGCTGAGAAATGTACTACATTTGCGACAGAAAAAAGTATTACATTTAGAGGGGTAACAGGAACTATCTAAGGCGAAACAGCTATCACATATCTGTTGGACATTGGTCCAGTAACGATGCCAGGATAATTTTATATGGTTATGGAACAAAGAGATCAGTCATATAATATAATATGGAAGTGAATTGTTAGACTCGGTGGCGAGATACATGTTGCTGTGTCTAAGGGTAGCACATGCTAAATTAAGCGCATATAAACATAGAGGTAGATTAAAACAAATGATTAATGATTTGAGGGAGTACAGTGGACTTATCATGATTATCAGGTTTTGTTTGTAGTTAAAACTTGTGGGTTGCTGAATCAGTGTAGTATAATGAATGCTAACGACGTGTTTTGTGTTTTTTCCTGGAGAATGGGGGTTTCATTGTCTCTCTTTGAAATATTTCCCAGGGCTGTGATCTTGGGAAGAGCAGTGAGTGAGAGTAAGGCCGTAAACTACCAAATTAAATAAGGCCTGGCCATTTTTGTTCGTTTTTACCTTAAGGTTTGCAAATACCCACACACAACACACTTGTTATGACTATTTGTTGGGGTTTTTAAAATACTATCTTTGATTTGTGTGTTCTATTTCCTATGGGTTTAGTGAGTTTTTCATTTGTCTTAGTGCCGAAGTATCTTAAAAGGGGCACACATGGAATTTTCAGTTTCTGAGTTTTAATTAAACACGTGAATTATTTTGATAAAGAAATGTACTGGAAACCTAGGATGTGAAATGTTTGACTGTTTTTCATTCATTTGTCTAATATAGTAAGAAACACTTATTTGAAGGGTTTGTATGACCTCTGACCTCTGTCCTGACTTTCCAGTGTGATTTGATCACCCTCATTGGAAAGCCATTTGGATAATGAATTTAAGGTCATTTGTAATATAGATAATTATGATTAAGTTTTTAGTTCTTAGCCATATTTGTGTTTTGGACCAATATGAAGAGGGAGAGGGCGTTGCCTTTGACTAAGGGTAGACTGCCGTAAGTTTATTTTCCTATGACCGTATGGGTACACTTATTTTTCTTATGGAGTTCTTAAGAGTAGTGATTTTAATTTGATTTAATTATTTGAAATTATTATATATATTTTTTTACACATTACTCACATCGGGAGTTATGTGTCAACATGGGGGAGGTAACAGTCCTCTGAGGTATTGGATTGAAGTTTACACTCCTTGAGTGATGTGTAGGAGTGTATGGAGTGATATGTGCAGGAGGGTATTGTTGTGTTGTTTGTTCTGTTTTGTTCCCGATGGGTTATAGGTCTAACTCCCTGATCCTGTGGTTCTGCAATGAAGTTGACAGTGGGATGGGGAGAATAAGCCAATTTGAAATAATAGTTTCAATAGAATGTGTTGTTATTCTCTTTGACATATGTTTAGACATTGGTATTAAGAATAATTGGTAAAAGTATTAATTTATCACATAGTTAATGAACTGAACTAAATTGTTGTTCTGATCTGTCCTCTCGAGGTTATCATGAAAAGTGACATCAGACGGTATCTTAATGCATGGAAGAGATAATTGGACCAAACAGTGTATGTGCCTCAAATCCCCCTCTAACTGGCTGAAGAAAAGCGACAAAGGCGTTCAATACAGCCCTGTCCGCACCACTTCTACCGAGAGACATGAGTCCGAGCCAGCAACCGGTGTACAGCATCCAATCTAAGCTATAAACTGCTTTTCCCTCATATATTTTCTCAGGAGTGAGTCCACGTGGAGTGAGCATGGGGAGAGATCTGTTCCAAACTACTCTTATGTTGCTGGTATACTGGTTGACGAATGGACAAGACATAATGGGTGGTAAAGGTGGTGACGGCACAGGTAGGACATAGAAATTGGGACATTATCATGGGCTATCCACTTTGAACTGTAAAGCTATCTGAAGAAGACAATGAAGACGCCAGAAGATTGAGTGCCTGAAGGGGGGATTGGTCAACTGTGCCCAAAATGGATTTAGACTTATGGGGTATCAGGTTAATTGTAGAGGTCTACACACTACATAAAATTATAATAATTTAGATTCAGAATGCATTAAGATACTGATCTGTATTATAATCGTGATAAATAAGTTAATAGTTGAATTATAGAATAATTATACTGGATGTTAAAATAAATGTACATTCTGTAAGGTTCTGTATTTATTTTCTTAGTCAACCTTGTGTTCTGTTTCGTTGTGTTCTTGAACGTAGCCCTGTCTTTCATTTTTGTTCATTGATTTCACCTGTTAGTTACTCACCTGGTCTCATCCGCTCCTTATTTAGTTCAGTTCATTCTGGTTGTGCTTTTGTGAGGTATTGTTCGTTTTGACTCTATTAAGCCAGCTAGTTTGTGAGAACCAGTTATAGCCTTCCTAGTTTTGTTTCACCTGCCTGTTTGCCTACCTGTGTATGAGCATTGCCTTTCTGACTTTTGTGACCACGATTCCTGCCTTCTGCGAAGGCGAAATAAGCACCTGCCACGCTCTGCGCATGAATCTACCCCTTTTTCTCCCTGAGTATTCATTACACATTCTGCCAAAGTTGATGTGTGTTAAATTGAGGGGTTTTGACTTTGAGTGATAGGACCAATTTGAATCACTGAGCAATGTCATTCTAAATTTTGGTTGGATAATTAATTGGGTTTTGATAATGATTTGGAAACTGAAGGATTGATTTGACTTTAGTATGTTAAAAACTATATGAGTGAAGCAATTCATGTATTATGGATTGATTGTTTGATTGCTGTTATGAACCAAAGATGTTGACACTATTCTCAGCATGCCCTGGTGAATGGAGAGGGTGAACTTTGATCCAGAGAGTGAAACTGATCTAATCTATTTGATCTATAGGCATTGCCTTATAAATAGTGGAATCATGATGCTTGTCTTGGGTCATGTTCATTAGGCACCAACGGAATACATTTTACTTTAACCAGGAATCACTACCTGTATTTGTCCAACAAGATATGCTCATTTTAGTTTCTGGGATGGAAATAGTTACCATAATGATCCATTGGAGTGTGATAGATAACTAAAGTTTATTTTATTAAACACCATTGTTGCATACACTGCATTATGCGTTACATATGTGCTTTTCACTGTCAATGAAGATATAGCTTTGAATCTAATAAACTGTATGCATCTTATGTTTTTCTTCGTGGGTTTGTGCAGGTGACTGTGTATCATGACCTCCCCAGAGAAATTGCTAGAATGCTTAGAATATATGTTGAAGGTTGAAATAGGAGACAGTGCTAAGTTTCTTGGGAGAAGGCTAAGCCAGTGTTATAGCAGCCGGGCACGTGCAGGAACCCATGTAATGAGTTATTGCTATTATGCTTCTTGTTTTATGAAGAATGTATACATTTTCTACATGAACTCAAACGTCCCTTTTTCTGGACCCTGTCTTTCAAAGATAATTCGTAAAAATCCAAGTAACTTCACAGATCTTCATTGTAAATGGTTTAAACACTGTTTCCTATGCTTGTTCAATAAACCATAAACAATTAACGAGCATGCACCTGTGGAACAGTCGTTAAGACACTAACAGCAATAAATGGCAATGTCCGTACTGTGAGACACCTAAGACAGCGCTACAGGGAGGCAGGAGAGATAGCTACTTGTCCTCACTGTGGCAGACCACGTGTAACAACACCTGCACAGGATCGGTACATCCGAACATCACACCTACGGGACAGGTACAGGATGGCAACAACAACTGCCTGAGTTACACCGCAATAGGCTAAGAGAGGCTGGACTGAGGGCTTGTAGGCCTGTTGTAAAGCAGGTCCTCACCAGACATCACCTGCAACAACGTCGCTTATGGGCACAAACCCACCGTCGCTGGACCAGACAGGACTGGCAAAAACTGCTCTTCACTGACGAGTCACATTTTTTTCTCACATACTGTCCACCATTACCAATACTGTCACTAGCCCAACACAGTACCTTCAGCAGAGAGCATGCTGTCCACCATTACCAATACTGCCACTGGCCCAACACAATGCCTTCAGCAGAGAGCATACTGTCCACCATCAGCTCCTGTAGATCTTGTGGGAGTCTTGTGGAGATAAAGATTTTTTTTTTTTTTAAACATGACAGAACCCATGAAATTAATTGCTTGGCTGTATAAAAAAAGGTTAAAGTTGGCGTGGCATTTGTCTGGCATTGTAGCAAACTGTACCTGTATCTTGTGGGGATAGGTGCAGGAGCATGGATACTGCAGGAGGATGGGTACTGGTACTAGAAACTATTAAATACAAATTGTGTTATATTTCTTAATCAACACAACTTAAAGGCATTAGTATAACTGTGTTTTTTGGGTGAAGACATGAGAATCCACTACGACAGACATACGTCATAAAAGTATGATATACTTTATATCGTTATATTAGATATATATATCATTAAATGACATGTGGGTAACTATGTGGTTTTAAGGGTGACCTGGATTCAAGCCTACCTCAGGTCAATACCCCCTTCTACCATTTGATTTCCTTAGGGTCAAGTGACCTGGATTCAAGCCTACCTCAGGTCAATACCCCCTCCTACCATTTGCTACTCTGATGAGCAGAAGTAGGATAGTGTATGAGGGTCAAAAGCTTGTCATGTTAAGGTGTGAGGGATTTGTGATAGAGAAGCACAGGTTGTATTTTCTGAACCGAGGGAGTAGTGTAACGATCCTAGCCTTGATAAGTCTGTTAGGAAATCCCCAAGGGAGTTCTCGCTCTTGGCATCTCCCTTGGAGTTCCTTTAGGGCAGGTTATACCAGACCTCTCCTCGGGCCCCTCCAGAAGTTTCACATTTTTGTTTTAACCCTTAATGTGCACAAATGGTTCAATTAGTCAATTAATCAACAAGCTTTTGACTAATGAAATTAGTTGGGGTAGTTTAGGGTTAAAACAGAAATGTGAAACTTCTCGGGGGGGCGGTGGAGAAACCGTGTTTTAGGGTCAGATTCCCCAGGGTCAAGCTCTATTTTGGGCGATGCTCACCCCCGCCATTAGCTGCAATATGGTGACCTGTTCCGGTAAGGTCCATGTCTTCCTCTGTGACCTTTGATGACAATAATATACAATTGAAATGTTTTTATTGTCTTTATTTCACATTTATTTAACCAGGTAGGCCAGTTGAGATCAAGTTATCATTTACAACTGCGACCTGGCCAAGATAAAGCAAAGCAGTGCGACACAAACAACAACACACATGGAATAAACAAACGTACAGTCAATAACACAATATAAAAAAATCTATATACAGTGTGTGCAAATGAGGTAAGATTAGGGAGGTAAGACAATAAATAGACCACAGTGGCGAAGTAATTTATCGCTGGAGTGATAGATGTGCAGAAGATGAACGTGCAAGTAGAGATACTGGGGTGCAAAGGAGCAAAAAATAATAGTTATTTTTTATGATTTTATTTCACCTTTATTTAACCAGGTAGGCTAGTTAAGAACAAGTACTGATTTGCAACTGCAACCTGGCCAAGATAAAGCAAAGCATTTCAACACATACAACATCACAGAGTTACACATGGAATAAACAAACATACAATCAATAATACAGTAGAAAAATCTATATACAGCATGTGCAAATGAGGTAGGAAAGAGGGGTAAGGCAATAAATAGGCCATGGTGGCGGAGAAATGACAATTAAACACCGGAATGGTAGGATGTGCAGAAGATGAATGTGCAAGTAGAGATACTGGGGTGCAAAGGAGCAAGATAAATAAATAAATACAGTATGGGGATGAGGTAGATTGGATGGGCTATTTACAGATGAACTATCTACAGGTGCAGTGATCTGTGAGCTGCTCTGACAGCTGGTGCTTAAAGCTAGTGAGGGAGGTAAGAGTCTCCAGCTTCAGAGAGTTTTGCAGTTCGTTCCAATCATTGGCAGCAGAGAACTGGAAGGAGAGGCGGCCAAAGGAAGAATTGGCTTTGGGGGTGACCAGTGAGATACACCTGCTGGAGCGCGTGCTACGGGTGGGTGCTGCTATGGTGACCAGGGAGCTGAGATAAGGCAGGGCTTTACCTAGCAGAGACTTGTAGATGACCTGGAGCCAGTGGATTTGGCGACGAGTATGAAGCGAGGGCCAGCCAATGAGAGCATACAGATCACAGTGGTGGGTAGTATATGGGGCTTTGGTGACAAAACGGATGGCACTGTGATAGACTGCATCCAATTTGCTGAGTAGAGTGTTGGGGGATATTTTGTAAAATTACATCACAGAAGTCGAGGATCGGTAGGACGGTCAGTTTTACAAGGGTATGTTTGGCAGCATGAGTGAAGGATGCTTTGTTGCAAAATAGGAAGCCGATTCTAGATCAAATTTTGGATTGGAGATGTTTAATATGAGTCTGGAAGGAGAGTTTACAGTCTAACCAGACACCTAGGTATTTGTAGTTGTCCACATATTCTAAGTCAGAGTCAGAACCGTCCAGAGTAGTGATGCTGGACGGGCGGGCAGGTGCGGGCAGCGATCAGTTGAAGAGCATGCATAGTTTAACTTGCATTTAAGAGCAGGAGGATAGTTTTATGGCACTGAAGCGCATCTGGAAGTTAGTTAACACAGTGTCCAAAGAAGGGCCAGAGGTATACAGAATGGTGTCGTCTGCATAGAGGTGGATCAAAGAATCACCAGCAGCAAGAGCGACATCATTGATGTATACAGAGAAGAGAGTCGGCCTGGGAATTGAACCCTGTGGCACCCCCATAGAGACTGGCAGAGGTCCGGACAACAGGCCCTCCGATTTGACATACTGAACTCTATTTGAGAAGTAGTTGGTGAACCAGGCGAGGCAATCATTTGAGAAACCAAGGCTGTTGAGTCTGCTGATAAGAATGTGGTGATTGACAGAGTCAAAATCCTTGGCCAGGTCGATGATTACGGCTGCACAGTATTGTCTTTTATCGATTGCGGTTATGATATCGTTTAGGATCTTGAGTTTAGGACCTTGGGTGACTGTGGCAGCTTCCCAATCTTTGGGGATACCAGACAATACGAAAGAGAGGTTGAACAGGCTAGTAATAGGGGTTGCAACAGATGCGGCGGATAATTTTAGAAAGAGAGGGTCCAGATTGTCTAGCCCAGGGGATTTGTAGTGGTCCAGATTTTGCAGCTATTTTAGAACATCAGCTATCTGGATTTGGGTGAATGAGAAATGGGGGAGGTTTGGGCAAGTTGCTGTGGGGGGTGCAGGGCTGTTGACCAGGGTAGGGGTAGCCAGGTGGAAAGCATAGCCAGCCGTAGAAAAATGCTTCTTGAAATTCTCAATTATTATGAATTTATCGGTGGTGACAGTGTTTCCTAGCCTCGGTGCAGTGGGCAGCTGGGAGGAGTAGTTGGTGAGGAGGCTTCTAATGTTAACATGCATGAAACCAAGGCTTTTGCTATTACAGAAGTCAACAAATGAGAGCACCTGGGAAATGGGGGTGGAGCTAGGTGCTGCAGGGCCTGGATTAACCTCTACATCACCAGAGGAACAGAGGAGGAGTAGGATAAGGGTACTGCTAAAGGGTATAAGAACTGGTCTTCTAGTGCATTTGGAAAAGAGAGTAAAATGACAAATTTTCTTGGCATGGAACAGTAGATTCAAGACATAATGTACAGACAAGGGTATGGTAGGATGTGAATACGCCAAAGCATTGTGTGACGATGAGAGAGGTTTTGTCTCTTGGGACATAATTTAGACCAGGTGAGGTCACCGCATGTGTGGGAGCAGAAACAAAAGGACTTGCTAAGGCATATTGAGCAGGGCTGGAGGCTCTACAGTGAAATAAGACAATAATCACTAACCAAAACAGCAATGGACAAGGCATATTGACATTAGGGAGAGGCATGCGTAGCCGAGTGATCATAGCGACCAGTGGATAGCTAGGCGAGCTGGAGACACGGCGATTCAGACAGCTAGCTGGCCGGGGCTAGCAAGCCAGCAGAAGGGCCTTAGGGGGACGTCGCGACGGAAGAAGTCTGTTGTAGCCCCCTTGGATGGTTACGTCGGCAGACCAGGCGTGTTGGATCGGCAGGGCTCCGTGTAGGCAGTAAAAGGGTCCAGGCCAATTGGCAAAATAGGTATTGTAGCCCATGAGGCAGACAGGACTGGCATATGATATCTATTTAGAAAAAATGGGTACACTTTACATGCGTAAACTAACACACAAAACAAAATAGATACATAACACCATGTTAGTAGGCCTTCTTAGACCTTTTTAGTCCAGGTCTTCAGTGAATTATGTTGCCTCTGCTGTCCCTCTCTAACCATTGGACAGGAGTAAGGCTAGTGGCAGGAGCAGGTGACTGTCACTTTGCAACTCGCTCCTTCTGATCCTAAAGTATTTATTAAAATCAAACATGGAATGGAAATCAAATCAAATCAAACTGTATTTGTCACATGTGTAGTGTAGACCTTACCGTGAAATGCTTACTTTACAAGCCTCTAACCAACAGTGCAGTTCAAGAAGAGTTAAGAAAATATTTAACAAATACACTAAAGTAAAAAATAATAAAAATAACACAATAAAATAACAATACTGAGAATACTGGGGGGTACCGGTACTGAGTTAATATGCGGGGGTACAAGTTATTCGAGGTAATTTGTACATGTACAGTGCCTTGCGAAAGTATTCGGCCCCCTTGAACTTTGCGACCTTTTGCCACATTTCAGGCTTCCAACATAAAGATATAAAACTGTATTTTTTTGTGAAGAATCAACAACAAGTGGGACACAATCATGAAGTGGAATGACATTTATTGGATATTTCAAACTTTTTTAACAAATCAAAAACTGAAAAATTGGGCGTGCAAAATTATTCAGCCCCCTTAAGTTAATACTTTGTAGCGCCACCTTTTGCTGCGATTACAGCTGTAAGTCGCTTGGGGTATGTCTCTATCAGTTTTGCACATCGAGAGACTGAAATTTTTTCCCATTCCTCCTTGCAAAACAGCTCGAGCTCAGTGAGGTTGGATGGAGAGCATTTGTGAACAGCAGTTTTCAGTTCTTTCCACAGATTCTCGATTGGATTCAGGTCTGGACTTTGACTTGGCCACTCTAACACCTGGATATGTGTATTTTTGAACCATTCCATTGTAGATTTTGCTTTATGTTTTGGATCATTGTCTTGTTGGAAGACAAATCTCCGTCCCAGTCTCAGGTCTTTTGCAGACTCCATCAGGTTTTCTTCCAGAATGGTCCTGTATTTGGCTCCATCCATCTTCCCATCAATTTTAACCATCTTCCCTGTCCCTGCTGAAGAAAAGCAGGCCCAAATCATGATGCTGCCACCACCATGTTTGACAGTGGGGATGGTGTGTTCAGGGTGATGAGCTGTGTTGCTTTTACGCCAAACATAACGTTTTGCATTGTTGCCAAAAAGTTCAATTTTGGTTTCATCTGACCGGAGCACCTTCTTCCACATGTTTGGTGTGTCTCCCAGGTGGCTTGTGGCAAACTTTAAACAACACTTTTTATGGATAACTTTAAGAAATGGCTTTCTTCTTGCCACTCTTCCATAAAGGCCAGATTTGTGCAATATACGACTGATTGTTGTCCTATGGACAGAGTCTCCCACCTCAGCTGTAGATCTCTGCAGTTCATCCAGAGTGATCATGGGCCTCTTGGCTGCATCTCTGATCAGTCTTCTCCTTGTATGAGCTGAAAGTTTAGAGGGACGGCCAGGTCTTGGTAGATTTGCAGTGGTCTGATACTCCTTCCATTTCAATATTATTGCTTGCACAGTGCTCCTTGGGATGTTTAAAGCTTGGGAAATCTTTTTGTATCCAAATCCGGCTTTAAACTTCTTCACAACAGTATCTCGGACCTGCCTGGTGTGTTCCTTGTTCTTCATGATGCTCTCTGCGCTTTTAACGGACCTCTGAGACTATCACAGTGCAGGTGCATTTATACGGAGACTTGATTACACACAGGTGGATTGTATTTATCATCATTAGTCATTTAGGTCAACATTGGATCATTCAGAGATCCTCACTGAACTTCTGGAGAGAGGTTGCTGCACTGAAAGTAAAGGGGCTGAATAATTTTGCACGCCCAATTTTTCAGTTTTTGATTTGTTAAAAAAGTTTGAAATATCCAATAAATGTCGTTCCACTTCAGGATTGTGTCCCACTTGTTGTTGATTCTTCACAAAAAAATACAGTTTTATATCTTTATGTTTGAAGCCTGAAATGTGGCAAAAGGTTGCAAAGTTCAAGGGGGCCGAATACTTTCGCAAGGCACTGTAGGTATGGGTGAAGTGACTATGCATAGATAATAAAAAGCGAGTAGCAGCAGTGTACAAGGCAAATGGAGGGGGGGTGTCAATGTAAATAGTCCAGCAAGTCTTATGGCTTGGGGGCAGTATCTGTTGGTCCTAGACTTGGCGCTCCGGTTCCGCTTGCCGTGCGGTAGCAGAGAGAACATTCTATGACATGGGTGACTGGAAACTGACATTTTTTTAGGCCTTCCTAAAAAAACATAATGACGATGTTGGAGTTGTATTTGGCCACGTAGTCGTGGGTGAACAGGGAGTACAGGAGGGGACTATGTACACACCTCTGAGGGGCCCCAGTGTTGAGGATCAGCATGGCAGACGTGTTGTTGCCTACCCTTACCACCTTGGGCGGCCCGTCAGGAAGTCCAGGTTCTAGTTGCAGAGGGAGGTGTTTACTCCCAGGGTCCTTAGCTTAGTGATGAGCTTCGTGGGCACCATAGTGTTGAACGCTGAGCTGCAGTGAATGAACAGCATTCTCACATACAGTGGGGCAAAAAAGTATTTAGTCAGCCACCAATTGTGCAAGTTCTCCCACTTAAAAAGATGCGAGAGGCCTGTAATTTTCATCATAGGTACACTTCAACTATGACAGACAAAATGAGAAAAACAAATCCAGAAAATCACATTGTAGGATTTTTAATGAATTTATTTGCAAATTATGGTGGAAAATAAGTATTTGGTCACTTACAAACAAGCAACATTTCTGGCTCTCACAGACCTGTAACTTCTTCTTTAAGAGGCTCCTCTGTCAACCACTTGTTACCTGTATTAATGGCATCTGTTTGAACTTGTTATCAGTATAAAAGACACCTGTCCACAACCTCAAACAGTCACACTCCAAACTCCACTATGGCCAAGACCAAAGAGCTGTCAAAGGACACCAGAAACAAAATTGTAGACCTGCACCAGGCTGGGAAGACTGAATCTGCAATAGGTAAGCAGCTTGGTTTGAAGAAATAAACTGTGGGAGCAATTATTAGGAAATGGAAGACATACAAGACCACTGATAATCTCCCTTGATCTGGGGTTCCACGCAAGATCTCACCCCGTGGGGTCAAAATGATCACAAGAACGGTGAGCAAAAATCCCAGAGCCACACGGGGGGACCTAGTGAATGACCTGCAGAGAGCTGGGACCAAAGTAACAAAGCCTACCATGAGTAACACACTACGCCGCCAGGGACTCAAATCCTGCAGTGCCAGACGTGTCCCCCTGCTTAAGCCAGTACATGTCCAGGCCCGTCTGAAGTTTGCTAGAGAGCATTTGGATGATCCAGAAGAAGATTGGGAGAATGTCATATGGTCAGATGAAACCAAAATATAACTTTTTGGTAAAAACTCAACTCGTCGTGTTTGGAGGACAAAGAATGCTGAGTTGCATCCAAAGAACACCACACCTACTGTGAAGCATGGGCGTGGAAACATCATGCTTTGGGGCTGTTTTTCTGCAAAGGGACCAGGACGACTGATCCGCGTAAAGGAAAGAATGAATGGGGCCATGTATCGTGAGATTTTGAGTGAAAACCTCCTTCCATCAGCAAGGGCATTGAAGATGAAACGTGGCTGGGTCTTTCAGCATGACAATGATCCCAAACACACCGCCCGGACAACGAAGGAATGACTTCGTAAGAAGCATTTCAAGGACCTGGAGTGGCTTAGCCATTCTCCAGATCTCAACCCCATAGAAAATCTTTGAGTTGAAAGTCCGTGTTGCCCAGCAACAGCCCCAAAACATCACTGCTTTAGAGGAGATCTGCATGGAGGAATGGGCCAAAATACCAGCAACAGTGTGTGAAAACCTTGTGAAGACTTACAGAAAACGTTTGACCTCTGTCATTGCCAACAAAGGGTATATAACAAAGTATTGAGATAAACTTTTGTTATTGACCAAATACTTATTTTCCACCATAATTTGCAAATAAATTAATAGAAAATCCTACAATGTGATTTTCTGGATTTTTTTCTCTCCATTTTGTCTGTCATAGTTGAAGTGTACCTATGATGGAAATTACAGGCCTCTCTCATCATTTTAAGTGGGAGAACTTGCACAATTGGTGGCTGACTAAATACTTTTTTGCCCCACTGTACATCCACAGGTACACCTCCTATCAGAAGTTTCTAAAGCCATGACATCATTTTATGGAATTTTCCAATCTGTTTAAAGGCACAGTCAACTTAGTGTACATAAACTTCTGACCCACTGGAATTGTGATACAGATAATTATAAGTGAAATAATCTTTCTGTAAATAATTGTTGGAATAATTACTTGTGTCATACACTAAGTAGATGTCCCAACCGACTTGCCAAAACTATAGTTTGTCAACAAGAAATTTGTGGAGTGGTTGAAAAACGAGTTTTAATGACTCCAACCTATATAGAAGGTTCACAACTGTATATAGAAGGTTCACTCATGACAGAAGTAAATTGGTAGACATTGTGGATGGTTGATTTTCATTATCGTGGGAACTGTGTTATATTGTGCAAAAGCAAAAGGCATGGCTCCACAGTTAACACTAAAAGGTTTTGTTATTTATCAGCTTTTATACATTAAGATCTTACGTGAGAACAACGCTCAAATTATTATTTATTAACTATATTATAACTATACTATATAACCAAAAACAGTCCTGCAAGGTGAAAACACTAAACAGAAAATAACCACCCACAACTAACAGTGGGAAAACAGGCTACCTAAGTATGGTTCTCAATCAGAGACAACGAAAGACAGCTGTCCCTGATTGAGAACCATACCCGACCAAAACATAGAAATACAAAACCTAGACATACAACCATAGAATGTCCACCCACATCACACCCTGACCAAACAAAACATAGAAACATACAAAGCAATCTACGGTCAGGGCGTGACAAGCTATGGAATCATATTTATATGGGACACACAGGCCATAAATAAACTAGCTACGCCATCAAAGATCTAATTAAAAGGCTAACTAGTTTATTCTGTTATCTGTTATGTATTATATGCAGAGTAATTGCTCATTTGAAGTTGGGTGCAGTATTTAACACAACCACAGGTATAATAAGAACGAACAGAATGGTCAGTTCCAGTACTACGGAATCATGGGAGATTGAGTTTCACAGTCCGTCAGTCACTCACAGCCAGACACTTTTATGTCATGAAATAAAAAGCTAAATAATTTGTTAAGAAGTATTCCTATGTGCTTATACACAATTGTTATTGTTGATTGTCTTTTTTACATAATTAATAACGGCAAGCAGCTAGCTAAAAAGGCACAATGTTCACTGGGGTTGCATCCAGCAGGAACCAAAAAGCTAACGTTAGCATACAAGATACTATTGTGAAGTGCGAATAAATGTAACTTACTGTCTACAAGATGAACCAATATACGTAACTGACTGAAATAAAATAAGAGTTGGCCTGACATTTGCCACAGCCCTTTTCAACCACTTTTGATTTGGTATAATAAAATATATAGATGCCAAAAAAGAGCGGCAAAGTGCTGTTTTTTAGAACAATTTGCCTCATGATTTGTAAATTCGCACACAATTTCTCCATCCTTCTGACACATACAGTCAATATCGCTTTTGAGTTTAGCACCGATAAAGACATTGATATAGATACATTATATCCCTTTAAGGATCTGTGCATTCTTGCATTCTCTTCAATTGTGGTGAAACCTTGAAACCTTGAACCGACATTCATTTTCTGGCAGTTACAGCATGATTCCTGTAAAGTACCACACCCCAGGTCATATAATGATTCCCATAGTGCTATATAACAATTACTGTATGATATTTTGAGAGCAAAGTCGACTTTTCTTCATGCTTTCAAACCAGATACTCCTAGCCTGGTCCCAGATCTGTGTGTGCTTCATTCCAAATCCTTGATTGCATTCAGTTGTACAACTGACTAGGTATCCCCCTTTCCTCTTCCTTTCCCTTGCCCTTGTCATGCAATGAGTAGTGTCAATGAGTGGCATGATGGCATGAACAGACTGGTACCCAGGCTAAGACACTCCTACACTTTCTTTCTCATTGTAGGAGGATCTACAGAAAGCTCAGGTAGGCACCTTCCTTTTCTCTCACTTCTGACACGTCTGCAGTCATTCCAGTATGGCCACAGCCTCCTCTCCCCTCACAGACCACCTCCGTTGTTCGATCTGCACGGAGGTTTTCACTGAGCCTGTGTCTCTCAACTGCCAGCACACCTTCTGTAAGAGCTGCATCCAACAAAGCCTGAAGACCCTCCAGCAATGTCCGTTGTGCGGATCTTGCCTATTCATAGACTCAACCTTTGAAATCAACAAGCCTAAACCTAAACCTAGACTTAAACCTAAACCTGAAGGGGTGGAACAGTCTTCCGATCATGGTGAATGGAGACAGAAAACCACAGCAGGACAAGACATGTGTTCTAAACACAATGAAATGTTGCAATTGTTCTGTGATACCGACAAACGGTTCATCTGTGTTGTATGCAGAGACGGGAGAGCCCACGCAGGACACAAGTTCAAACCTGTGAAAGAGGCGCAAGATGATGTCATGGAGAAACTAGTCTCTGACTTAATCTACCTTCAAGAGGATATCAACATGGTGGTCAGGTTCCTGGAGAGCGAGCGAGGCATCACGGCGAACACGCGGGAGAGAAACGTCAGACTCAAAGCCGAGATAAGCTCCCAGTTTGAGGAGCTCAGAGAGCAGCTGAGACTGAGAGAGGAGCAGGCCATGAGGGAGATAGAGGATATGAACATGGACTTTGAGACTAAACTAACCGAGATAGAGGAAGTGTTGGCAGAAGGCTGGGAGAGACAGGCCATCTTAAAGTCAGCGATGAACATTGCTGAGCCCAGGGAGTTCGTCATGTGGTGGACAGAAAAGGGTGAGGCCGAGGCGAGGCTGGTGAGGGAGGTTGGAAAACTGCAGGGACCTTTGATGAGGAAATGCCCCCCTCCCAGTCCACAGAAACCCTGGACAATCCTGGGCCTATCTGCTACACAGCCCAAACCATCCGTCACACTCCCCAACTCAGTCATGATACAACGTGGCCCAGCCGGGACAGAGTTGCAGAGCCTGCTTGGCTTCCTGGACTCAGAGGGTCTGAAGAAAAGTCTTTCCAGAAGCATTTCTCAACCCAAATCCAACCATTTAGTCTTTAAAAAGAGTAAATCTAAAAAAGACAAGAGTAAATTTCATGTCAGTTTTTAGATACTGAGTCATGTCTCAAAGTGACTTTCCTCTTTACAAACGGATTGTGCTCTTGTAATCTGATTACTTCCATTGATGTGATTGATTTGAATGAATAGTGTGTATTATTTTTTAAAGTTTTATAGTAATAGCTGTATTGGTTTGAATTGTGGCACTGAGAAACAAATTATTGTGTGCATTTGGAATGTGTAAAGAAGATCATATAGATTTTAGATTATATTTAGATGTAATGTTTCTTTTTAGATTTTAGCATTAGTGATTAATCAAATCAAATCAAAGTTTATTTGTCACGTGCGCCGAATACAACAGGTGTTGTATATCACCTTATAGTGATAAACAGAGTAGCAGCAAAAAGAGGGGGGTTGGGGGTGGGCACACAATTCAAATAGTCCGGGTAGCCATGTGATTACCTGTTCAGGAGTATTATGGCTTGGGGGTAAAAACTGTTGAGAAGCCTTTTTGTCATATACCTGGCATTCCGGTACAGCTTGCCATGCGGTAGTAGAGAGAACAGTCTATGACTGGGGTGGCTGGGGTCTTTCACAATTTTTAGGGCCTTCCTCTGACACCGCCTGGTGTAGAGGTCCTGGATGGCAGGCAGCTTAGCCCCAGTAATGTACTGGGCCGTACGCACTACCCTCTGTAGTGCCTTGCGGTCAGAGGCTGAGCAATTGCCGTACAAGGCAGTGATGCAACCAGTCAGGATGCTCTCGATGTTCTCGATGTTGAAGCTGTAGAACCTTTTGAGGATCTCAGGTCCCAAGCAGGTATAATGCACTCAATTCTCAAGATCAATGGATTTATATGAATACATTTAAAAAAGTGTCAAACTGTGACCTAAGCAAGGAAGCCATAAATATTTGAAAACATGGTATACAGTGCTAAACCTATTTTATTTATCCTCTACGGGATCGGTGTCCCTAAACCGGGACAGTTTTTGCTCAATATGCGATAATGTGACATAGATGACATAGATGTCTAATATGGGCAGAAAGCTTAAATTCTTGTTAATCTAACTGCAGTGTCCTATTTACAGTAGCTATTACAGCAAGAAAATACCATGCTATTGTTTGAGGATAGTGCACAACAACAAAACACTTTTAGTATGGCAACTGGTTTGATACATTCACCTCTGAAGGTAAATAATGTACTTACATTCAGTAATCTTGCTCTGATTTGTCATCCTTAGGGTCCCAGAGATAACATGTAGTGTAGTGTTGTTTGATAAAAAACATTTATATATTCAAATGTAGGAACTGGGTTCTACAGTAGAGAGAATAAAGTAGACGTCAAACGTTTGATATATGACCCAATGTCCGGATGATGTGTGCATGCCCATATTTGGGCATCCGGTCAGGACATTCAGGCGGGAACTGATCACGTGCTTATGCCCAAAAATGGGCATCCTGTTCCTGTTCTCACGCATTAGAGGGTGTGCTAATTTATGCATATATTGTATCTATTCCTTTGAAGTTGTCATGATGATTGATGTCTAGGGACCTCTTTGAACTGGGGGGGATGTGTTTGAACATTTCAAAGAGTATGGCCCCCCCACCCCCTGTTATATTGACCTTAGGGCTGTTGTCTATGAAACAGGAATGTCCGGGGGTATTGGGTGTGGCAGACGCATTATAAATAAAGCCCAGAACAAGACATGCGGCCCCAGAACACTAAACAAGATTTTTAAAATAAACATAGATTTTGTGATCAGTGGCAAAGCTGTGATGACTGTAACAACGGAAGCAGGACCGCGGCTGAAACATAGAGAAAGGGCCAAGTATAAAGCCACAATATACGATGCGCCAAAAAAACGGTTTCTAAGTGTGTATAGAACACAAATACCGCCCGCAACTGCGCTGAAAGATCAAGTGCTGATGTCTAATGGACAGCAATGGGGGTATCAGTTTAAGTACCTGGCCTGTAGAGTGAACCTATATACGGTAGCCAAAGGAGAAGAATATACCGACCAGACTTTAGGAGTGGACTACGGGCTTGAAGACTGGACGGTTTTTCGCAAGGTTGGTGTGTCCCGAACTGAGACTTATCACCAAGGGCTACCAGACCTGTTGGGAAGGTACCCCAGACTCATCAGGAAGAATATTTCACAGGGTGAAAATACAGAGAAAGAATGGACTTCCATGTGGCTGCGTGGAGTTTTATATCAGCAACGAGGAAACCCGCAACCAAAACATTCGTGATGGAGGATTTTAGGTTGCACATGCTTATTCCTTTTAAAAGTTGGGATTTAATGGAATTGAAAATGTTAGAATTGTTGGACGCTCTTTTTGTACAGAGCCAACAGCGGCAGAGCATTGTTCATGTAAGGAAGTGCATAATATATGTGAATCCTGAGGATTATGATTCAAAGGAGCACCAAGAAGGTACATCCTCAGAAGGGTCATCCCCCGAAGAAAACTAAGTACGCGGCTGCGTTAACCACGCCCTGATACCCAAAGGACTGGTTCAACAATAAAAGGATGGCCCTTAAAGCCTCCAGTTCTTCATTTCCGCATATATCGTGGATATTCATACCACATACCAGGACTCCGAAACATCATGGGGGCAAGACCCTAAGGACTCTATGTCTCGCAGCCCAACATTCTACTCCCCCCTAGTACTGACTCCCCCCTGGCAAGACCCGCGACACCCCCTACATGTACACAGCCTGAGGAAGTGTTTGATGGGGTGGTCAGTACTATTTTTGACACCATCAAGGCCTCTGTAGCCACGCATTTATACATGGTGATTGGAGAGTATATACGAGAAAAATGCATCGGTTGTGAGGTCAATCACCACAGCCAGCGCAGGCATCCGTGCCTATACGACCCCCCAAGATACTAAATCTTCAACCATTTTGAGGCGCTGGTGAAAAGACTTTGGTCTTGCAGGTTTATACCATCGCTGGTCAGAGCCCTGGAGTCTATGGGTCTTGTGCCGTCTATTCCCAGAGTTTACGGGGTAACCGAGGCTTTCCTACATGAACTGAAGGAGGCAATCTACATCCACGAGAAACTCAAAGAAATCTGACACACCCTGGTGGACGACAACAATTACAGGGAAGCTGTGGTGGCTGATGTGATGACTTTCTGGCTCAATAAACCCCAAGAGACCGAGTGACAATTTGTTATTTAGATGTAACTATGTGTATACGATGTTAGAGAGAATAAATACATTTTTCTTTTGAGAGAACTTACAAATGTTATGCATCAAATTATTGAAACTAAAGTGAACATTGTATCATTCTACACAACCCACAATTCCTTGGCTAATGTAGAGCGTGTGCTGAAAATGGAACAAATCATGAATCATGTACGACATGCGGGCGAGAGTCTACAATGGACACAATTGGTATCCCGTCTTTGGATGATTCTGAAGAACTAGAAACAACTTTGTCTAATATTTTACTTTATTTGTTTGGAACACCATTTAATTGTAACACATATCATATTTGTTGTTTATATACTTATATAGCGGACGTGTGTGTTCTAAAAATTCAGCGACACAAGCCTGTTAATCTAAACCAAATATACAAGGTGTTGCATGCTGTGATCGTTGAGAAAACGGGGACATGTATCCTGCAACGAATTCTGAATTGTCTGTATACGTAATACATAATGTATGCTTAAAATAAAAAATAAAAAATAAAAATGAAATGTTGTTGTTATTTGAAAGTGGCTCATTAACGTTATTGTACCTCAGAGAGGCAAGAAGGATGGCGGAGCAGATGTTGAAAAACATTTATTATAATCCCTCTATAATTTCCAAGAAATATAGTTTTTTCTACTCAACCCTTGTCCCAATTTCAGGCGGATCTATGTGACATGCAGGCCCTTGAAGGATGGAGGAGCCCCCAAGAAAGTGCAGACAAATTTTTAAATAATTCTTTTCAGAAACTCATGAAGAAGCACAATATAGTAAATTTTGCTATAGGCTCGGATTTGAAAGCTTCAGTTGTTGAATGCTTTAACAGAACTCTGAAGGAGCGGATGTGGCGTTATTTTACAGCTCACAACACGCATAGATATATCGATATAGTTCAAGATTTAGTAATGGGGTACAACAACAGCTACCATAAGAGTATACGTATGTAACCCTCCGAGGTCTCTTCTGAAAACTCTTTTCAAGTGTTTAAAAATCTGTATGGTTTGTTCCCCCTTCGCCGTAAGATTAAAAAAACATGTACTTCTAGAAGTAGTGGGTGGAGGAGTCAGGTGCAGAGAGCAGGGTAGCTGATATGTGGAATATTTATTCCCAAAAAACAGTGTCGGTCAACGCCACACACACAGGCGCAATAAGACCCAGTCCAAAACAACAGGACGAAAACGGTTCAAGAACAAAATACTTCCACAGAAATCACACACATCAAATAACGTAAAACAAGCCTGCACAAAAGCCGGCGGGCCTACCGGGTTTAAATAGCCCAAAACCAAAACCTAAACAAGAAACAGGTGCAACTAATCAGACAAAACTAAATGAAACAGAAAAGGGGAAGTTGTAATCTATAACACACCTCGTTTATCCTCCTCAGGACTTTAAAGCGGCCCCAGCTTCCGGCAGGGCACCTGCCCATTACTCTCGGGGTGATAACCAGAGGTCAGGCTGACCGAGACCCCCAGACGTTCCATAAACGCCCTCCAAACACAGGACGTGAACTGGGGACCCTGATCAGATAGTGCCGGAAGACGTGGGTAAACAGAGCCTCTGCAGTCTGTAGGGCCGTAGGGAGACCAGGCAATGGGAGGAGACGGCAGGACTTAGAGAACCGATCCACAATGACCAGAATGGTAGTGTTCCCCTGAGACGGGGGAAGACAGTAAGAAAGTCCACCGACAGATGAGACCAGGGCCGTTGTGGAACCGGGAGGGGCTGTAACTTCCCTCTAGGCAGGTGCCTAGGAGCCTTACTCAGGGCGCACACCAAACAGGAGGAGACATAGAGCCTCACATCCTTGGCTAAGGTAGGCCACCAGTATTTTCCCCTAAGACCCTGCCCTGTCCTCGCAATCCCCGGATGACCTGAAGAAGGTAGTGTGTGAGCCCACCGAATCAATTGATCACAGACACCAAGCGGCATGTACCTGAGACCGGTAGGACACTGTGAAGGTGCAGGTTCCAACCGCAACGCCCGCTTGATGTCCGCGTCCACCTCCCATACCACTGGAGCCACCAGCCTAGAAGCTGGAAGGATGGTAGTAGGATCGATGGACCGTCGGCCTTAGTGTTGAGGGAACCTGGTCTATAAGAGATCGTGAATCTAAATCGGGTAAAGAACATGGCCCACCTAGCCTGACGAGGATTCAGTCTCCTCACCGCCCGGATATACTCCAGATTGCGGTGGTCAGTCTAGATGAGGAAAGGGTGCTTAGCCCCCTCAAGCCAGTGTCTCCACACCTTCAGGGCTTTTACCATAGCTAGCGACTCCCGGTCCCCCACATCATAGTTCCGCTCCGCCGGACCCGGCTTCTTAGAAAAGAAAGTGCAGGGGCGGAGCTTCGGTGGCGTGCCCAAGCGCTGTGACAGCACGGCTCCGACCCCAGCCTCGGATGCATCCACCTCCACTATGAACGCTAACGATGGGTCCGGATGCGCCAACATGGGCGCGTCAGTAAACAACGCCTTCAACTGGTTGAAAGCTCCATCTGCCTCGGCCGACCACCGTAAACGCACCGGCCCCCCCTTCAGCAGTGAGGTAATAGACGGCGCCACTTGGCCAAAACCCCGGATAAACCTCCGGTAGAAATTGGCAAACTCGCTGCAAAAATGTGATGTGGTACTAAACGCTGTTTTCCACTTGTTTCCCTCCCGAATACACACCAGATTATACGCGCTCCTGAGGTCCATTTTTTTTTTTTTAAGCGCTCCGTGGAATGATTCCACCGGTAGCGATGAGAGGTAGCGGATAACTAAATTCCAATGTGATCGAATTTAGACTTCGATAATCAATGCACGGATGCAGTCCTCCCTCCTTTTTTTTCACAACTAAGAAACTCGACGAGACGGGTGACATGGAGGGCCGAATGTACCCCTGTCTCAGAGATTCCGTGACATATGTCTCCATAGCCAACGTCTCCTCCTGTGACAATGGGTACAGGTGACCCCTGGGAAGTGCAGCGTTCTCCTGGAGGTTTATCATGCAATCCCCCGTCGATGGGGTGGTAATTTGGTCGCCTTTTTTTTAACATAAAGCGATAGCCAAATCGGCATATTCTGGGGGAATGCGCACAGTGGAAACCTGGTCTGGACTCTCCACCGACGTGGCACCGATGGAAACTCCTATACACCTACCTGAACACTCCTCTGACCACCCTGAAGAGCCCCCTGTCTCCAGGAAATGAGGGGATTGTGAATAGCCAGCCAGGGTATCCCCAACACCACTGGAAACGCAGGTGAATCGATAAGGTAGAAACTGATCCACTCCCTATGATCCCCCTGCGTTACCATGTCCAGCGGAACCGTGGCCTCCCTGACCAACCTTGACCCTAACGGTCGGCTATCTAAGGAGTGCACGGGGAAGGGTGGGTCTATCTGCACCAACGGAATCCCCAACTTACGGACGAGTCCGCGATCCATTAAAACTCCCAGCTCCGCCTGAATCGACTAGCGCCTTTTGCTGGAGAAGGGGGGAAAAAACGCAGGGAAAAAATAAAATAAAAACATGTGACCAACAGGGAGCTCTGGGTGAGTTTGGTGCCTACTCACCTGGGGTGGCCGAGAAGTGTTCCGCCTGCCATCTCGACTCCCAGACGGACTCCTCCAGCACCGGTCCGAAGTGTGTCCTCTCTGGCCGCAGTTGGTGCAGGAGCCTCCTCCCCCGGTCCCCCTAGATGCAGCTCCTCCCAACTCCATCAGAGTTGGAGCGGGAGGGCTGGGAGGTGGAACTGACACGACCCCCTCTGAATGCCCGCGGGCAGTTAGCAGGTTGTCCAGTCGGATCGACATGTCTATAAGCCCGTCGAGGGAGAGTGTGGTGTCCCGACAAGCTAGCTCCCTGCGAACGTCCTCCCGTAGGCTGCATCGGTAGTGGTCCATCAGGGACCTGTCATTCCATCCTGCACCAGCAGTCAAGGTCCGGTACTCCAAGGCGAAGTCTTGCGCGCTCCTCATCTCCTGTCTGAGGTGAAACAGTCGCTTGGCCCTCAGGAAGGTGATCGAAAACTGCGGTTGTACTCCGTGTAGTGGTCCCGAGCAGAGGCTGCCTCTGCAGTAGATCCAGTTTGCCAGCAGAGAAGCACTTTGTCACTTTTGCTTTTTAAACTTTCTAATCATCTCTAGTTGTTTTTGTTTTTGTTTTTTGTTTTTGTTCGTTTAGATTTGTTTGTTTATTATCATATATTTTTATATGTAAAAGTAATATAAACACAACACATTTTATATGATCAGATATTTTTATTTTTAAACACAACACATTTAATTATTAGACTATTACACATTATTGAACAATTACATTTAATTTATTTTATTTTCAACTAGTAAACCTACACATTCTAACATGCTACCTAACTGATCAACAATTATAGGTACAAGCTAATAACAAGGTATATATGCTATCTTATTGAACAAGCAACTTAACTCAAATAATGATGTGTGCGCTAGGCATCTCTCTCCAGATCTCTCCAGGTTGTTGTGCTGCTTGGCTGGCTAGCTGCTCAATGGTTTCCTCCAGATATTGCCACTGTTCTCGCACACACTGCAGTACACACTGCCACTATCAGCTGTGTGTCTCCGCCAGTTCCAGAAAGTCCACTCCTTGCATACGTACTGTAAATATGATGAATCATAGATTGGCAAGGAAATCCTCTTCATCTTCACTGTCCAACTGCATTGTCACGGAGCTGGAACCAGCAGAAGAGGATGGAGTGGCCTTAAGCTGTACGCTGCTGTGGTGCCAAACTGCTGCAGAACTTCATTTGGTAGTTTGTGCTGGTAAAAGGTATCACCAGCCAGCTTCAGTCCATACCGCACCAGGAGTATGGAGTTGAGAGTGTGCAGTGACATTCTATTTCTTAACTTTGACTTGACCACACTCATTTGGCTGAATAGCCCTTCAACCTTCACATTTGAGTGTGGCAAGGAGAGGTCAGCGAGTGCAGCTTTGCACAGTCACTCTAATATACTTGTCCTCTTGCTCAATTGTGCACTGGGGCCTCCCACTCCTCTTTCTATTCTGGTTAGGGCCAGTTTGCGCTGTTCTGTGAAGGGAGGAGTACACAGCTTTGCACAAGATCTTCAGTTTCATGGAAATTTCTTGCAGCTTTTGAATGGTACTGTATATATGGGGCTCTCGAGTGGCGCAGCGGTCTAAGGCACTGCGTCTGTGCTTGAGGCATCAGTGTCGAATTTGGCCCAGCATCAAATTTGTTCTTAACTGACTTGCCTAGTTAAATAAAGTTTAAATGTAATATATTATTGTTTTTTTACTGCCAACATTCCATGTTCCAAACAATGCATTATGCATCCACAGCCATATACTGGCTGAAAGAGTTGCAAATGCAACAAGTACTGATATTGTATCACTCACACCTTTCCAAAAACAACAACACGGAGACACGTATGGTCTGTAAGAGTAAGAACTATCCTGTTTTATTCGTTTAGCTTTTCAAAATTAGTTTCATAAGCATTGAATTAATGTTATTGAGTTAATGTTTGAATAGGTCTTAGTTTCAATTATTCCTATTGACAGGTTTCAAGGGTACTTGACTGACATCGTGTGGTTTGTTGACCGTATTGCACCCCAGCTGGTGTATTATTTTTGCGCACCATTTTCCCTCAGACTATTTTGTGCTGATGGAATTAATGGTAACGTTAGGTAGGAAATGCTTCTCCACTCCTTTCCCAGATAAAGACTTTCTTTGATATAATTACATCCAAATTGTCACAGAATATGTATTAACTAATGTACAATGTAATGACATATAGTTTGTCATAATGTGAAGTGTATTTTTGTTGTTTTAACAGAGTTCTCATGCTAACTTGTTAGCTATGCTAGCTCTCGTCCTGTTAGCAATGTAACGTAAACTAACCCCAATCCTTACAAATGTGCGCAACCGCGACATTCAAACTAGGCTGCAAAGAAAACTAATGTAGCGACTGTGTTGACATCGAAATCTGTGGCGTGAACTACGTTTCTATTATTGCATTGATTGACATGGTAATGGCTCTATAGTGTTGGAGAAAAGTTGGAAAAAAAGGACACCTCCGACTCTGTACATCGTGACGTGTCATGTCGTAACGTACAGCAAGCATAAAGCAACTAATTCTGTCTTACAGCCTCTCTCCACCAGGTGTAGAACTTCTCTCACTGCTTAAAAACAAGAAAGGGACAGGGTAAGGGGAGATACCAAGTAATTTTTTGCGTCATCACTGCAAGCTATCATGACTCTCAAAAGCTGCTGTTTACTTCTGAAGATCACTTTAGCACCGCCTAAAACCTGATTCAAATTCGACACAAACCTTCAAATAGGTATGTAATGACACATTATATACATTCTTTATAGTGTTTTATTTACATTTTAGAGGTGATAAAGTGATAAGTTGGACAGATCGAGTGAAAAAAAGCTGTTTCCCAACACGACATCTCCTTCTCACTATCACGCAATAGGTTTCGCTTCCCCACCCGCCATTTTTATAAAGATCCAACGGAGTTCATTGCCTTCTTGGATCATGCAGAGATGGGCATCATGAAGGTCTCGTCATTGATTTTGTTGGAAAGGAGAGTAATTGTGCTTTACAACGGAATTGATATTACAGTTGATCTGGAAGTATTACGCTTTTTGGATGCTAAAATAAGGTCAATTGCTCGATGTACAAAAGTGAGTTAGTTTACGTTACACTGTTAGCTAGCTTGTTTTCAACATGTGCACCCCGTCCAAACCTAGAAAGTTCAACATTTTTGACGAGTCCTTTTATGTTGTAGGAGTGTGAGAGAGGCCATAAGTCAACGAACACTGCTGTGTATGTTATTGTGTCTCAGAAAGAAAGAAAAAAAGATTGCATCGTGTCAATGACTGCTGATTGGTTGCCTCAGAAAGGAGTTAGAACCGGAAGGTTACATATAAATTCAGCAAAAAAAAACATCCCTTTTTTAAGGACCCTGTCTTTCAAAGATAATTCGTAAAAATCCAAATAACTTCACAGATCTTCATTGTAAAGGGGTTAAACACTGTTTCCCATGCTTGGTCAATGAACCATAAACAATGAACATGCACCTGTTCGTTAAGAGACACTAACAGCTTACAGACGGTAGGCAATTAATGGCACAGTTATGAAAACTTAGGACACCAAAGAGGCCTTTCTACTGACTCTGAAAAACACCAAAAGAAAGATGCCCAGGGTCGCTGCTCATCTGCGTGAATGTGCCTTAGGCATGCTGCAAGGAGGCATGTGGACTGCAGATGTGGCCAGGTCAATAAATTGCAATGTCAGTGGCAGTGCGAGGACAATCAGGATCGGTACATCAGAACATCACACCTGCGGGACAGGTACAGGATGGCAACAACTGCCCGAGTTACACCAGGAACGCACAATCCCTCCATCAGTGCTCAGACTGTCCGCAATAGGCTGAGAGAGGCTGTACTGAGGGCTTGTAGGCCTGTTGTAAGGCAGGTCCTCACCAGACTTCACTGGCAAAAACGACGCATATGGGCACAAATCCACCGTCGCTGGACCAGACATGACTGGCAAAGTGTTCACTGACGAGTCGCGGTTTTGTCTCACCAGGGGTGATGGTCGGATTCACATTTATCGTTGAAGGAATGAGCGTTACACCAAGGCCTGTACTCTGGAATGGGATTGATTTGGAGGTGGAGTGTCCGTCATGGTCTGGGGCGGTGTGTCACAGCATCATCAGACTGCCTGCAATGACAACACGCTCAATCTCAACGCTGTGCGTTACAGGGAAGACATCCTCTTCCCTCATGTGCTACCCTTCCTGCAGGCTCATCCTGACATGACCCTCCAGCATTACAATGACACCAGCCATACTGCTCATTCATGTGCGTGATTTCAGTGTTCTTCCATGGCCAGCGAAGTGCCCGGATCTCAATCCCATTGAGCACGTCTGGGACCTGTTGGATCGGAGGGTGAGGGCTAGGGCCATTCCCCCCAGAAATGTCAGGGAACTTACTGGTGCCTAGGTGGAAGAGTGGGGTAACATCTCACAGCAAGAACTTGCAAATCTGGTGCTGTCCACGAGGAGATGCACTGCAGTACTTAATACAGCTGGTGGCCACACCAGATACCGACTGTTACTTTTGATTTTGGCCCCCCCTTTGTTCAGGGACACATTATTCCATTTTTGTTAGTCACATGTCTGTGGTACTTGTTCAGTTTATGTCTCAGTTGTTTAATCTTATGTTCATACAAATATTTGCACATGTTAAGTTTCCTGAAAATAAACGCAGTTGACAGCGAGAGGACGTTTCTTTTTTTGTTGAGTGTATTTATACAGAAATGCTGCATGCTACATGCTACATGCTGCATTTATATTACAATATTTCTATTATACAATTTCTGATATATATCTCATATGCCTTTAATTTTCCTGAATAAGTAAAAGCAAGAGCTATGCCTAATGCTACACTGCTACACAGATTGACAATAAATTTCACATGCTGTTGTGCAAATGGAATAGACAACAGGTGGAAATTATAGGCAATTAGCAAGACACCCCCAATAAAGGAGTGGTTCTGCAGGTGGTAACCACAGACCACTTCTCAGTTCCTACTTCCTGGCTGATGTTTTGGTCACTTTTGAATGCTGGTGGTGCTTTCACTCTAGTGGTAGCATGAGACAGAGTCTACAACCCACACAAGTGGCTCAGGTAGTGCAGCTCATCCAGGATGACAGATCAATGCGAGCTGTGGCAAGAAGGTTTGCTGTGTCTGTCAGTGTATTGTCCAGAGCATGGAGGCGCTACCAGGAGACAGGCCAGTACATCAGGAGACGTGGAGGAGGCCGTAGGAGGGCAACAACCCAGCAGCAGGACCACTACCTCCGACTTTGTGCAAGGAGGAGCACTGCCAGAGCCCTGCAAAATGACCTCCAGCAGGCCACAAATGTGCATGAGTCTGCTCAACTGGTCAGAAACAGACTCCATGAGGGTGGTATGAGGGCCCGACGTTCACAGGTGGGGGTTGTGCTTACAGCCCAACACCGTGCAGGACGTTTTTCATTTGCCAGAGAACACCAAGATTGGCAAATTCGCCACTGGCGCCCTGTGCTCTTCACAGATGAAAGCAGGTTCACACTGAGCACGTGACAGACGTGACTGAGTCTGGAGACGCCGTGGTGAACGTTCTGCTACCTGCAACATCCTCCAGTATGACCGGTTTGGCGGTGGGTCAGTCATGGTGTGGGGTGGCATTTCTTTGGGGGGGCCGCACAGCCCTCCATGTGCTCGCCAGAGGTAGCCTGACTGCCATTAGGTACTGAGATGAGATCCTCAGACCCCTTGTGAGACCATATGCTGGTGCGGTTGGCCCTGGGTTCCTCCTAATGCAAGACAATGCTAGACCTCATGTGGCTGGAGTGTGTCAGCAGTTCCTGCAAGAGGAAGGCATTAATGCTATGGACTGGCCCGCCCGTTCCACAGACCTGAATCCAATTGAGCACATCTGGGACATCATGTCTCGCTCCATCCACCAACGTCACGTTGCACCACAGACTGTCCAGGAGTTGGCGGATGCTTTAGTCCAGGTCTGGGAGGAGATCCCTCAGGAGACCATCTGCCTCCTCATCAGGAGCATGCCCAGGCATTGTAGGGAGGTCATACAGGCACGAGGAGGCCACACACACTACTGAGCCTCATTTTGACTCGTTTTAAGGACATTACATCAAAGTTGGATCAGCCTGTAGTGTGGTCTTCCACTTTAATTTTGAGTGTGACTCCAAATCCAGACCTCCATGGGTTTATAAATTTGATTTCCGTTGATAATTTGTGTGATTTTGTCAACACATTGAACTATGTAAAGAAAAAAGTATTTAATAAGAATATTTCATTCATTCAGATCTAGGATGTGTTATTTTAGTGTTCCCTTTATTTTTTTTGAGCAGTGTATTATAATGCATGAACTTTCTTGAACAGTATAGTGTCTACTAGTGAGACTGATTACAGCACAATGCCGCTAAACTACCACAATCAAGGTCATATACACAACCCTATAGTGCTATATTGTATACTCCCCCCCCCCCCCCCCCCATCATTTCAATAGACACTCCTAGCGTGCTTTGCTTTATCTTGGCCAGGTCACAATTGTAAATGAGAACTTGTTCTCAACTTGCCTACCTGGTTAAATAAATAAGTGTTCCCCAATCTGTTATCATTCCAACTCCCTGGGGAGCGAGCGAGACATCACGGCAAGCACAGGGGAAAGAAACATCTGACTCAAAGCCAAGATCAGTTCCCAGTTTGAGGAGTTTAGAGGGCAGCTGATACTGAGAGAGGAGTGAGCAATGCAGGAGATGGGCATGGACTTTGAGAAGAAACTGAGATAGAAGACTTCCTGAAAAAGGGAAAGGAAAGAGACCACTATTAAGTCAGGGATGGACATTGCTGAGCCTAGGGAGTTCCTCCTGTGGTGGACAGACAATGGCCAGGCTGAGGCGATCGAGAACAGACACTAATCGACAGTTGACGACCTGCAGGGACCTTTGATAAAGAAATGGCCCCTTCGGAGTCCACAGAAGAGCTGGACAAAGGACCTATCTGCCACACAGTCCAACCCAGGCATAACGAAACGAGGCCAAGCCGTCACACTCCCCAACCAAGTCACAACACACCCTGACCCAGCTGGTACAGAACTGGAGAGCCTGCTCTGCTTCCTTGACCTAGAAAGCCTTGAGAGGAGCCTTTTCATGACTTCTCTCCCCTGGACATAGAGCCCCAGCCACCTGTTCGTGAGCCCCTGGAATCCCCATCATACTAACCTGACGCTCCACTGGAAAGGTCCCCCTCTGACAGAGGGGGTCCAAACTGAGGAAGTCCAAACTGAACGGTCCATTTTTTTTGAAAGTAAAAAAAACTGGGCTCCATTATTAGTCGAAGAGTTTATGTAGAGTAGGTGAGAATTTGACAGATTTTTGAATTGTGTAAATTCAATTGTTTTATGCTTGCTTTCCCTGGCTAGATTTTGTGTTGCGTTACTTCCGTACATTAATTGTAGTGCCCTGCATTGAGTTAACGGTTCTTAAAGAAAACATTATATACACATTGACAACATAGTGCTTTACCGGCAGTACGGGAAAAAAATAACCACCATAAAACCCTTAAAGATTAACCTTAGGCTTATTTTGGTGGGTACTGTAAGTCCTTAGCAAAGAAACCTGAAATAAATGCTTAGACATACTTGCTATACAGTGATTTGCCTTATTTATTTCGACAAAACAAGCTATAAACTAATACTGAATGAATTCTCCAACAATATAATTTATTAAGAAAATAAACATGACATCTTGAAAAATATAAATGTATGCCTACTTACACACACACACACATATATATACACACACACAGATCTTTCCAAAAACATGTTCACAGATTTTGGATGAGTGACAGGAAGTTAATAAGAAACATATAGAAATGGTATCAGGTTCAACAATTGTGGTACAAATTCACATTACACTGCAACACTATTGGTACATGGAGGGCTAGGTGGAAGGAGAGGAGGCAGAGTTTCAGACAGGGGACTTTCCTGAGAATGAGTCAAGGGAAGAGGCACCGGAGATCCCACACAGTGGCATCCACTGTCCCACAGAATTGTGGGGCAATAAACAGATCCATATTTGATGCCCTCATTACCCTCAAATAACAACATAGGCTAACAGTCACGGTGGCCTATGCAAAAACACATATGCAGTTTAGAATCCTCTTTATTGGGGTTGATGGTGGGCTGAGAGCCAATGGGAAAGGAGCATGGAATGTGGAACTGGAGAGGGTTCTAGAATGTCCAAAGTGCCTTGTGTTTACCTCCTCCACCTAACTGGGATGTAGGGTTTCTGTTCTCTTAAGCTGAGGAGAAGAAAATCATCATCAGCCTTTAAGAGCACACGCAGATATGAAAATATGTGCATGACAGGTGGCTCCTTAATAGGGGAGGACGGGCTCATCGTAACGGCTGGAACGGAATTAATGGATTGGTATCAAACATAAAGACATGGTTTCCATGTGTTTGATACCATTCCACTTACTCCATTCCAGCCATTATGAGCAGTCCTTCCCTCACCAGTCTCCTGTGGTGCAGGAGTATATTACTTACTTAGTGGGGCAAAAAAGTATTTAGTCAGCCACCAATTGTGCAGGTTCTCCCACTTAAAAAGATGAGGCCTGTAATTGTCATCATAGGTACACTTCAACTATGACAGAGAAAATGAGAAAGAAAATCCAGAAAAATCACATTAGGATTTTTAATGAATTTATTTGCAAATTATGGTGGAAAATAAGTATTTAGTCACCTACAAACAAGCAAGATTTCTGGCTCTCACAGACCTGTAACTTCTTCTTTAAGAGGCTCCTCTGTCCTCCACTCGTTACCTGTATTAATGGCACCTGTTTGAACTTGTTATCAGTATAAAAGACACCTGTCCACTACCTCAAACAGTCACACTCCAAACTCCACTATGGCCAAGACCAAAGAGCTGTCAAAGGACACCAGAAACAAAATTGTAGACCTGCACCAGGCTGGGAAGACTGAATCTGCAATAGGTAAGCAGCTTGGTTTGAAGAAATCAACTGTGGGAGCAATTATTAGGAAATGGAAGACATACAAGACAGCTGATAATCTCCCTTGATCTGGGGCTCCACGCAAGATCTCACCCCGTGGGGTCAAAATGATCACAAGAACAGTGAGCAAAAATCCCAGAACCACACGGGGGGACCTAGTGAATGACCTGCAGAGAGCTGGGACCAAAGTAACAAAGCCTACCATGAGTAACACACTACGCCGCCAGGGACTCAAATCCTGCAGTGTCAGACGTGTCCCCCTGCTAAAGCCAGTACATGTCCAGCCCCAACTGAAGTTTGCTAGAGAGCATTTGGATGATCCAGAAGAAGATTGGAGAATGTCATATGGTCAGATGAAACCAAAATATAACTTTTTGGTAAAAACTCAACTCGTCGTGTTTGGAGGACAAAGAATGCTGAGTTGCATCCAAAGAACACCATACCTACTGTGAAGCATGGGCGTGGAAACATCATGCTTTGGGGCTGTTTTTCTGCAAAGGGACCAGGACGACTGATCCGCGTAAAGGAAAGAATGGGGCCATGTATCGTGAGATTTTGAGTGAAAACCTCCTTCCATCAGCAAGGGCATTGAAGATGAAACGTGGCTGGGTATTTCAGAATGACAATGATCCCAAACACACCGCCCGGGCAATGAAGGAGTGGCTTCGTAAGAAGCATTTCAAGGTCCTGGAGTTGCCTAGCCAGTCTCCAGATCTCAACCCCATAGAAAATCTTTGGAGGGAGTTGAAAGTCCGTGTTGCCCAGCAACAGCCCCAAAACATCACTGCTCTAGAGGAGATCTGCATGGAGGAATGGGCTAAAATAACAGCAACAGTGTGTGAAAACCTTGTCAAACATCTTCACCTCTGTCATTGCTAACAAAGGGTATGTAACAATGTATTGAGAAAAACTTTTGTTATTGACCAAATACTTATTTTCCACCATAATTTGCAAATAAATTCATTAATGTCAATGTGATCAATGTGATTTTCTGGATTTTTAAAATTCATTTAGTCTGTCATAGAAGTGTACCTATGATGAAAATTACAGGCCTCTCTCATATTTTTAAGTGGGAGAACTTGCACAATTGGTGGCTGACTAAATACTTTCTTGCCCCACTGTATGATCACTGAGCATTGGGTTCTATATTTCCAGCATCATGAGGATATGCATGCTGCCCTAACAATCAGACTTTCCATCTGTTTGCATCTACCTTTATCATTTACAATGATACGGTCCATAAGAATAAAAATATGAAAGGATGTAAATTCTGATATGGTGAGTCAGGTCTCACCAGTGTGTAGTTGTTGGGTGCTATGATGGGGTCTGGCCGGGCGTAGTCTGGGGGGTTTGCCAGGGGGTCATAGCCGAGGCGGGCGAGCATGGGGGCGATGTCATCCATCTCACGCAGCACATCAGAGGGGATATGACCCACCCACTTAGACAGGGCGTCTGTGTTTACAGGGTTCACAACCTGGTCTGTGGACCGCTCCACTCTACAGGGGGAGATCAGACAGATATAACATTAGTGTATGCGTGTTTGTGCGAGACTTGATTCACCTGACCTCTCCAACCTACAAGGGTCTAGACTAATTCCAATGCGTGTGCGCATATTTTTGTCCTAGCTTTGAGAAGTGCATATGGTTGTGACAAGATTTAATCGTGGCATAAGACAGAAGTATTATATAAAGCAGCTCACTGACTACCACAGCTGGCTTCACATTATGTCTCATCTAAACCATCATACATACAGCGCCAGACCTGGCTTCAAATGCTATTTGAACTCATTTAAAATACTTTATCTGGGATTGTTTAAGCAGAATAGTCAAAAAGGTGAAAAGAAAACCCTGTACATTTGGCACTCCAGGCAAATGAGCAGACACTGAAAGTATTTGAAAATGTCAAATAGTATTTTAACCCAGGTCTATACTGCACCGCACAGTTGGAAAAACAAGACTGACTGACCCTTTATGCTTCATAGTAGTAATAGATATGGCTGACCTGGTGAACAATGAGCATTGTCAGTGTCCACTTATTCTATCACACGGAAATGGAGGATAACTACCTATTCTTCAGGCATCTCTTTAGTGCGAACTATACCATAACGCAGCAAACGTCTGGTATGCAATCAGAAGATGAGACAAGCTGGTGAGGTATGCGTGTGTGATTGAGCAGGGAATTTTTGTATGTGTCTATGTGTATTTATTGAGGCAGTGTGTAAGTGAGAGAGGTGTGAGCTGGGAAGACAGACTAATGTGTGAATCCTGTGTAAGGAGTAATACTAAGTACACCTGTGAGCCACAATCTTCTACAGCAAAGGTTAAATGGGAAAGGAAATAATGAATCTTAGGAGGGTGCTTGTCTTGCATGTACATAAAGACAAACTCGCTCTCTTTCGCTCACTTGGACAGCGACACTCCGCCGGCCTTGCCAATAAGGTCTTCGTGGTGTAGCACGGCCGGGTCCCATGGCAACCCCAGGAAGCTCAGCAGCTTCCTCATCTCTACCTCTGGGTGCAGTACCAGCTGCTCGTAGCGCACAGGCAGACAGCTGCCCTCAGGCGCCCCCTGGCACTGGGAGTACATGCCCTCCACCGCACGGCTCCACTTAGTTAGACAGTCCCTGTAACTAGTCAGGTCAAAACCAGAGATGGTCACCTGCAAGAAGAGAGAAGGGAAGGAGAAGGAGTCTGTGTTAAAGAGAGAGAATATAGAGAAGAGAGTGAAGTGTCTGAAGAGCAAGGAAGAATGGAAGCTCATCAGACCCCAGCATGCAGAGGGAACCCCCTCCCCCACCCCACAGCAGTTGCTACCTTGCGTGAGATCATGGAGTGGACGGTAGCCCTTCCATCCCGTAGCATGAGAACAAACTTGGCCTGGGGGAAAATACGGGCCAGGTAGGACAGAGACTTCAGAGCAAATGGATCCTTGTTACAGAGCCTGGCTGCTGGCTCCCCATGACCTATTATTACCTGGTGGAAGAAATCAATCAAGCAATGAATCCAGCCTCAAAGCTATAGAAAATGGTGCAGTTACAATTTAATTACACTGCAGCATCCTAGCCTAGGCAACCCTTCCTATGTTTCAGGATTACCTGATGTAAAGTGAGAAGACAAACAGGAGAGACAAACACCATGGCTAACCTCCAGTAAGAACGCCCGCACTGCTGAGTCCAACACCTGGTCAGTGACCCCGGCCTCGTCCAGTCTGACCCGCTCTCTGGCCGAGCGACTCCAGGTGGCACGCATGGCAAGAAGACGTGGGATCACCCGTGTCTCCTCCCCGCAACGCACTGCATTGTGGGCATCCAGCATGGCCCGCATCAGTGTGGTGCCGCTCCGAGGGAACCCACCAATGAAAATGAGGGGTGTGTCCTCGCCATAGTAAATGGGAGATGCTTGGCTCTGATTGGTGGAGCCCAGGTGGGCATCTGCCCAGGTATGGCGGTGGGCGTGGTCAGGGGGAGGGCAGTCGATGCCACTCAGGCCCAGGTAGAGGAGAGAGGCGGAACAGAGGAGAGCACAGCCCAATAACATGCTCACCTTCTGTCCCCTCATGGTCAGTTAGACTGGAGGTTTATGGGCTGTGGACTGGAGTTAAGAGTAAGAGCTTGGGGTATGATTTGGTATAAAATCTGTGGGTTGAGAGGGGCAAGGGAGAGTGACTGAGGCCTTTGGGTAGAAAATAACGTAGTGAGGAACGTAGAGACCCGTCGTCGCTGGCGGTCTAGGACCCCCCCAGGTGGCTCTGAGAGGGGTCCTTTCCAGCTGGGTGCCAGCCCTGTACATATCCTTGATCCACCATAATGGACCTGCAACACACACACGGAAAGGCTTATTTTTGTTTCCAATTGATATCATTTCTTCTGGTGACCACATACAAAACACGCGATGTTATTACATAATTACGCATTACATTTTGGAACAATTTCAGAACAATTGTAGCTTCCTGCATGTGTCCTGTCATTGACCTCCCCAATGAATGACTGAACTAGCTGGATTTCTGCAACATTCATATTCCACATCCTGCATTTGGAGAGCCACTAACTACACGGTTATGCTGCCTTCTCATAAATGCCATCAACTCTATGCTCTCCTTTTCTTCTCACCTCACTCAGTTTCTTTCTTTCCTCTATCCCTCATTGTCACACTCATGTAAAGCCACTAACTGCTACTGTTCCATGTTTTCCTACAGTCACAGCTTGCTCAGCCACACACTACAATGCAAAGCAATTTGTTTAAGATCCTATGAGTCACTACTAAACTAAATCAAAAGCCTGCCGAATGCCGATACTCACATGCTGCAACAATCAGTCATATTTACTCTACTAGCTAGTTTTAGGCTACAAAAAGATCAGTGTTGACGCCGAGTTTGCACCCAAAACAAAAATGTACCCAAATCATTTGCACAAAGAACGTGTAGCCTAATTTATATATTTTTGTTCATTCCCTTCTGAAAGGCCTAGGTACAAATGCTTTGTACAGTACATGTGGTCTCTGTATTAGATAAGTACTTCAAAGTAACTGTCCAGTGTTAAGATTTCTATGAAATATGACCTAGAATTAATTCCACAGTTCTTAAATTACGGTGCATTTGGAAAGTATTCAGACCCCTTTCCGTTACAGGCCTTATTCTAAAATGGATTCAATAGTCCCCCCCCCCCCCTCATCAATCTACACCCCATAATGACAAAGCAAAAAACAGGTTGACATTTTGGCAAATGGATTAAAAAAAAAATACAAATATCACATTTACAGAAGTACTCAGACCCTTTACTTAGTACTTTGTTTAAGTACCTTTGGCAGCGGTTACAGCCATGATTCTTGTTGAATATGACTTTACAAGCTTGATACCTGTATTTGGAGAGTTTCTCCCATCCTGCTCTGTTGATATCACTCTAGTGGTGTGGGGGCAGTGCTTTGGCAAAGTGGGTGTGGTTATATCCTGCCTGGATGGCCCTCTCCGGGTGTAACGTCGGACGGGGCCATGGTGTTCCCAACCCCCGTTTTAGCTTCCAGTATCTATTCTGCAAGTGTCTATGTGCCAGGGGGCATTCTCCTGTCTTATCTGGTGTCCTGTGTGAACTTAAGTATGCTCTCTCCCACTCTACCGCTGAATGCTCAGCTACGAAATGCAAACTGAAATTTACTCCTGAGGTGCTGAACTGTTGCACCCTTTACAACCCCTGATTATTATTTGATCCTGCTGCTGCTTATCTATCAATGTTTGATCATCTCGAAGTACTCTTATAATCTCCACCCGGCACAGTCAGAAGAGGACTGGTGACCCCCCCAAGAGTATGGTTCCTCTCCAGGTTTCTTCCTAGTGTTGGAGTCGGGGTAAACTTTGAACATCGAGATATTGTAGACATGATAGATCAGACGCATAGTGTATAAGGAGTGAAAGAGACCGGGTTTTATGTCAGGAGGTAATGGGTCTCCGTAGAAAGACAGATGGCTTTGGAATGTTACACCTTTGTAATCATGAAATTTGGGAGTATAATCTTTTCTCATTGCTGCAACTCCCCAAAGAGCTCGGGAGAGGAGAAGGTCGAGTCATGAGTCCTCCGAAACATAAGCTGCCTAGCCGCGCTTCTTTTTACCCGCCCGCTTAACCCAGAAGCACCAATGTGTCGGAAAACACCAGTCTCAACATCAACAGTGAAGAGGTGACTCCGGGATGCTGGCCTTTTAGGCAGTGTTGCAAAGAAAAAGCCATATCTCAGACTGGCCAATAAAAATAAAAGATTAAGATGGGCAAAAGAACACAGACACTGGACAGAGGAACTCTACCTAGAAGGCCAGCGTCCCAGGGTTGCCTCTTCACTGTTGACGTTGAGACTAGTGTTTTGCATGCACTATTTAATGAAGATGCCAGTTGTGGACTTGAGGTATCCGTTTCTCAAACTAGACACTAATGTACTTGTACTCTTGCTCAGTTGTGCACCGGGGCCTCCCACTCCTCTTTCTATTCTGGATAGAGCAAGTTTGCTCTGTTCTGTGAAGGGAGTAGTACACGGTGTTGTAACGAGAGCTTCAGTTTCTTGACAATTTCTCACATGGAATAACCTTCATTTCTCAGAACAAGAATAGACTGACGAGTTTCAGAAGAAAGTTTGGTTTCTGGTCATTTTCAGCCTGTAATCGAACCCACAAATGCTGATGCTCCAGATACTTGATGCTTCTTGTCTAAAGAAGGCCAGTTTTATTGCTTCTTTAAATCAGCACAACAGTTTTCAGCTGTGCTTACAATTGCAAAAGGGTTTTCGAATGATCAATTGGCCTTTTAAAATGATAAACTTGGATTAGCTAACACAACGTGCCATTAGAACACAGGAGTGATGGTTGCTGATAATGGGCCGCAGTACACCTATGAAGATATTCCATACATCCAAAAAAAAAAAAAAAAAAAAAAAGCCATTTCCAGCTCAAATAGTCATTTACAACATTAACAATGTCTATACGGTATTTCTGATCAATGTGATGTTATTTTAATGGAAAAAGTGCTTTTCTTTCAAAAACAAGGACATTTCTAAGTGATCCCAAACTTTTGAAAGGCAGTGTAACTCCACTCACTTCGCAGGTGTGCGAAGGGTTATTATGTCCACAGTGAGTTACTAACAGTGGTTTCAATGGCCAAGGTAAGACAAAGCAACGTAGCGAGAAACATAAAAGTGTAGGGAGATTAGATATGGGACCATTGGTCACTGGAAGAATGAGTGTAGAATGGAGCCTGCTACATTTGGAGGAAATGTGGCCATGCAAGCATTTGCATCTTTTTCAAAAAAGCAGCAACAAATCCTCTTGAAAGCAGGACAGGAAAATGGTACATTGCAGTGTATGGCCACGGTTCAATCGATAGTGGTTCATAGCCCACGTTTAAAAACAACAACATTTTAACCTCGAGTGTAGGGGGAAGTATTGATGTTTGGATGAAAAACGTACCCAAATGAAACACACCATTTCTCAGGCCCAGAATATGCATATAATTGTCAGATCAGGATAGAAAATTCTAAAATTTCTAAAACTGTCAAAATATAGTCTGTAAGTATAACAGAACTGATATTGTTTTTCCTGAAAGCTCTCCGTTCCATTGCCTGCCTTTGGTCCATTTAAAGGGATATAAAGGGTGTGAACAGTCTTTAGACAGTTTCAGGCTTTTATTTTGAAAAATGAGCGAGAAAGATCACATCGTGTCATTGTATGGCTGGGTTCCAGCAGCGTTTTGCATGCGCAACAGCTTGGAGCAGACATTTCTCTCTCTCCTATTGAAGAAGCAACACAGTCCCAGTTGAAATATTATCGATTATATATTGTAAAAACAACCTGAGGATTGATAATAAAAAACGTTTGACATGTTTCTACGAACTTTACAGATACTATTTGGAATTTGTCTGCGATATCGTGACCACTCGAGCCTGTGGATTTATGAACATAACACGCCAACCAAATGTTTTTTTTTTTTTAAATTTTGGATATTTAAAAAAATCATCTTTATGGAACATTTATTGTGTAACTGGGAGTCTCGTGAGTGCAAACATCCGAAGATCAAAGGTAAGCGATTTATTTGATTGCTTTTCTGACTTCCGTGACCAATCTACTTGGCTGCGAGGTGTTTAATGTCTAGTCTACTGAGAGAGATGTCCTTACATAAACGCTTGGTATGCTTTCGCTGAAAGTCTTTTTTGAAATCTGACACGCCAGGTGGATTAACAACAAGCTAAGCTGTGTTGTGCTATATTGCACTTGTGATTTCATGAAAATGTAATATTTTTAGTCATTTCATTTGAATTTGGCGCTCTGCAATTCAGCGGATGTTGACGGAAATGATCCCGCTAACGGGATGGGTGCATCAAGAAGTTAATAGATGCCAGGGATCCAATATCGCAGATTCCTTATGAGAAATTGTCTGAATTTGCCCCAGGAAAAATTTATTTTGGGCCATGTTCTTGGGGAGAGCAGTTAGTGAAATTCAGCAGTGTTATAAAGGTATCTGGATTAGGCCGTAAACAGAGCATCCAGATAAGTAAGGATTGGGCATGTGTTTTTGACCTACGGTTTACTACACACATATTCCTAACTGGTGAGTTGTGGTCATATTTGTTATTGGTGTCAATACCGTGTTTGATTTATTGTGTGGGGTCTAATCAATTTGTTTTTACATTTGGAATGCAGAATGATGGAAATGTTTTTAAATGGTTTTTGAAGGACAAAAGAAAAATACTTAAATAAATATGCAGGTTAAAAAATACATACTTGTGTATTAATTTTAAGAAAGACATTGATGTTTATGGTTAGGTACACGTTGGAGCAACAGTCCTTTTTCACTGATGTGCACCGCATCGATACAGTGGGGAAAAAAGTATTTAGTTAAGTACTCCCCCTTAAAAAGATGAGGCCTGTAATTTATCTATGACAGACAAAATTAGATTTTTCTCTCTCCAGAAAATCACATTGTAGGATTTGTAATGAATTTATTTGCAAATTATGGTGGAAAATAAGTATTTGGTCAATAACAAAAGTTTCTCAATACATTGTTACATACCCTTTGTTAGCAATGACAGAGGTGAAGACTTACAGAAAACGTTTGACACATTTTTCACACACTGTTGCTGGTATTTTGGCCCATTCCTCCATGCAGATCTCCTCTAGAGCAGTGATGTTTTGGGGCTGTTGCTGGGCAACACAGATTTTCAACTCCCTCCAAAGATTTTCTATGGGGTTGAGATCTGGAGACTGGCTAGGCAACTCCAGGACCTTGAAATGCTTCTTACGAAGCCACTCCTTCATTGCCCGGGCGGTGTGTTTGGGATCATTGTCATTCTGAAAGACCCAGCCACGTATCATCTTCAATGCCCTTGCTGATGGGAGGTTTTCACTCAAAATCTCACGATACATGGCCCCATTCATTCTTTCCTTTACACGGATCAGTCCTCCTGGTCCCTTTGCAGAAAAACAGCCCCAAAGCATGATGTTTCCACCCCAATGCTTCACAGTAGGTATGGTGTTCTTTGGATGCAACTCAGCATTCTTTGTCCTCCAAACACTGAGATTATCAGTGGTCTTGTATGTCTTCCATTTCCTAATAATTGCTCCCACAGTTGATTTCTTCAAACCAAGCTGCTTACCTATTGCAGATTCAGTCTTCCCAGCCTGGTGCAGGTCTACAATTTTGTTTCTAGTGTCCTTTGACAGCTCTTTGGTCTTGACCATAGTGGAGTTGAGTGTGACTGTTTGAGGTAGTGGACAGGTGTCTTTTATACTGATAACAAGTTCAAACAGGTGCCATTAATACAGGTAACAAGTGGAAGACAGAGGAGCCTCTTAAAGAAGAAGTTACAGGTCTGTGAGAGCCAGAAATCTTGCTTGTTTGTAGGTGCCCAAATACTTATTTTCCACCATCATTTGCAAATAAATTCATTAAAAATCCTACAATGTGATTTTCTGGATTGATTTTCTAATTTTGTCTGTCATAGTTGAAGTGTACCTATGATGAAAAGTATAGGCCTCATCTTTAAGTGGGAGAATTTGCACAATTGGTGGCTGACTAAATACTTTTTTCCCCCCACTGTATATGCAACGCAGGACACACTAGATAAACTAGTAATATCAATCAACCATGTGTAGTTTACTAGTGATTATGATTAATTGCTTTTTATAAAGATAAGTTTAATGCTAGCTAGCAACTTAACTTGGCTCCTTACTGCATTCGCGTAACAGGCAGGCTCCTCGTGGAGTGCAATGTAAGGCAGGTGGTTAGAGCATTGGACTAGTTAACTGTAAGGTTGCAAGATTGAATTCCCGAGCTGACATGGTAAAAATCTGTCGTTCTGCCTCTGAACAAGGCAATTAACCCACCGTTCCTAGGCCTTCATTGAAAATCAGAATGTGTTCTTAACTGACTTGCCTAGTTAAAAAGTTGTAATTAAAAATGTAAAAAATTTAAATAAAATAAAAAAATAGGCCAAATTGGTGTCCAAAAATACAGATTTCCAATTGTTATGAAAACTTGAAAATCGGTCAATCCGATTAAATCGGTCGAAACCCTCCCTAACCGGCTGAAGAAAGAGCGACAAAGCTTTCAATACGACAGTGACTTTTAACACTCCTATCTATGACCTGAGTCCGAGCCATCAACCTGGGTACGGGCGGCAGGAGTGCACCATGAGTCCTGAGACTGCGCATGGAGAGAGATCTCATTCAAACTTCTCTCATGCTCCTGGTGTACTGGTGGGAGAAATGGACCAGACAGAAGGGTGATGGCAGCTCAGGTGAGAGACTTATGTATTTGGAAAAAACATTTTATTTTGATATTGAAACCGGGACATTATCAAGGGCCATCAAATGTGACAGGCAAGAGTTACATATGGCACATCAGAGGGAGGTTAGTCGAGAACACTAGATGATAGCTTAAGACAACCATGAAGGGGTTTTTGTTTTACCATGTCGTGAGAATTTTAATGTTAAATCGCATCAATACATGGATTGTTGGATACTGTACAATTAATATGTAAGAATATGTCAAAGATAAATACACAACGCAGAGGACGAAAGGGCTAGAATTAACGATCAATGGAAATAGTTCACTTCTTAAGGTATAGGGGGCAGCATTTTCACATTTGGATAAATAGCGTGCCGAATTTCAACTTCCTGCTACTCATGCCAAGAATATAAGATATGCATATTATTGGATAGAAAACACTGAAGTTTCTAAAACTGTTTGAATCATGTCTGAGTATAACAGAACTTATGTAGCAGGCAAAACCCAGAGGACTAACCGTTCAGAATTTAAAAAACATTTTTAGGTCTCTGCCTGTTCACAGGGTTCTCATTGACAAATTATATTTCTTAGGAAGCCGTTTTCAGTTCCTACCGCTTCCACTGGATGTCACCAGTCTTTGGAATTTGGTTGAGGTTATTCATTTGTGCAATGAAGAAGTATGCCATCTAGGCCTAAAAACTAACGCTGATGATTCATGTTCTTTTAAAACCACAATTGGAGTCTCTCCACTGCCTCTTAGAGGATCTAGATACTTTTGCTATCCTCTCTGGATTAAAACCAAATTATGATAAATGAACCATATTACGTATTGGATCACAAAAAAAAAAATCACATTACCATGTAGTTTGCCAATTGGGTGGTCTGACGGAGATGTAGACATACTCTGTATACAAATCCCAAAGGAAAGAAATGATTTCACTCCAATACATTTTTATAGAAAGTTAACAAAAATAGCTAAGATCTTGCTACCATGGAAAGGAAAATACCTGTCTATTTGTGGAAAAATCACCCTGATTAACTGACCCTGATTAACTCACAGTTTACCTATTTGCTTATGGTTTTGCCTACACCTAGCGACCTGCTTTTTAAATTATATGAACAAAAAATACTCAATTTTTTGGAACGGCAAACCAGATAAAATTAAAAGGGCCTATTTATATAACGAATATGAATTCAGTGGGCATACATTAAATATTAAAGCATTAGACCGCTCACTAAAGGCATCAGTCATACAAAAGTTATACTTATATCCAAACTGGTTCTCTAGTCAATTGGTACGAATGTCTCATCCTATATTCAGGAAGGGCCTTTTCCCCTTTATTCAGATTATACCTGCTCACTTTCGGTTGTTTGAAAAGGAAATCATCTCCAAAATATCTTTATTTTTTAAACAAGCCTTAGAAAGTTGGTTGCAATTTCAGTTTAATCCACCTGAAAGGACGGAACAAATTGTACAACAAATATTGTGGTTAAATTCAAATATACTAATTGATTAAAAAAAACTATTTATCGAATACATTTTTTTTTTAAAGGTATACATTTAGTGAATGATAACTTCAACAGTCCTATTTATGATATGTCGCACATGCAGCTAACAGACATATGGAAATGTCTGCTCTACCCAAAATTACAACCAATTAATTGCAGCATTACCACAAAAATGGAAGAGGCAAGTAGAAGGGGAAAAAAGTAAGGAACTTGTATGTCGGCCCTGTATTAAAGAACATAAATGGTTAAAGAAAAGTGTGATAAAACATATACCAATTTCATTTAAGGACCAAAAAACTGACAGCTGTGCCATATAAATGGCAAAATAGTTGGGAAGAGATTTGCGATGTACCCATTCCACAGCACATGGTTTATGAATTGATACGCAAAACACCGGATTCAAAATTCACATTTTTCAATATAAATTACTATACAAAAATCTTGCAACTAATAGAATGTTATATGTATATGGGGGATACAATCTTCCCAGCTCTGCAGATTCTGCTGTGAGGAGGCAGTCATTAGATCATTTATTTTGGTATTGTCCATATGTAGCTCATTTTTGGTCACAGGTCCAGGAATGGCTGAAGAATTGCAACATTTGCCTAGAACTAACACTACAGATAGCAATACTGGGTGATTTGAAAAGCCATAGTCAATAATATAATAATTATTTTAACAAAAAAATATATTTTTAATTTACAATCTGTAGAAGCTATGAGAATAGGAAGGTTAAATTATTTTGTGAAGCATCACTGCACAGTTGAAAAATATATGGCAAGTAGAAATCTGAAATGGATGATGTTGAGAGACAGATGGGAGGGGTTGAGTGGAGCTGAAGGGTGGGACTAATAACAAGATAAACAATGTAAAACATACGGGATCTGTAAAATGTATATAGGTTCGGAGCGTTTGTGAAATAGCATAGTTACAAATAGAACTCATCAAACTGGATGGACATCAGAAATAGAGGAAGGACTAAGAACAAACAAGAGAACTATTGTAAAGTAGACTGTGTCTGTAGAGTATGTATAAGATGTATGGATTGAAGGTAGAAGCAGAAGTGTTTCTTAGTTTACTCCAATTGGGGGAATCGGCGGAAGGGTTTGCAGGGAATAATAACTTTAAACAGTATATATATATATATATATATATATATATATATATCCCCCAAAAAAAATGGGGGATTGGAAATGATTCAGACAATTACATTGGAAGCAACATTCTTTCCGCAATATTAAGCTGATCCACCCTCTAGAAGAAAAAAGAAAAAAATATGATATATAATATTTTGTAGTGACATTGCGCATTTTGGAAGCTGTTTTTTCGTCAAAGGTAAGGCATGATTTATATTTTATTTCTGCGTTTTGTGTAACGCCCGCAGGGTTGAAATATTCTACCCTCTGTTTACTATTGTGCTATCATCAGATAATAGCTTCTTATGCATTTGCCAAAAAGCCTTTTAAAAATCTGACATGTTGGCTGGATTCACAACGAGTGTAGCTTTAATTGAGTATCTTACATGTGTGATTTAATGAAAGTTTGATTTTTATATCAATTTATTTGAATTTGTCGTGCTGCATTTCCCTGGATTTTGGCCAAGTGGGATGCGAGCGTCCCCTATCCTAAAGAGGTTAAGGAAGAAGGAACAGTTTATTGCCCGTATTACTTAACTTCCTGCCTAGCAAAAAATACAATATTTAGAGAGGAGGAGATTCCACCCCAAATTGGGGTATATACAGTTGAAGACAGAAGTTTACATAACCTTAGGTTGGAGTCATTAAACTCATTTTTCAACCACTTCACAAATATCTTGTTAACAAACTATAGTTTTGGCAATCGCTTAGGACATCTTTGTGCATGATACAAGTAATTTTTCCAACAATCGTTTACAGACAGATTACTTCACTGTATCACAATTGCAGTGGGTCAGAAGTTTACATACACTAAGTTGATTGTGCCTTGAAACAGCTTGGAAAATTCCAGAAAATTATGTCATGTCTTTAAAGCTTTTGATAGGCTAATTGACATCATTTGGAGGTGTACCTGTGGATGTATTTCAAGGCCTACCTTCAAACTCAGTGCCTCTTTGCTTGACATGGTAAAAAATACAAATCAGCCAAGACCTCAGAAAAGAATTGTAGACCTCCACAAGTCTGGTTCATCTTTGGGAGCAATTTCCCAACACCTGAAAGTACCATGTTCATCTGTACAAACAATAATATGCAAGTATAAACACCATGGGACCATGCAGCCGTCATACCGTTCAGGAAGGAGACGCGTTCTGTCTCCTGGAGATGAACGTACTTTGGTGCGAAAAGTGCCAATCATCCCCAGAACAACAAAGGACCATGTGAAGATTCTGGAGGAAACAGATGCAAAAGTAACTATATCCAGAGTAAAAACGAGTCCTATATCGACATAACCTGAAAGGCCGCTCAGCTAGTAAGAAGCCACTGCTCCAAAACCACCATAAACAAAAAAGCCAGACTACAGTTTGCAACTGCACATGGGGACAAAGATCGTACTTTTTGGAGAAATGTCCTCTGGTCTGATGAAACAAAAATAGAACCGTTTGGCTATAATAACCATCGTTATGTTTGGAGGAAAAAGGGGGATGCTTGCAAGCCAAGGAACACCATCCTCACCATGAAGCACAGGGGTGGCAGTATCATGATGTGGGGGTGCTTTGCTGCAGGAGGGACTGGTGCACTTCACAAAATACATATCATGAGGCAGGAAAATTGTGGATATATTGAAGCAACATCTCAAGACATCAGTTAAATTAAAGCTTGGTCGCAAATGAGTCTTTCAAATGGACAATGACCCCAGGCATACTTCCAAAGTTAAGGACAACAATGTCAAGGTATTGGAGTGGCCATCACAAAGCCCTGACCTCAATCCTATAGAACATTTGTGGGCAGAACTGAAAAAGCATGTGCGAGCAAGGAGGCCTACAAACCTGACACCAACTGTGTCAGGAGGAATGGGCCAAAATTCACCCAATTTATTGTGGGAAGCATGTGGAAGGCTACCTGAAAACATTGACCCAAGTGAATCAATTTAAAAGGCAATGCTACCAAATACCAATTGAGTGTATGTAAACTTCTGACCCACTGGGAATGTGATGAAAGAAATAAAAGCTGAAATAAATCACTACTATTATTCTGACATTTCACATTCTTAAAATAAAGTGGTGATTCTACTGACCTAAAACAGGGAATGTTTACTAGGATTAAATGTCAGGGATTGTGGAAAAACTGAGTTTAAATGCATTTGGCTTAAGGTGTATGTAAACTTCTGACTTCAACTGTATACACTACCACTGGTGGAACCATGTATTTGTCTTATACAGCTTTATGACCCAATAGGTGAATAAACTTGGTTTAAGCTTTACTAGTCGTCCGTGAGTGTTAACGGGTTCATTTAGAACCTAACAATGCTAAAACATTTAGGAGATAGAGGTGCTCAAAGTTGGCCCATTTTGCATTCCCCACCATTTTGATATCATTTAAAAGCTTACAAACAGAGTTGTTGAAAGTGAATGAAATCAAATGGAATGACACTCTGGTCTAATGTAGTAGACTATATAGGAAACCGGGTGCCATTAGGGACTCAGTCATTGACTCTGTCCCAGAATGAAGAGTAGGCTACAGAGCAGTCTCATTGTCTCTCTTCTCCGGTCTGTTCAGAGTGGATGTGGAGGAAACTGGGCATCTGGTTGAACCAGGAAGGCAACACCTACTTTCTGGATACTTGCTAAAGTTCTTGTTAAAGTTCCAGCATCAGGTGCGCAATAAGGCGACAGTTGCTATTTATTTTGTTCTATAGTGTGCGTTGTAACCGTGTCTTAAAGCCAACAAGGGCGCCGGATTGAATCCACTATTTCCATTGTTGGATTACAATTAAACAGTCAAGTCAACGTTAATCTCTGCTGGAGTTCTAAGGACAGATTGGCTAGATCTGTACAACCAGTCCTCAACTAAAAATATAGAAAGGCCTACTTGAATGCAGGACTTCAAACAGTGTGACCATAGGGATGGGATTAGCAAGGCTATGTGAGATTGCAGACTGTCGAAAAACAGTCCAGAACTGCCCTAAATGTGTGTTAGAGATTGCCAGGTCTGTTGCTGTGCAGATTGCAGTGAGTGTGTGTGACAGTGTTTAGGGGAGAGAGAGAAAGACAGGTCTGTGATAGCTTAGAATGTGTGTGTGCGTGTAGGATTATTCCATGATTCTCTGCTATCCGACACTGAGCTCCAGGATGTTACAGTGGCAAGAAAAAAAAAGAAAAAAAGTTAACCCTTTGGAATTACCTGGACTTCTGCATAAATTGGTCATCAAATTTGATCTGATCTTCATATAGGTCACAACAGACAAACAGTGTGATTAAACTAATAACACACAAATTGTATTTCTGGTCTATATTGAATACATCATTTAAACATTCACAGTGTAGGTTGGAAAAAGTATGTGAACCCCTAGGCTAATGACTTCTCCAAAAGCCAGTTGTAGTCCAATCAATGAGACGAGATTGGAGATGTTGGTTATAGCTGCCTTGCCCTATAAAATAAAATAAAACTCACAAAATTTGAGTTTACTATTCACAAGAAGCATATCCTGATGTGAACCATGCCTCGAAACAAGAGAGATTTCAGAAGACCTAAGATTAAGAATGGTTGACTTGCATAAAGCTGGAAAGTGTTACAAACGTATCTCTAAAAGCCTTGATGCTCATCAGTCAACAGTAAGACAAATTGTCTATAAATGGAGAAAGTTCTGCACTGTTGCTACTCTCCCTAGGAGTGGCTGTCCTGCAAAGATGACTGCAAGAGCACAGCGCAGAATGCTCAATGAGATTAAGAAGAATCATAGAGTGTCAGGTGAAGACTTACAGAAATCTCTGGAACATGCTAGCATCTCCGTTGACGAGTACACAATACACTAAAAAAATAATGGTGTGATGTGAGAACACCACAGAAGAAGCCACTGCGGTCTGAAGTTTTATAAAAGTGCACCTGGATGTTCCACAGAGCTAGCAAAATATTCTGTGGACAGATGAAACTACAGTTGAGTTGTTTGGAAGGAACACACAACACTGGAGAAAAAAGGGCACAGCTCACCAACATCAAAACCTCATCCCAACTGTAAAGTATGGTGGAGGGAGCATAATGGTTTAGGACTGCTTTGCTGCCTCAGGGCAAGGACAGCTTGCTATCGTCGACAGATATGAATTCCCAAGTTTATCAAGACAGCCTAACATTCTGCAAAATATCTGTCCGCCAATTGAAGCTCAACAGAAGTTGGGTGATGCAACAGGACAACCACCCAAACCACAGAAGTAAATCAGCAACAGAATGGCTTCAACAGAAGAAAATAAGCCATCTGGAGTGGCCCAGTCAGAGTCCTGACCTCAACCTGATTGAGATGCTGTGGCATGACATCAAGACAGCAGTTCACATCAGACATCTCAAGAATATTGCTGAACTGAAACAGTTTTGTAAAAAGGAATGGTCCAAAATTCCTCCTGACCATTGTGCAGGTCTTATCCACAACTACAGAAAACGTTTGGTTGAGGTTATTGCTGTCAAAGGCGGGTCAACCCGTTATTAAAGCCAAGGGTTCACATACTTTCTCCACCCTGCACTGTGAATGTTTACACAGTATGTTCAATAAAGACATGAAAACCTATAATTGTTTGTGTGTTATTAGTTTAAGACTGTGTCCATTGTTGTGACCTAGATGAAGATCAGATAACATTTAATGATCAATTTACACAGAAATCCAGGTATTTCCAAAGGGTTCACATACTTTTTCTTGTCACTGTAAATTGCAGAACAGACCAGGCAGAATCACCAGTGAACATCTGGTCATGACAAGGGGTAGGGTGAAGTTAGCTGCTTTTAGAAACACACGTATTTACACACTAGCGTTGATAGGAATTAACTTGCAAAAAAACGCAATAGTCCGCCAAAGCGCAATTTCAACTTACTCTGACGATTGTCCGTAGGGTTGGGCCTTATGCAGGGGGGGGGGGGGGGGGGGGTGGGGGAGAGAAAAAACTGAATAGAATGTAAACAGACTTAGCAAATCTGGGTCTGTTGTAGACCCACTTCCTCTCTGCTTACCTCATGTAAAAAAAAAAACATGCACAAAAAGCAAGAACTTGTGGGGAACATTTATTTTGACATGAGGTAAGCAGAGAGGACTGTTACAATGGTTACACCATGAATATCAGTCTGTAAGAAGTCACTAAAAAAGATGCAAGTCTCTACAAGGCAGAATATTGACTACAATTACATTTACTTTAAGGAATTGGGATACCTAGTCAGTTGCACAACTAAGTAAGCATTTCACTGTCAAGTCTACACCAGTTGTATTCTGCACATGTGACCAATAACTTTTTATTTGAATGCGTGCAACTGAAATTTGTCTTCCACATTTAACCCAACCCCTCTGAATCAGAGAGATTGTTGTTGGGGGTTACCTGACTTTCTCAAGGGCAGAACGGCAGATTTTTCCATTTGCCGGCTCGGTGATTCAAACCAGCGACCTTCTGATTACTGGCCCAACGCTCTTAACTGCTAGGCTACCTGCTTCCCCATGTACTGGTTGTATACTTTGGTGGTAGGAGGTGGAGAATGGGTATCCACAGGAAGGCGTTTACCCTACTTTATGCGGTGCTGGTAGGTTCTGTCCCTTGTATTTTCAATCTGTTGAGGCATTGCTTGTGATGCACAATATGTAAATAATAGTCGAATTTAGTCCACCAAAGCCCTCGGCTGGAAGGGGTTTGCTGGTCTGTTAGGCACTGCCATATTGTGCAAGTGTTTGTCACATATGAATTGCATTAGTATTGAAATTAAAAACTGTAAACACAAACAATATATTTACACAAACTAACGTTAGCATACTGAATGTCTGATGGGGATTTGTCTCACATTCCTGCCTCCAAAAGGACCAATCACATGGACAACCACTGAAGCATCATTTTATTCAACATTCTGGTTTGTAGAGGTCATAAGAGGAATCTTCCCTGATCTGAAAGCGAATTTCTGCCCCGAAATATAATTAATTTGCAATTCAATGGTGGGTCTTCAGGTTAAGAGAAACTGAACTGACCTTGCTGAGGAACTACAACAAACCAACGTTGGGAAATTGTTTAAATATACTTTCCATTATATGATACATTCCAAGCCTACATTCCAAGCCTACATTCAATCGACAGAGTAAATCTAAAAAAAAATTTTTTTTAATTGACAAGCTAATTTCCAAAAATCAGCTAGGGTTATGTAAACTAACTAGGCCAGCGGTCCACACAGAAAAAATAAAAAAACAGCACCTCCGGCAAACAGGGGTGTAATCATTAGTTCAAACAGTTGCATTCCTTTTTGTAAATTAAAATGGGAGACAATTTTGCAACTAACACGAGGGCAAATTCAGGTAGGACCCTCCCCGTTTCGTTTAGTTTGCTTCCCTTTAAGAAACGTTTTGCAACAGAATCGTCCTAATTAATACACCCTTGGTTAATCGACAGTATTGCTACCTCCAGTGAGTTGTGAATACCCAGGAAGCGCAATTGGTAGTAGTTTTGTATACACAAAACTTCACAGAATCGAATGTGAATATCACTCACCTTAACTGCCGAGAATCAGTCTCTGAAAAAGAAAGGTCCGTTGTATTGTGTAACTGCAAAATAGAGGAAACTGTCAACTTCAACACAAGCCGCTCAAACAAGATAAATTGTGTAATTTAAACGAGTTTAACTATGGTGTTGTCTTGTCACCAGTCTGAGGTTCAGTCGTATCTACTGTCGTACAACACAACATAAGGAGAGTAAATTCAGCATTCTTAAAAGAAACGCCTGAGCGGTGTTTATTACTTTCTAATCCTGACGAGAGAAAATAACTATCGGGGAGGTTCTCTTTTGCACTGTTCAACCAATCGAATAAACGTGGAGGAGGAGTTAAGATGGAGTTTGCCCTTGTTAAATGGATGTTAATAACGTCCAAAAGTAACATCACATGCTCTCTTTCCATTCCTCCTAAAGACCGGATGCAATCGTTTGACTCCACTGACGGTGTACGGGACAGTTGCCATAAAGGCAGTACCACAGCTAGAATAATGAGACAGATATTTCACGGGATGTATAAGTGTGAAGCATCCGGTTTTCCGCTTCCACTCACTACCAAATATGGTGATGAGAGGAAGTCCATTGGATGGCATTGAGAAGAGATGGATTTTGTCCGACATTATGCTATTTTTTTCACCAATTAAACTTTTGGTCTCAAAACAGTTTTCCGTTCCCAAAACTACACTCTGTTCCGAATAGAGTGGACTAAGTTTTGTAGATGTTATCCTTTGCCAAAGGAAAACAAAAATGTTTTGTTTTAAAGGAGTGCAAGGGGGAATTGATTTATTACACACGTACTTTAGGGTAGGCGCTCCCTAACGGAAATATGCAAATATCTGTTTGAACGCTCCAATAGGATCTCGCTAACTCATGCTTGGCTCTAACACCCTTCCTTGCTTGTTCTGCCCACTATGGCTCATTTGTTCCCATTTGAAACGACAGGAGTTGGTCTATCTTGGGTTAGTTGTAAATTCCCTTTGATACAAAGATAGACACTTTCACAGTACAATCTGAAGAGCGGCTGAAACTGCTTCTCCATTGAAGGACCGATCACACTTGTCGGCGATGTCATATCGCAGCGACGTTGGCTACGCTCATGCGTAGGAACACATAATCAGGTCTAAAGGTAGTCTAGCAACAAAAAAAAGGTAGCCTAGCTCCGAACTGCGCATGGGCAGGCTGTCAAATCAAAGGCGGGCTGTCAAATCAAAGGCGGCTGTCAAATCAATGGGCAGGCTGTCAAATCGATATAAAAAATCAAAAAATGTACTTAAATGTAACAACTTGGTTCATAGTAAACACAATAGAGAACAATGCTCAGTAGACCGCTAATTTGATCAGCTAGCAGTTGCTAGCTCATACACCAGAGAAAAACCTCCACCTGATTCCTCATGTGAAGAAATTGAGGAATCTGGACATTCGGTTGATTCAGAAAATCCAGTCAATAGTCCCACACCCAAAAAGACACACATAATTGTCTTTGCGCGAACTTCAGGTCAACATTTGTTTAAATATATATATATATATATATATATATATATATATAAAAATTCATTCTCAAGGTCAACAATCAATGCTGCCTCTGCAAAGATAAATGAAAGAGCCAATGGTCTGGAGAAAATTATACACGAAAAATCATTCACCTCTAGACCTCTCTGAATCATGCATAAAATAGTATCTAAGAGCTTAAACTTGCAAACACTGCTTCTTCTGATAAATGCACTGCACAGGAGAAGACCATCCAACATGCAAGAGTGCTTATCTGAAGCAGAGAGATACAGGAGAAGGTGGGGGCTATGGCTTTATGGTGTCCCCGGGGACCACGGTGAGGATGTGAAGCGCATAGTAGGTGGCACCGGACTTCCCCGATGGATATATGGACATGGCTGTGGATGTTGCTCATCGTATTGGGATGAAGCAAGATGCCATCGGCAGCCGCTCAATCATCATCCAGTTTGCTTTTCGCACAGTGAGAGATGCAGTTTGGAAGAAAGCAAAGGAAAGCGCCTTTCTGAAAGATAGAGAATTTAGATTCGGTGAGGACCTGACTGCAGGTTATCCAAGATGGCGTAGCAGTGAAGACGTGTTTGTTTGTCCTCTCGTGTACTTTTGTATTTTTCATATTTTTTTGGTATATATATTTCAATTAATTTTCAATCTCTTTTCGATTTTTAATTTGATTATACCTTCCGGTAACCTGCCTAACTCAATGTGATACGGAATCGCTATTATTTTCAATTTTAGAACACATACAAGAACCTCCAGAAGCTAACCAGCTAATTAGCTACAAGCTATTAGTCATTGTTAGCCACTGCTAGCGGCTTTTACCTTCTGCACAGATATAGGCCCTGTTTTTAGCCTGGATAATACTCGCTAGTCTACCAGTATCGGACTGTCTCCACAACAACGCCGGATTCCTGCCGTAATCCCTGGACCACTACTTCTGATCATCACAGCTAGCTTGCAGCTAGCTAGCTAGCTAGCTGACACCCTGCAGCTAGCTAGCTCACAGCTAGCTTGCACTCACCGTGGCATCCAGTACCGAAGCTATCCCTGAGGCCCACCTCTCGGCCTACTCAGCTGTTCACCCGAACCCCACTCATACACGGCTAGAGCCCAATACTCCACCGGATCCTTGCTGTAAACTCTGGACCTTGGCACCGGATCACCGCTGCTACCGATTGGCTATAGTGGCTAACACCACTGCCACGAAGCTAGCACCAGTTAGCTGTGAGCCAGGCGCATCTCCCGGGTAGCAAACTAAATTCTACAATACCTCTTTTGCCATCTGGCTTGGATTCTCTGTCGACACGGCGCCCCACCGCACCACCACGACTGGTCTGCCGAAGAATACTCCATCCGCTGTGCCTTCAACCGGCCTCCGTCGGAGCAGACGCTCCTACTAGCCCCTTGCTACTAACTTTAAACGCTGTGTCGCTAGCGTAATGGTGGCTTCCCTGTTCCATCTACTGCTGCCCCCTGGACACTATGATCACTTGGCTACATAGCTGATGCCTGCTGGACTGTCCATTAATCACGGTACTCCATTCTGTTTATTTATTTCTTATCTGTCGGCCACAGCCGTGAACTCAGACTCTGTGTGTAGTTAATCCGATCCTCTCTGCCTAGTCATTGCCATTTTACCTGCTGTTGTTGTGTTAGCTGATTAGCTGTTGTTGTTTTAGCTAGCTCTCCCAATCAACACATGCGATTACTTTATGCCTCGCTGTATGTCTCTCTCAAATGTCAATATTCCTTGTATACTGTTGTTCAGGTTGGTTAGCATTGTTTTAGTTTACAATGGAGCCCCTAGTTCCACTCTTCATACCTCTGATACCTCCTTTGTCCCACCTCCCACACATGCGGTGACCTCACCCATTACAACCAGCATGTCCAGAGATACAACCTCTCTTATCATCACCCAGTGCCTGGGCTTACCTCCGCTGAGACAGTGTCTGTGCCTCGACTTAGGTTGGGCAAAACTAAACATGGCGGTGTTCGCCTTAGCAATCTCCCTAGGATAAAGACCTCCTCCATTCCTGTCATTATTGAAAGAGATCATGATATCTCACATCTCAAAATTGGGCAACTTCATGTTAGATCCCTTACTTCAAAGGCAATTATAGTCAATGAACTAATCACTGATCATAATCTTGATGTGATTGGCCTGACTGAAACATGGCTTAAGCCTGATGAATTTACTGTGTTAAATGAGGCCTCACCTCCTGGCTACATTAGTGACCATATCCCCCGTGCATCCCGCAAAGGCGGAGGTGTTGCTAACATTTACGATAGCAAATTTCAATTTACACAAAAAAATGCAGTTTTCATCTTTTGAGCTTCTAGTCATGAAATCTATGCAGCCTACTCACTTTTTATAGCTACTGTTTACAGGCTTCCTGGGCCATATACAGCCTTCCTCATTGAGTTCCCTGAATTCCTATCGGCTAGTCATAGCAGATAATATTAACATTTTTGGTGACTTTAATATTCACATGGAAAAGTCTACAGACCCACTCCAAAAGGCTTTCGGAGCCATCATCGACTTAGTGGGTTTTGTCAAACATGTCTCTGGACCTACTCACTGTCACAGTCATACTCTGGACCTAGTTTTGTCCCATGGAATAAATGTTGTTGATCTTAATGTTTTTCCTCATAATCCTGGACTATCAGACCACCATTTTATTACGTCTGCAATTGCAACAAATAATCTGCTCAGACCCCAACCAAGGAACATCAAAAGTTGTGCTATAAATTCACAGACAACACAAAGATTCCTTGATGTCCTTCCAGACTCCCTCTGTCTACCCAAGGGCGCCAGAGGACAAAAATCAGTTAACCACCTGAGGAACTCAATTTAACCTTGCGGGCGCCAGAGGACAAAAATCAGTTAACCACCTTAGATGCAGTTGAACCCCGAAAAACTAAAAACATTTCTCATAAGAAACTAGCTCCCTGGTATACAGAAAATGCCCGAGCTCTGAAGCAAGCTTCCAGAAAATTGGAATGGAAAATGGCGCCACACCAAACTGGAAGTCTTCCGACTAGCTTGGAAAGACAGTACCGTGCAGTATCGAAGAGCCCTTACTGCTGCTCGATCATCCTATTTTTCCAACTTAATTTAGGAAAATAAGAACAATCCGAAATTCCTTTTTGATACTGTCGCAAAGCTAACTAAAAAGCAGCATTCCCCAAGAGAGGATGATTATTAGAAAGCAAATTACGGACTCCTCTTTAAATCTGCGTATTCCTTCAAAGCTCAGTTGTCCTGAGTCTGCACAACTCTGTCAGGACCATCGATCACCACATTCTTTTGGAGAGATTGAAAACCCAAATTGGTCTACACGGACAAGATCTGGCCTGGTTTAGATCTTATCTGTCGAAAAGATATCAGTTTGTCTCTGTGAATGATTTGTCCTCTGACAAATCAACTGTAAATTTCGGTGTTCCTCAAGGTTCCGTTTTAGGACCACTATTGTTTTCACTATATATTTTACCTCTTGGGGATGTAATTCGAAAACATAATGTTAACTTTCACTGCTATGCGGATGACACACAGCTGTACATTTCAATGAAACATGGTGAAGCCCCAAAATTGCCCTCGCTAGAAGCATGTGTTTCAGACATAAGGAAGTGGATGGCTGCAAACGTTCTACTTTTAAACTCGGACAAAACAGAGATGCTTGTTCTAGGTCCCAAGAAACAAAGAGATCTTCTGTTGAATCTGACAATTAACCTTAATGGTTGTACAGTCGTCTCAAATAAAACTGTGAAGGACCTCGGCATTACTCTGGACCCTGATCTCTCTTTTGAAGAACATATCAAGACTGTTTCAAGGACAGCTTTTTTCCATCTACGTAACATTGCAAAAATCAGAAACTTTCTGTCCAAAAATGATGCAGAAAAATTTATCCATGCTTTCTCCTATAGAGCTCCATTTTTATGGAATGGCCTGCCTACCCATGTGAGAGACGCAAACTCGGTCTCAACCTTTAAGTCTTTACTGAAGACTCATCTCTTCAGTGGGTCATATGGTTGAGTGTCGTCTGGCCCAGGAGTGTGAAGGTGAACGGAAAGGCTCTGGAGCAACGAACCGCCCTTGCTGTCTCTGCCTGGCCGGTTCCCCTCTTTCCACTGGGATTCTCTGCCTCTAACCCTATTACAGGGGCTGAGTCACTGGCTTACTAGTGCTCTTTCATACCGTCCCTAGGAGGGGTGCGTCACTTGAGAGGGTTGAGTCACTGATGTGATCTTCCTGTCTGGGTTGGCGCCCCCACTTGGGTTGTGCCGTGGTGGAGATCTTTGTGGGCTATACTCGGCCTTGTCTCAAAGTTGGTGGTTGAAGATATCCCTCTAGTGGTGTGGGGGCTGTGCTTTGGCAAAGTGGGTGGGGTTATATCCTTCCTGTTTGGCCCTGTCCCGGGGGTGTCTTTGGATGGGGCCACAGTGTCTCCTGACCCCTCCTGTCTCAGCCTCCAGTATTTATGCTGCAGTAGTTTATGTGTCGGGGGGCTAGGGTCAGTTTGTTATATCTGGAGTACTTCTCCTGTCCTATCCGGTGTCCTGTGTGAATTTAAGTATGCTCTCTCTAATTCTCTTTTTCTTTCTCTCTCTCGGAGGACCTGAGCCCTAGGACCATGCCTCAGGACTACCGGGCATGATGACTCCTTGCTGTCCCCAGTCCACCTGGCCGTGCTGCTGCTCCAGTTTCAACTGTTCTGCCTGTGATTATTATTATTTGACCATGCTGGTCATTTAAGAACATTTGAACATCTTGGCCATGTTCTGTTATAATCTCCACCCGGCACAGCCAGAAGAGGACTGGCCACCCCACATAGCCTGGTTCCTCTCTAGATTTCTTCCTAGGTTTTGGCCTTTCTAGGGAGTTTTTCCTAGCCACCATGCTTCTACACCTGCATTGCTTGCTGTTTGGGATTTTAGGCTGGGTTTCTGTACAGCACTTTGAGATATTAGCTGATGTATGAAGGGCTATATAAAATAAATTTGATTTGATCTGTACCCGCACCCCACCATACCCGTCTGCGCATTATGCCCTGAATATACTCTACCACGCCCAGAAATCTGCTCCTTTTATTCTTTGTCCCCATCGCTCTAGGGCGACCAGTTTTGATAGCCTTTAGCCGCACCCTCATTCTACTCCTCCTCTGTTCCGCGGGTGATGTGGAGGTAAACCCAGGCCCTGCGTGTCCCCAGGCACCCTCATTTGTTGACTTCTGTGATCAAAAAAGCCTTGGTTTCATGCATGTCAACATCAGAAGACTCCTCCCTAAGTTTGTTTTACTCACTGCTTTAGCACACTCTGCTAACCCTGATGTCCTTGCCGTGTCTGAATCCTGGCTTAGGAAGGCCACCAACAATTCTGAGATTTCCATACCCAACTATAACATTTTCCGTCAAGATAGAACTGCCAAAGGGGGAGGAGTTGCAGTCTACTGCAGAGATAGCCTGCAAAGTAATGTCATACTTTCCAGGTCCATACCCGAACAGTTCGAACATCTCATAAAAAAATTAATCTCTCCAGAAATAAGTCTCTCACTGTTTCCGCCTGCTACCGACCCCCCTCAGCTCCCAGCTGTGCCCTGGACACCATTTGTGAATTGATCAACCCCCATCTAGCTTCAGAGTTTGTTCTGTTAGGTGACCTAGACTGGGATATGCTTAACACCCCGGCAGTCCTACAATCTAAGCTAGATGCCCTCAATCTCACACAAATCATCAAGGAACCCACCAGGTACAACCCTATATCTGTAAACAAGGGCACCCTCATAGACGTTATCCTGACCAACTGGCCCTCCAAATACACCTACGCTGTCTTCAATCAGGATCTCAGCGATCACTGCCTCATTGCTTGTATCCGCTACGGGTCCGCAGTCAAACGACCACCCCTAATCACTGTCAAACGCTCCCTAAAACACTTCTGCGAGCAGGCCTTTCTAATCGACCTGGCCCGGGTATCCTGGAAGGATATTGACCTCATCCCGTCAGTTGAGGATGCCTGTTCATTCTTTAAAAGTAACTTCCTCACCATCTTAGATAAGCATGCTCCGTTCAAAAAATGCAGAACTAAGAACAGATATAGCCCTTGGTTTACTCCAGACCTGACTGCCCTCGACCAGCACAAAAACATCCTTTGGCGGACTGCAATAGCATCGAATAGACCTCGCGATATGCAACTGTTCAGGGAAGTCAGGAACCAATACACGCAGTCAGTCAGGAAAGTAAGGCCAGCTTTTTCAAGCAGAAATTTGCATCCTTTAGCTCTAACTCCAAAATGTTCTGAGACACTGTAAAGTCCATGGAGAACAACAGCACCTCCTCCCAGCTGCCCACTGCACTGAGGCTAGGTAAAACGGTCACCACCGATAAATCCATGATAATCAAAAACTTCAACAAGCATTTCTCAACGGCTGGCCATGCCTTCCTCCTGGCTACTCCAACCTCGGCCAACAGCTCCGCCCCCCCCCCCCCCCCCCCCCCCCCCCCCCCCCCCCCCCCCCCCCCCGCAGCTACTCACCCAAGCCTCCCCAGCTTCTCCTTTACCCAAATCCAGATAGCAGATGTTCTGAAAGAGCTGCAAAACCTGGACCCGTACAAATTAGCTGGGCTTGACAATCTGGACCCTCTATTTATGAAACTATCCGCCGCCATTGTCGCAACCCCTATTACCAGCATGTTCAACCTCGTTTTGAGATCCCCAAGGATTGGAAAGCTTCCGCGGTCATCCCCCTCTTCAAAGGGGGAGACACCCTGGACCCAAACTGTTACAGACCTATATCCATCCTGCCCTGCCTATCTAAGGTCTTCGAAAGCCAAGTCAACAAACAGATGACTGACCATCTCGAATCCCACCGTACCTTCTCCGCTGTGCAATCTGGTTTCCGAGCCGGTCACGGGTGCACCTCAGCCACGCTCAAGGTGCTAAACGATATCATAACCGCCATCGATAAAAGACAGTACTGTGCAGCCGTCTTCATCGACCTGGCCAAGGCTTTCGACTTTGTCAATCATCATATTCTTATCAGCAGACTCAGTAGCCTCGGTTTTTCTAATGACTGCCTTGCCTGGTTCACCAACTACTTTGCAGACAGAGTTCAGCATGTCAAATCGGAGGGCATGTTGTCCGGTCCTCTGGCAGTCTCTATGGGGGTGCCACAGGGTTCAATTCTCAGGCCGATTATTTTCTCTGTATATATCAATGATTTTGCTCTTGCTGCGGGCGATTCCCTGATCCACCTCTACGCAGACGACACCATTCTGTATACTTCTGGCCCTTCCTTGGACACTGTGCTAACCTCCAAACGAGCTTCAATGCCATACAACACTCCTTCCGTGGCCTCCAACTGCTCTTAAATGCTAGTAAAACCAAATGCATGCTTTTCAACCGTTCACTGCCTGCACCCGCACGCCCGACTAGCATCATCACCCTGGATGGTTCCGACCTAGAATATGTGGACATCTGTAAGTACCTAGGTGTCTGGCTAGATTGTAAACTCTCCTTCCAGACTCATATCAAACATCTCCAATCTAAAATCAAATCTAGAGTCGGCTTTCTATTTCATAACAAAGAATCCTTCACTCACGCCTCCAAACTTACCCTAGTAAAACTGACTATCCTACCGGTCCTCGACTTTGGCGATGTCATCTACTTAATAGCTTCCAATACTCTACTCAGCAAACTGGATGCAGTTTATCACAGTGCCATCCGTTTTGTTACTAAAGCACCTTATACCACCCACCACTGCGACCTGTATGCTCCAGTTGGCTGGCCATTGCTACATATTCATCGCCAGACCCACTGGTTCCAGGTCATCTACAAGTCCATGCTAGGTAAAGCTCCTCCTTACCCACTGGTCACGATGGCAACACCCACACGTAGCACGCGCTCCACCAGGTGTAACTCACTGATCATCCCTAAAGCCAACACCTCATTTGGCCGCCTTTCCTTCCAGTTCTCTGCTGCCTGTGACTGGAACGAATTGCAAAAATCGTTGAAGTTGGAGACTTTTATCTCCCTCACCAACTTTAAACATCTGCTATCTGAGCAGCTAACCGATTGCTACAGCTGTACATAGTCCATCGGTAAATAGACAACCCAATTTACCTACCTCATCCCCATACTGTTTTTATTTATTTACTTTTCTGCTCTTTTGCACACCAGTATCTCTACCTGCACATGACCATCTGATCATTTATCACTGCAGTGTAAATCTGCTAAATTGTAATTATTCGCCTACCTCCTCATGCCTTTTGCACACAATAGACTCCTTTTTTTCTATTTTTCTTTCTACTGTGCTATTGACTTGTTTATTGTTTACTCCATGTGTAACTCTGTGTTGTCTGTTCACACTGCTATGCTTTATCTTGTCCAGGTCGCAGTTGTAAATGATAACTTGTTCTCGACTAGCCTACCTGGTTAAATAAAGAAAAATAAACAAAAAGCAGCAAAGACGGCCTCCGGGGTGGCGCAGTGGTTAAGCGCGCTGTACTGCAGCGCCAGCTGTGCCACCAGAGACTCTGGGTTCGCGCCCAGGCTGTCGTAACCGGCCGCGACCGGGAGGTCCGTGGGGCGACGCACAATTGGCCTAGCGTCGTCCGGGTTAGGGAGGGCTTGGCCGGTAGGGATATCCTTGTCTCATCGCGCACCAGCGACTCCTTGTGGTGGGCCGGACGCAGTGCGCACTAACCAAGGTTGCCAGGTGCCCGGTGTTTCCTCCGACACATTGCTGCAGGTGGCTTCCGGGTTGGATGCGTGCTGTGTTAAGAAGCAGTGCGGCTTGGTTGAGTTGTGTATCGGAGGACGCATGACTTTCAACCTTCGTCTCTCCGAGCCCGTACTGGAGTTGTAGCGATGAGACAAGATAGTAGCTACTAAACAATTGGATACCACGAAATTGGGGAGAAAAAGGGGTAAAATCAACAAAACAAAAAAAAGCAGCAAAGACAAAGTTGTGGCCTCTCGTCAAAGAGCCATGAAATCAAGGAAAAGGGAAAATAAATACTACCGGGGTGATTTGTGCCGCTGGTAGGATTACAAGGTAGCCCCTTCCCCACAGCAAACTGAGCCTTCTAGTTTTGAATTGTGGTGTTTTGGTTTACAAGTTAAGACTTTGTTAATACATATATGAACCAACTTTTTATAGAGAGGGTGGAGTTGAGTTTGCATAGGATGTTTCTTTCTATTCTGTATATATGGACTTGAAGTTTATGCCAGGGGGATACGAAACCTGTTGAAGAGAGAAGCAATTTTTTTGATTGTTTTTGCAAGGACTGCAATGCAGATCCTGGTGGATCTAATATAGTTTATTATAAAGAGAGTGATAGATTGACCCATAAACCTAACATTGATGTTAACAAATTGGTGAATTTCTGCCAAAGCCTAGACTTAATTGACATATGGAGAGTTAAAAACCCGGAGAGAAACAATACACATGGAGTAATAGAGAATTTACTTGTGGGTGATAACCTTTAGTCTTGAGCCCAACACTGTAGATGTAAAAAACTGTCTGCAGTCCTGACAGATCATAAAGTCATATGGCTGACTAAGAATGTGCAGTAATGATGATAAGAAATACTCTGGTGGATATTGGAAATTAAATAACTCATTGTTATTGCATGATGATTTAAAAAATGTGATTAAGAATATCATTTCTGTTTACTGGAATTTAGCTACATCTAATGCAGAACATGGGAAATATTGGGACCTGCTGAAATGTAAAATCCGCTCAGCCTGTATTACTTATGGAAAACAGCTTGCTTTAAGAAAGGAGATGTGAGGTAGCTGAACTCTATTAGACAATTGCGGATATCACTAGGGATGCACATTTTGGAAATATTCAGAGGTGGGAATCAACAAGGAATATATGGGAATTAATGGGAATATATGGGAATTAACAGAAATATATACAAATTAATATGAATACCATTTAAATGTAGATGGGTTTTGCATTGGATATATGTACCATATCCTATGGAGACAAACATAAACCGTTTACCTTATCAAGTAGACATAATTGCAAATGATTAAATCCTTCCAATATACATTTTAAAAAACTATCTAGTTACGAATTGAATTTTTATGAAATGAGTTGACTTCAGACGGGATGATTTCACTGAACAACAAAAGAAAGGGAATATTGAATGATCCCCAATGATCCATCGCATCTCCCAAAAATGTTTTCAACATACATTTCAACAAAATGATAGTCTAGAAACTAAAACTTTGGTTGTCTTCCTCTCAGGCTTCCATGTCTTCTCCCTGGACCTCCTCAATGTCCACCTCTTGAACATCAGACTCTGAGGCCTCTTCACTGTCACTTTCCAACCTGGTTGAGGATGGCTCGTTGTCAGGCTCAAAAAGCCTCAAATTTGTCCGGATAGCCACCAATTTTTCGAACCTTTGTATTGGTCAGCCTGTTGTGTGCTTTGGTATGTGTGTTCCCAAACAAGGACCAGTTGCGCTCTGAGGTGGCTGATGTTGGTGGGATTTGGAGGATGATGGAGGCAACAAGGGAAAGAGCCTCAGATCCACAAAGTCCCCTCCACCAGGTGGCTGATGAGATATCTTGGCACGACCGCCATATTGCATCTCCATCCCAAAGCCCTTGCTTGGAAGTGTAATTTGCCAGACTGCCAAGAATGTTGCCCTCATCCAGGCCAAGGTGGCGAGACACAGTAGTGATGACACCATAGGCCTTGTTGATCTCTGCACCAGACAGGATGCTCTTGCCAGTATACTTGGGGTCCAACATGTACGCTGCGGCGTGTATGAGCTTCAGGCAGAAGTCTTCACGCTTTTTGATGTATTTCAGAACTGCAGTTTCCTCTACTTGGCGAAACAGTGAAGTAGGCAGGCCAGTGCGGATTTCTTCTCTTACATCTGCAAGCAGAGTCTGAACATCAGACAGGATGGCATTGTCTCCCTCAATCCGTGCAATGGCTACTGCTATAGGTTTCAGGAGATTCAGGCTGCTTACCACTCTCCCAAAATACATCATCCAGGAGGATCCTCTTGATGGGGCTGTCCATGTCGGCAGACTGTGATATGGCCATTTCTAGAAGAGACTCTTTCCCCTCCAGGAGACTGTCAAACATGATGACAACACCACCCCAACGGGTGTTGCTGGGCAGCTTCAATGTGGTGCTCTTCTCACTTTGCTTGGTGAGGTAGATTGCTGCTATAACTTGATGACCCTTTACATACCTAACCATTTCCTTGGCTCTCTTGTAGAGTGTATCCATTATTTTCAGTGCCATGATATCCTTGAGGAGCAGATTAAATGCATGAGCAGCACAGCCAATGGGTGTGATGTGAGGGTAGGACTCCTCCACTTTAGACCAAGCAGTCTTCATGTTTGCAGCATTGTCTGTCACCAGTGCAAATACCTTTTGTGGTCCAAGGTCATTGATGACTGCCTTCAGCTCATCTGCAATGTAGAGGCCGGTGTGTCTGTTGTCCCTTGTGTCTGTGAGATTATTGCAATACAGTCTGCTTTCTCTGTGATTTGCTTGACCTTCACTTGAACTCTGCATCCAGTAAATTAGTAGATAAAGCATATCTGGTTGGAGGGGTGTATGCTGGGCGAAGAACATTCAGAAATCTCTTCCAATATGCATTGCCTGTGAGCATCAGAGGTGAACCAGTTGCATACACAGCTCAGCATTTATCTGACTATGTTCCTCCATTGAGTGAAAAAAACTTCTGATTCCAGGAGGACCATGAGCTGTTGCTATCGATGAGGTGTCTGATTCTTCACATATGACTTGGAACAGTATTTGCAAATGTACACAGCTTTTCCTTCTACATTAGCTGCAGTGAAATGTCTTCACACATCAGATAGTGCCCATGGCATTTTCCTGTAAAGATTAGAATAAAAATGAGTAAAAAAATAAATAAATACAATTCCATGTACAGATAAATAGTTAAGCAGTTAGATTAAACAACTCCTTTGTAAAATAAATGTTTTAACATTAAACATGTATGGTAACAGCTGAATTAACACTCCTCAGTTAGCAGGCTCAAACAAGCTAAAACCCACATGGTAGCAAAAACTAACTAGCCGAAATTGCTAACAAGTTAGACATGATTTAAACACACTTTACTGTAGGCTACGATTTACTAGTTAACAAAAAATCATGTAGGTTATAAAATATATTCACCCCACCCAGTAGTGTAATCAAAACTTACCAGAAAGCATGTAGTCCTTGGCTCAGACAGTGTAGTAGTGTGCAGGATCTTGAGAATCAGCTGTACATGTGATGGAAGAGTGTACTGCACATGTGATAGAAGAATGCACTCTGCATGCAGAGGGTTGCAATTCCATTGAATTTCAGATAGTTTAACCAAAATATGCCACAAGACCGATAATTGCCATGTGTATCCCAAAAAAAGGTTCACTGTTATCAGCAATTTTTTAAATAAATTTAAGCAACATTTCCGGGCTTATTAACTTCCCAAGGAAAATTTCCAGAAAATATCCGACCCTTTTTCCAACCCTAGATATCACAGAGATTGAGCATCTTGATCTTAATGAGAAATGTCAATTGAATGATTTTACAGAATCAACTAGATATATTTTATGAGGAAAAGGCTAGAGGAACCTTCATAAGATCCAGAAAACAATGTCTTGAAAAGTGAAAAAGAACAGTAGATACTTTTTTTATTTGGAAAATAGGAGAGGGGAACTCAACACACTTTGGAAACTTAAGATTAATGGGGTGACCACTGAGGATAGAGAGTTGTTATCAGACTTTACCACTAAGTTTTATGAGAATGTTTACTCCTTAGATAACAGTTTGAGTGACTAAGGATCTCCTTGATTCTATAGAGAATGTTAACTCAGTTAGTGAAGAATTCAGTTGGTCTTGTCAAGATTGATCCATTATGGACATCCGATATGGGGTTGTTCAATGAAACAATAACATCTCCAGGTTGTGATGGATTAACCTCTGAATTTTACAAAACCTTCTCTGAAGAAATTGCTGAATTTTTACTTGAAACCTTTAATGAGGCTATAAAGGGAGAACTACCTGCCTCTCTGAAGCAAGGGGTTATTACTCTTATGCATAAACCACACAAGGATCTCTTAAATATTGATCATTGGCATCCAATCACACTCCTAAATAAGGACTACAAAATTATAGCCTCAATCTTTGCAAAAAGGTTAAAGTCATGCTTGAATGATCTGATTGATGAATGACAATCAGGGTTTATGAAAGGGCGTCATATATCTAATAATCTGAGACTGGTGTTAGACTTGGTTGAGTATTGTGATCTATTGGATGACTTACCTGTTATCTTATTTTTGGATTTTCAGAAAGCATTTGATATCTTATGTCACGATTTTATCTTTGTCTTAAGCATTCTAAGTTTGGTCATTTGTGTTGTTATTAGAACTCTGTATAATGGTCACAATAGCTGTATCAAACTCTATCATGGAACACCCTCAAGGTTGAACATTTACAAAGGAATACGACAAGGTTGTCCAATCTCAACTTCTGTATTTTTGTTAGTATCTCAAATCTTATGCTCATTAGTTTATCAAAGTCAATTTGAAGGCATTACATTCATTCCAGGCCAGAGAGAGCAAAATATCCCACATGGCAGATGACACCTCACTTTCTTTGACAAGTTAGATTAGCATTGGATATTGTGAAGCAGTTCTCCAAAATCTCAGGTTTGGTACGTCTTTCCAAATGTGAGATGTTTGTTCTGAAAGGAGCTGTCAATCCAGCAGATTATAACATCTCTGCAAAAGATACTGTAACCTACCTCGGTGTAAAGATCACCAAAAATCTTAAGGCTGTGAATGATCTTAATTTGAATCCTGTAACTGAATCTGTCCCCCAAAAAATGCTCATCATGGTTAGGGTGGGATTTAGGTCTTCAAGGAAGTGTGCTTTTATCCAAAGCTGAGGGGCTATCTTTTTTCTTCTATTGACATTCCCAAATCCACTTGCTGTACCTTTAGATAGGCTTTGTATAACTTCATATGGGAAAAAAACAAGCCACATAAGATGAAAAGAGATGGTATCACCAACAGCATTTGTGATGGCGGTCTAAATGTCTTAGACTTCACTCTCTTTAATCAGATATCAAAAGTCAACTGGGTTAAAAGGTACTTAAAAAAGTACATGCGGGTAAACTTGTTGGTAAACTTCCTGTGAAATTGGCGGCTTTTCACAAGCAGGCTTTAATGTGCTGGACTTTGCTGTATAAACACAATTTTTCACCTCAAATGTTTTATATGGATCAATGGGTCGATATTACATAGAAACAAGATGTTATTTTACTGTAACCGGTTCTCGAAAACATTGTCCTTGTCAGCCAAATAGTTAGTATTAGTGGGAATCTATTTACGCAAAGAGAATTTATGGAAAGATACAACTTTGAGGTTTCATGCAAGGAATATGACTGTTATAAAAGCTATACCTAGTGGGATAAAATCTTTACTTCAGAATAATGCATATTTTGGAACATATCCTATTGTCAGCGATATCCAGGTGAATGGCATAGGTTTACTAGATAAGATATTCAACAATTGTTTATTAAGGGATAGTTTCTACAGGAAGTCTATTCCCTCTGTGATATTTTGTTGGGATTCATTGTTTGATGTAAAGTGGCAATGTGCTTGGCTTACTCCACACACATTTATGTTGTGATCAATAAAGTAAAGGAGATCTCCTTTAAGATTATCCATAGATTATATCCGTGTAATAGCTTGATTTCCAAATATATTTATGATGTTACCAGTGAATGCAGATTTTGTGAACTAGAAACTGAATCTATTGAACACTTATTCTGTAATTCCATCAATACCTGGGGATTTATTGTTCTTTAGGATGTTTGATAGACTCGATAATCTCATCAACTATGACGGGTTTATCACACTGTTTAGATTCTGTATCACTGATAGAGTGAACATTATTCAGTGACTCAAAAAACATCTGTGGTTTCCTGAGTACATAGAGCTATACAATTTCCTGAAAAAATTGCTACAGTAGTTATAACACAGTAAAATACTATTTTCCACCATAATTTGCAAATAAATTCATTAAAAATCCTACAATGAGATTTTCTTTCTAATTTTGTCTGTCATAGTTGAAGTGTACCTATGATGAAAATTACAGGCCTCTCTCATCTTTTTAAGTGGGAGAACTTGCACAATTGGTGGCTGACTAAATACTTTTTTGCTCCACTGTAAGACATTTCCACATACAGCATTTTTTAAATTTGACCTTAATTCAACCAGGTAAGCCAGTTGAGAACAAGTTCTCATTTATTACAACTGCGACCTGGCCAAGATAAAGCAAAGCAGTGTGACACAAACCACAACACAGAGATACACATGGATAAAACAAACGTACAGTCAGTAACAAAATACAAAAGTCTATATACAGTGTGTGCAAATAAAGTAAGATTAGGGAGGTAAGGCAATAAATAGGCCGTAGTGGCAAAATAATTACAATTTCGCAAATAAACACTGGAGTGAGATGCGTAGAAGACGAATGTGCAAGTAGAGATACTGTAGTGCAAAGGAGCAAACAAATAGAAATAAAATAAATAACAATATGGGGATGAGGTAGTTGGATGGGCTATTTACAGATGGGCTACGTACAGGTGCAATGATCTGTAAGCTCCTCTGATAGCTGATGCTTAAAGATAGTGAGAGAAATATGAGTCTCCAGCTTCAGTGATTTTTGCAACCCGCCTAGGGATGCTAGGCGGGTGGGGAGATGCGGGCAGAGATCGGTTGAAGAGCATGCATTTAGTTTTACTTGCATTTAAGAGCAGTTGGAGGCCACGGAAGGAGAGTTGTATGGCATTGAAGCTCGTCTGGAGGTTAGTTAAACAGTGTCCAAAGAAGGGCCAGAAGTATACAGAATTGGTGTCGTCTGCATAGAGGTTGATCAGAGAATCACCAGCCGCAAGAGCAACATCTTTGATGTCAAATTAAAATTTTATTTGTCACATACACATGATTAGCAGATGTTAATGCGAGTGTAGCGAAATGCTTGTGCTAATAGTTCCGACAATGCAGTAATAACCAACAAGTAATCTAACTAACAATTCCAAAAAAAACTACTGTCTTATACACAGTGTAAGGGGATAAAGAATATGTACATAAAGATATGAATGAGTGATGGTACAGAGCAGCATAGGCAAGATACAGTAGATGGTATCGAGTACAGTATATACATATGAGATGAGTATGTAAACAAAGTGGCATAGTTAAAGTGGCTAGTGATACATGTATTACATAAGGATGCAGTAGATGATAGAGTACAGTATATACCTCAATTAACCCAACCAACTAGTGCTCCCGCACATTGGCTAACCAGGCTATCTGCATTGTGTCCCACCACCCGCCAACCCCTCTTTTTACGCTACTGCTACTCTGTTCATCATATACAATGGGGCAAAAAAGTATTTAGTCAGCCACCAATTGTGCAAGTTCTCCCACTTAAAAAGATGAGAGGCCTGTAATTTATCATAGGTACACTTCAACTATGACAGACAAATAAGAAAAAAATACAGAAAATCACATTGTAGGATTTTTAATGAATTTATTTGCAAATTTATGGTGGTCACCTACAAACAAGCATGATTTCTGGCTCTCACAGACCTGTAACTTCTTCTTTAAGAGGCTCCTCTGTCCTCCACTCGTTACCTGTATTAATGGCACCTGTTTGAACTTGTTATCAGTATAAAAGACACCTGTCCACTACCTCAGTCACACTCCAAACTCCACTATGGCCAAGACCAAAGAGCTGTCAAAGGACACCAGAAACAAAATTGTAGACCTGCACCAGGCTGGGAAGACTGAATTTGCAATAGGTAAGCAGCTTGGTTTGAAGAAATCAACTGTGGGAGCAATTATTAGAAAATGGAAGACATACAAGACCACTGATAATCTCCCTTGATCTGGGGCTCCACGCAAGATCTCACCCCGTGGGGTCAAAATGATCACAAGAACAGTGAGCAAAAATCCCAGAACCACACGGGGGGACCTAGTGAATGACCTGCAGAGAGCTGGGACTAAAGTAACAAAGCCTACCATCAGCAAGGGCATTGAAGATGAAACGTGGCTGGGTATTTCAGCATGACAATGATCCCAAACACACCGCCCGGGCAACGAAGGAGTGGCTTCGTAAGAAGCATTTAAAGGTCCTGGAGTGGCCTAGCCAGTCTCCAGATCTCAACCCCATAGAAAATATTTGGAGGGAGTTGAAAATCCATGTTGCCCAGCAACAGCCCCAAAACATCACTGCTCTAGAGGAGATCTGCATGGAGGAATGTGCCAAAAAAACAGCAACAGTGTGTGAAAACCTTGTCAAACGTTTTGTAAGTCTTCACCTCTGTCATTGCCAACAAAGGGTATATAAAAGTATTGAGAAACTTTTGTTATTGACCAAATACTTATTTTCCACCATAATTGGCAAATAAATTCATTAAAAATCCTACAATGTGATTTTCTGGATTTTTTTCTTCTCATTTTGTCTGTCATAGTTGAACTGTACCTGATGAAAATTACAGGCCTCGCATCTTTTTAAGTGGGAGAACTTGTACAATTGGTGGCTGACTAAATACTTTTTTGCCCCACTGTATATATTCGTTTTTTTAATGCAACCACAGGAGGATTCAGGACCCTGCTACCTCGCTGCAAAATACTGTAAATAAATGTGACTGGACAATTGTCTGAGCCTAAGCGGCAAAAAAAAAGACCGTTTTTACATACACTTACGTGACAAATTGTAGACACCTGCACGACAAACATCTCATTCCAAAATCATGGGAATTAATATGGAGTTGGTCCACCCTTTGCTGCTGCTATAACAGCCTCCACTCTTCTGGGAAAGCTTTCCACTAGATGTTGGAACATTGCAGCGGGGATTGCTTCCATTCAGCCACAAGAGCAGTAAGGTCGGGCTCTGATGTTGGGCGATTAGGACTGCCTCGCAGTCGTTGTTCCAATTCATCCCAAAAGTGTTCAATGGGGCTGAGGTCAGGGCTCTGTGCAATCCAGTCAATTTCTTTCACACCGATTGACAAACGCTTTCTGTATAGACCTCCCTTTCAGCATGATTATGCCCACACGCACAAACAGGAAAGGGCCTTCCCCAAACTGTTGCCACAAAGTTGCAAGCACAGAATCATCTAGAATGTCATTGTATGCTGTAGCATTAAGATTTCCCTTCACTGGATCTAAAGGGCCTAGCCCAAACCATGAAAAACACCCCCAGACCATTATTCCTCCTCCACCAAACTTTACAATTGGCACTACGCATTGGGGCAGGTAGCGATCTCCTGGCATCCGCCAAACCCGGATAATTCCATCGGGCTGCCGTATGGTGAAGCATGATTCATCACTCCAGAGAACGCATTTCCACTGCTCCAGAGTTCAATGGCGGCGAGCTTTAGACAACTCCAACCAACACTTGGCATGGCGATCTTACGCTCGGCCATGGAAACCCATTTCATGACGCTCCTGACAAACAGTTATTGTGCTGGCTTTGCATCCAGAGGCAGTTTGGAGACACCCGAGGTCAGACGTTTGTTAAAACACACTACGCGCTTCAGCAGTCCCGTTTTGTGAGCTTGTGCGGCCTACCACTTCACAGCTCAGCCATTGTTGCTCCTAGACTTTACAATAACAGCACCTATGTGTATTAATTTTACTATCAATTGGGGAGAGAGCCTCAAATATCACATTAATTTGTACATCTCCACAATACACATATGAATCATGGCAAAGTTGCTTTCTGTTTGTCACATTTGTTCCCATGGGTAAAATAAAAACAAATGATTGATTGACAAATAGTGCCTCCCACAATGCAGGCAAGTTGCATCTGAGGAGGAGCAACTGCAGAAAATTGAAGTTGATTGCAGTCGAAACTTCATGAGCTTTGATCACATGGTTCTTGTGAAGTTCATGCAGTCGACATGTAGGCGCAAGTCAGACAAAATGTATCCCCATAATGCAACACTTTGAAAAGCGAATCGCTCTAACGCGCCAACATTCATCCACAAAGGCAAACGCATACGGTATGCCTTTGATTTTATTAGGCAAATGGATTTACAAAGAAACAATTATATTTATCCAATGTATGGTTATGTCAAACAAAATACAAAACAAGTCTACCTTCTACCCCATTTTATGGCATCTGAAAGCAACAGTGCCCTGTAGAGGACAGTGTGGGTGCTGTCAAAACTGTGATCCCTGACTGTTCTCTCTGAACACACCAAGCGTGTGCTTCTGTCTAGCTATGTTCCATTCACTGTACTATGAAAGCTAGTTATTACAAATATTGCCTCGTCAGACCATTACTCTGTTCCAGCTGGCTGATAGGTACTGTTTGGTGTAACCGAGAATTTTCAACCAACCTTAGCCAGACTATCGATACGTCTAAAATTCCCAACTTGGAAGACAATCAATGTCTTATAAACATCCATGTCTAGTTGCAGGGGTTCATTTAAGCAATAAGGCATGAGGGGGTGTGGTATATGGCCAATATACCATGGCTAAGGGCTGTTCTTATGCGCAACGCAGAGTGCCTGGATACAGCCCATATACCATAAACCCACGAGGTGTCTTATTACTATGATAAACTGGTTACCAACGTAATTAGAACAGTAAAAATTTTACGTTGTCATACCCATGGTATATGGTCGGGGCGGCAGCGTAGCCTAGTGGTTAGAGCGTTGGACTAGTAACCGAAAGGTGCTAGATCAAATCCCGAACTGACAAGGTACAAATCTGTCGTTCTGCCCCTGAACAAAGCAGTTAACCCACTGTTCCTAGGCAGTCATTGAGAATAAGAATTTGTTCTCAACTGACTTGCATAGTTAAATACCACAGCATTCAGGCCTCGAACCATCAGTTCATAATTTAATTTAGAAAATCGGTTATTCAATGAAATAAAAGTTCTGCTCCATGAAGTAATCCAACAATGTGTACGTCGCCATCTTAACCATTTAAAATCTTCTCTCATTGATCAAGAGAGGTAGGTCTCCACCACAAAGTGCTGCATGTCATGATGACACTCACCTGTCTCGATCAATGAGTGAGAAGACTTGAAATAGACAAGATGGCGGCGTACACATTTTTGGATTACTTCATGGAGCAAAGAATTTATTTAATAACAGAGCATTTTCTAAATTCAAACAAAGCCCCTGCAACTAGACATTGGCGTTTAGGAAGACATTGGTTGTTTTCCAAGTCGGAAATTGAGTGAGTGTCACCAAGGTTGGTCGGAAATTCTGTGATACGCCGCAAACAGTACCTAACCTGTAATGGTTAATGGAGCTTCACATTAGCCCGTTGTAATCACTAACTATATGAAAGCATGTAGTACAGGAGATCACTAACACTATCTTCTGTAAGTGCAAGTGGATTCCAGAACACACTAGTTAAGAAACAGTGCTGTAAACACAGAAGGACTAAGAGCTGAAGTTGAACCAAGCAGACAGGTAGGTTAGTTATGCACAGAAGAATGGGAACAGTCTTGTTACTGTCAATGGTAATATCTGACTGTATTCCATTCTGCATACTTCCATGTCCAGTCCACCCAAAGGAGCATGAAAGTGGATTTCCAGTGTTTTCTTTATACCATTTTGACTCCTGTTCAGCTCAGGCTCCCTCCCTCAGTAACAGACAAGCTCCATCAGGACTCGTGGCTATTGGTCAATGCCCTCTTCCATCTCTGCTTCATTGCTGGGGGTAGAGCCTTCTTGTTCTGGGTCGCCTGGGAGCACGTCTGTGACCTTCTGAATGAGCTCCTCAATCTGCTCCTCTGATAACCGCTCCTCACTCTCCTCTACCATCTACACACACACACACAGAGTTAATCTCACCCACAACAAACACTCGTGTAGGATAGAAGGAGATGAGCAGGAGAAAGGGTGAGAAAGGGAGGAGTGTAAGTGAATAAAGAGTGAAGGATAAGCGTGGTCTCACCAGTTGGATCTCTACAGCAGTCTCTGGTCTGTGGTTCAGTAGCTGTAGCTTCTCAGCCCTATGGACAAACACATATCACTGTCTGTGTGTGTGTGTGTAATATGTTTCCGAATGACATGTGTTTGACAGAGATTACACAGGGGGTAGGAGGAGTGGGTAGCGTGTGTGTTTTGCCACTCACTTAGTGAGTTTGTGAGGCACCATGGTGGTAAGGAAGTTCTTGACAGTCTCTGGGTTCTGCCTGCTGCACGGAGTCTTGGACAGGTACTTCAGCGTCTGGAAAGAGAGAAAACAGGCGTGTGTCTGCTGCAAACCCTATACATTAAGTTCTGCTGGTTTCTGGCTACAGTGTGTTTGAGAGTGTGTACCCATCGTGGTACTAACCTCGTACAAAAAATGTTGAGGTTCTGCGGTGTGCTACTAACCTCGTACATGATGGTGTTGAGGTTCTGTTGTCCAGCGCTGTGTTTGTTCTTCCCACTGTCCTTTCTCTGTTCCTTCAGATCTGTCAGGAGCTGGTACACCTAGGAGAGAGAAAGATTGAGAGGGAGATAGAGGGGGAGTGAGTGAGTGAGAAAAAGAGATTACCGGAGGGAGAGATGGGATGCAAATACAGTGATGGGGGGGGGGGGGGGGGGGGGGGGGGGGGGGGGGACAGAAACAAACACAGTGGGGGGAGGGAGTGCATGAGACAGAAATAAATGCAGAGGAAGGGAGGGAGAGACTGGATGCAAATACAGTGATGGGGGGGGACAGAAACAAACAGTGGGGGGAGGGAGTGCATGAGACAGAAATAAATGCAGAGGAAGGGAGGGAGAGACTGGATGCAAATACAGTGATGGGGGGGGGGACAGAAACAAACAGTGGGGGGAGGGAGTGCATGAGACAGAAAGAAATACGGAGGGAGGGAGAGACGCGATGCAAATACAGTGATGGGGGGGGGACAGAAACAAATACAGTGGGGGGAGGGAATGCATGAGACAGAAAGAAATACAGAGGGAGGGAGGGAGAGACGGGATGCAAATACAGTGACATATAACATGTCAAAATGACACAAAAAAATTATACAATGGGCCGCAGCCAAATAATATAAATTACCTCATAGTTGCTGAGCATAGCAGCATTAGCATCCTTCCTGAATGATAAACATGAGACAGATGATTGAAAAGGTCTAATATCTTACAGTGTAATGCCATGAGATTGTACTACATACTTGACTCACTCAACAAGTGAAAATGTAGAAGACCCCGTGACCCACCAAAACTACAGATTTATAGTGGTAATCTTTGTTGATTTGTGAGATTTCCTAAAGTCTAAATGTATTCTTTAAATAGTCTTGAACCAGCAGGTTAGCATTTTTCATAATGACAAATGTTCTGGATGCAGAACTGGAGACTGGTCACGTACTGGCACAGCCACAAAATCATAAAATCTGATTTCAAACCGAACCTTAACCACACTGTTAAGCCGAATGCATAACCCCAAATTTTAATTATGACCAAAAAGCCTATTTTAACTTTGCATCCTGCCTATCTAAGGTTTAAGGGGAAATCGATCAGTTCTGACTCCAGGACAAGACTCGTGATAATAAACGCCAACCTGCATACTGGTAATCGGAGGACAACATGTTTGTGCCAGAAAGAAAACCACTTTATAAGACATAACTAACTAGTAGTACCTACTCTGGTTATTTAGCTGAAAAAATACATGATTCCATACTCATCATGATCAGGCACAAGGCATCCAGGCAATAAGATGTAGGCCTAGCTATCATCTTTGTTTTATAATCACCGTTTGTTGCGTGCACTGCTGAGTCTTTACAGGAAAAGCTAGCTATATATTTCACAAGACAACAACTACGTACAACAGTTAAACCATTTTAACATAAATCTATGTCGATGAAATAAATTGTCAGAAAATGCTTACACTTCCATTTTGCCAGCAACTCTAGCTTGATCCCTTGCCAATTTAATCCGTCTGGAAACATGTTTGCTGATAAAATGAGTTCCTAGCCCGCAGACGTTTATATAACTCGTGACATTACCGTTCTACTAGTAGCAGGATATTATGCTGGCAGCACGATCTCGGATTTGATTTGTTTTAGGACTCTAGTGCAATATAACTGTTTTTCACAGCATTGAACCCACCTCGGAAAAAATGTATGGATAATTTGACGTATTCTTCTTATTATTAAAAGTTTACACAAATACTATAACGCTGAAAGTGATTGTGCAGGCTATATTTAAAACAATACACTTTTAATAAAATAGAAATGTGCACTGAGTGCACAAAACATTAAGAACACCTTCCTAGTTGCACGAGTCCCCCACAGTTCTGTCAAGTTGGCTGGATGTCCTTTGGAGGATGGACCATTTTTGATACACACAGTTCTTGACACAAACCAGTGTGTCTGGCACCTACTACCATACCCCGTTCAAAGGCACTTAAATATTTTGTCTTCCCCATTCACCATATGACTGGCACACATACACAATCCATGACTCAATTGGCTCAAGGTTTACAAATCCGTATTTAACCTGTTTCCTCCCCTTCATTTACACTGATTGCACTTCAAAGCATTTCATCGGTAGCCATGAAGTACTTTGAAAGGCTGGTCATGGCTCACATCAACACCATCATGCCGGAAACCCTAGAACCACTTCAATTCGATACTGCCCCAACAGATCCACAGATAACGCAATCTCAATCGCACTCCACACTGCCCTTTCCCACCTGTACAAAAGGCACACCTTTGTGAGAATGCTGTTGATTGACTACAGCTCAGCATTCAACACCATAGTGCCCACAAAGTTCATCACTAAGCTAAGGAACCTCTGACTAAACACCTCGATCTGCAACTGAATCCTGGACTTTCTGACGGGCCGCCCCCAGGTGGTAAGGGTAGGCAACAACACATCTGACACGCTGATCCTCAACACTGGGGCCCCTCAGAGGTGCGTGTTTAGTCCCCTCCTATACTCAATGTTCACCCACGACTGTGTGGCCAAGCACGACTCCAACACCATTATTACGTTTTCTGAAGACACAACAGCCTGATCACCGACAACGATGAGACAGCCTATGCTGCCCTACTAAGCAAAAAGGCAGTAACTGCTCATTTGGTCAAAAATTGGTTAATGTAATTTTTTGCTACATTAAATACATGCTTAATCATGTGGACAAGTATCCTGCCTCTATTCTATTGTGTTTTGGAGAAAATGGGGGTCATGTTAGCAGTAACTGCATAAAGTTACTGTGAAACCAAGGTAAATAAAAGCCCTTTTTCTCAGTTCCACGCTATGAGCAGTTACTGCCTTTTCACTTGGTAGGGCAGTATGGGGAGGAGGTCAGAGACCTGGCAGTGTGGTGCCAGGACAACAACCTCTCCCTAAATATGAGCAACACAAAGGAGCTGATCGTGGACTATAGGAAAAATCTAATCAAAACACATTTTATTTGTCACATGAGCCGAATACAACCTTATAGTGAAATGCCTACTTACAAGCCCTTAACCAACCCTGCCGTTTGAAGAAAAATACATCAAAAAAATGAGAAACAAAACTAACAAATAATTAAAGAGCAGCAGTAAAATAACAATAGTGAGGCTATATACAGGGGGTACCGGTACAGAATCAATGTGCCGGGGCACAGGTGGGTCAAGGTAATTGAGTTAATATGTACATGTAGGTAGAGTTATTGAAGGGACTATGCATCGATAATAACAGAGAGTAGCAGCAGCAGCGTAAAAGGGGGGGGGGGGTAATGCAAATAGTCTGGGTAGCCATTTGATTAGATGTTCAGGAGTCTTATGGCTTGGGGGTAGAAGCCTCTTGGACCTAGACTTGGCTCTCTGGTACCACTTGTGGTGATGTAGCAGAGAGAACAGTCTATGACTAGGGTGGCTGGAGTCTTTGAACATTTTTAGGGCCTTTCTCTGACACAGCCTGGTATACAGGTCCTGGATGGCAGGAAGCTTGGCCACAGTGATGTACTGGCCCATATGCTCTACCCTCTGTAGTGCCTTGAGGGCAGAAGCTGAGTAGTTGCCATACCAGGCAATGATACAACCCATCAGGATACTCTTGATGGTGCAGCTCTAGAACCTTTTTAGGATCTGAGGACCCATGCCAAATCTTTTCAGTCTCCTGATGGGGAGAAGGTTTTGTCGTGCCCTCTTCACAACTATCTTGGTGTGCTTGGACCATGTTAGTTGGTTGGTGATGTGGACGCCAATAAACTTGAAGCTCTCAGCCTGCTCCACTACAGCCCCACTACAGCCCCCTGAACAGGCCCCTATTAACATCGACAGGGCTGAAGTGAAGAGGGTCAAGTTCCATAGTGTCCACATCACCAACTGTACATGAGCAAATGTATGAATATGTTAACAAACAGGGTCTAAAGTACGATTTTCATACGGGTTTTAGAAAAACATACTCCACTGAATCAAGACAACTTTACTTGACTGACTTCATCAGGAAAGAGATTGATGAGGGAAATCTGTGTGGTACTGCTTGACCTACAGGAGGCCTTTGATACAGTTATCCACTGCCTCCTTATCTCCAAACTGGAGGGACTGGGGTTAAGCAGTATCACTCTAGGCTGGGTAAAGTCCTATTTATCTGGGAAAAAGCAAATAGTAGAGGTTAATGGTTCACTGTCTCAGGCAAAACCAATGAGTTGTGGCATTCCACAGGGGAGCGTGCATGGGCCTCTGCTGTTTTTATTGTATATTAACGATATGAAAGATGCTTGTTCTTGCTGTCTTTTTCTTTATGCGAATGACGACACTTCTGGTGTCTCACAAAAGTAAAACTACGTTGGAGAGCATACTTAGCACAGAGCTTACTAACATAAGCAAATGGCTTGGAGATAATAAGCTATCTCTGCACTTAGAAAAAACAGAAGCAATTATTTTTGTATATAGATTGTGTATTGTGTGTAAATTGTGTAGGTCGTCTGAAATCAGAGTGGAGTTAGGGGGTGAGGTGCTGACTTCTAAAACCTCTGTTAGCTATTTGGGATGAATGGAGGTAGTGGGTGAGGTGCTGACTACTAAACCGTCTGTTAGCTACCTGGGATGAATGGAGTTAGGAAGTGAGGTGCTGACTACTAAAACCTCTGTTAGCTACCTGGTATGAATGGAGTTAAGGGGGAGGTGCTGACTACTAAAACCTCTATTAGCTACCTGGTAATATTTGAGTTATGGGGGAGGTGCTGACGACTAAAACCTCTTTTAGCTCCCTGGGATGAATGGGGTTAGGGGGTGAGGTGCTGCCTACTCATAACCATGTTAGCTACCTGGGATGAATGGAGTTAGGGGGTGAGGTGCTGCCTACTTTAACCTCTGTTAGCTACCTGGGATGAATGGAGTTTGGAGGGGAGGTGCTGACAACTAAAACCTCTGTTAGCTACCTGGGATGAATTGAGATGGGGGAGAGGTGTTGATTTCTAAAACCTCTTTTAGCTACCAGGGATGAATTGAGTTAGGGGGGAGGTGCTGACTACTAAAACCTATATTAGCTACCTGGGATGAATTGAGTTAGGGGGGAGGTGCTGACTACTAAAACCTCTGTTAGCTACCTGGGATGTATGGATTTTAGGGGGTGAGGTTTTGTCTACTAAATCCTCAATTAGCTACCTGGGATGAATGGAGTTAGGGGGGGAGGTGCTGACTACTAAAACCTCTGTTAGCTACCTGGTATGAATGGAGTTAATGGTGAGGTGCTGACTACTAAAACCTCTGTTAGCTACCTGGGATGAATTGAGTTAGGGGGGAGGTGCTGACTACTAAAACTTCTGTTAGCTACCTGGTAATATTTGAGTTATGGGGGAGGTGCTGACGACTAAAACCTCTTTTAGCTCCCTGTGATGAATGGAGTTAGGGGGTGAGGTGCTGCCTACTTTAACCTCTGTTAGCTACCTTGGATGAATTGAGTTAGGGAAGAGGTGCTGACTACTAAAACTTATATTAGCTACCTGGGATGAATGGAGTAAGGGGGATGTGCTGACTACTGAAACCTCTGTTAGCTACCTGAGATGAATGGAGTTAGGTGGGAGGTGCTGACTACTAAAACCTCTGTTAGCTACCTGGGATGAATGGAGTTATGGGGGAGGTGTTGACTACTAAAACCTATGTTAGCTCCCTGGGATGAATAGAGTTAGGGGGGAGGTGCTGACTACTAAAACCTCTGTTAGCTACCTGGTATGAATGGAGTTAGGGGGGAGGTGCTGACTACTAAAACCTCTGTTAGCTACCTGGGATGTATGGATTTTAGGGGGTGAGGTACTGACTACTAAACCCTCAATTAGCTACCTGGGATGAATGGAGTTAGGGGGGAGGTGCTAACTACTAAAACGTCTGTTAGCTACCTGGGATGAATGCAGTTCGGGGGGAGGTGCTGACTATTAAAACCTCTGTTAGCTACTTGGGATGAAAGGAGTTAGGGGGAGGTGCTGACTACTAAAACGTCTGTTAGCTACCTGGGATGAATGTAGTTATGGGGGGAGGTGCTGACGACAAAAACTGCTGTCAGCTACCAGGGATGAATGGCGTAAGGGGGGAGGTGCTAACTACTAAAACCGGTGCCAGCTAACTGGGATGAATTGAGTTATGGGGGGAGGTGCTGACGTCTAAAACTTCTGTTATCTACCAGGGATGAATGGAGTAAAGGGTGAGGTGCTAACTACTAAATCGTCTGTTAGCTACCAGGGATGAATGGAGTTAGGGGGCAGGTGCTGACTACTAATCGTCTGTTAGCTACCAGGGTTGAATGGCGTAAGGGGGGAGGTGCTAACTATTAAAACTGCTGTTAGCTTCCTGGGATGAATGGAGTTAGGTGGGAGGTGCTAACTACTAAAACGTCTGTTAGCTACCTGGGGTGAATGGAGTAAGTGGGATGTGCTGACTTCTGAAACCTCTGTTAGCTACCTGAGATGAATGGAGTTAGGGGGAGGTGCTAACTACTAAAACGTCTGTTAGCTACCTGGGGTGAATGGAGTTAGGGGGTGAGGTGCTGACTACTAAATATTTTGTTTGCTACCTTGGATTAATTGAGTTAGGGGGGAGGTGCTGACTACTAAAACTTATATTAGCTACCTGGGATGAATGGAGTAAGGGGGAGGTGCTGACTACTGAAACCTCAGTTAGCTACCTGAGATGAATGGAGTTATGGGGGGAGGTGCTGACTAATAAAACCTCTGTTAGCTACCTGGGATGAATGGAGTTATGGGGGGAGGTGCTGACTACTAAAACCTCTGTTAGCTACCTGGGATGAATGGAGTTATGGGGGGAGGTGTTGACTAATAAAACCTTTGTTAGCTTCCTGGGATGAATTGAGTTATGGGGGGAGGTGTTGACTACTAAACCTTTGTTAGCTCCCTGGTACATCCTGCTTTGGGTGCTTATCTAATCTTATGAAAGGGAAGCTCCAGATAGCCCAGAATAAGCTGATCAGGGTAGTATTCAAAGTGAGTCCACATACTCACATAGGCAGGAGCTGCTTTCAGGAACTCAACTGGCTGCCTGTTGAAGCTAGTGTCCCCGATTAGACTAGGTGTGGTTTACAGGAGTATTTATGGTCCTGCACCCAGATATCTAAGTTATTACTTTCCTCGTGTTAGGGATGCACACAATCACAGGTGTTGCTGATGTGTGCTTATACAGGTTCAGGAGTAAGGCTGGGAAAGGTACTTTCTTGTATACTGGATACTGGAGCCTCAGAATGGATTGAGTTGCCTCTGCCCATAAAAACAATGTCCTCTCTGGGCAGCTTTAAAAAGTAAAAATATGTTTTATGTCTTCTGTGCCCATATGAATAACCCCTATGATGTAACTGGAATGAGGAGATAGATGTTCTTCTTCTCTGTTGTTGTTTTATTATTTCACTGCCATACTGTGTTCGATCTCATCTAACCATCTTGCTAGACCACCAGACTTTATTGTGTGTTATCCTCAATGATTTTATTCATGTGCATGTATTGCTTTTTCAAGTTTTATGTGTGCTTGTTTTTTTTAAATGGTGAAATGAATAAACTAAACTGAACAACTAACTATCATGGTCCAAGCACACCAAGACAGTTGTGAAGAGGGCACGACAAAACCTACTCCCCCCCCAGGAGACTGAAAAGATTTGGCATGGATCCCCAGATTCTCAAAAAGTTCTACAGCTGCACCATTGAGAGTATCCTGACCGGTTGCATCACCGCCTGGTATGGTAACTGCTCGGCATCTGACCGCAAGGTGCTGCAGAGGGTACTGCGTATGGCCCAGTATATCACTGGGGCCATGCTTCCTGACATCCAGAACCTAAATACTGGAGGAAGGCCCAAAAAATGATCAAAGACTCCGGTCACCCAAGTCATAGACTGTTCTTTCTGCTACCGCACAGCAAGCGGTACCGGAGCGCCAAGTCTAGGACCAAAAGGCTCCTTACCAGCTTCTATACCCAAGCCATAAGACTGCTGAACAATTAATCAAATGGCTACCCGGACTATCTACATTGACCCCCCCCCCCCCTTTGTTTTTTACACTGACCCCCTTTGTTTTTTACACTGCTGCCACTCACTGTTTGTTATCTTTGCATAGTCACTTTACAAATTACCTCCACTAACCTGTACCCTCGCACATTGACTCTGTACCGGTACCCCCTGTATATAGCTTCGTTATTGTTATGTAATTTTCTTGCGTTGAACCGCATTGTTTGTTAAGGACTTGTAAGTAAGCATTTCACGGTATATTTGGTATATTCAGCGCATGTGACAAATACCATTTTATTTGATTGAGGTGAATTTAACAAGTGGCATCAAAAAGGGATAATAGCTTTCACATGGATTCATCTGGTCAGTCTATGTCAGGTGCTCTTAATTTTTTGTATACTCAGTGTATGTTATTCAATTCTGCAAAACTTAAATTGGTCTCTTGTGCTGGGCCACAGGTTTAATACAGAGTACTGGTGACTCTTTAATCCAGTAGGGTTTCTACTAACCAAATATGGTTTGTTTTTTTGAGGTGGACTGTGTTGTACATATCTAGCAGCACATTATTCTCCATCCCCTCTATAGCCCCAATGCAATAAACCTCTAATAGACTGTACATTGGATACATATTGGCTTGAAGAGAGAAAGCTTGTCTACCTGTCTCAGCTAAAGTGGAGTGGGACATACTCAGTAGGGTCCTTATTAACCAAATATGGTGAGGGGGACTGTGTTGCACGGTCTACTGCTTGCTGGCTTTTCACTATGGAGGAGGTGGAGAACGAACTGCTGTTGGGTATGTGCGACACAGTCAGCCTCCAAAACGACACATATTTGGTTAGTAAGGACCCTAATGAGTATTGTCCACCCCACTTTAGCTGAGACAGGTGTCTTGTTTTGCACACTTTGTAAAAAAGAATACAATGCAGTACTACAGGATATTTCTTAACGTAGCTCTTTATTAGCTAGCTATAGCTGGCATGTTCACATATTGCCAACCAGGATCAAACTGACCATGACCTAACCATTTGGGTGGTCTTAACCAATCATAGCACAGTATGATATGGCGTTGAAATGCAATTAAAATTCAGTATGTTTACACATATTAATATTACATCCCCCCCCTATGTTTACATATTCTAAGGGTTGCTTTTGAATACATGCTCTGTGGTTTGAACTCAAGGTAAGTAACCATTTATATTGCATACTACACCAACCGAATCAACATAGACTCTGAAACAATGATCCAACATACTGTTACTTTTCAAACAAGGGATTCTCAGCAACTCAGTTTTCACTGTAGAAATAACATCTTAACATTTCAAACAAATACAATACCCAAGCATTTCAAGTGAACTTTCAATAACAAGTTTACAGTCTGGAACTCTTTTAGGGCAGCGATCCGCCTACACCCTTTGACATTTCACAGGTCTAGGACAGCTCTGGGCTTGACCTCTCTTCCTGACCTTGTGCGATATGATGCTGAGCATGCTTCTGTGTCAGTCAACGGTTCTTGTGGTGTTGCAGGTAAGGATGGTGTATGTTGTGCTGTGTGTGTGTTTAGTCCATCACGTTCTCTTTCAGGGGAACAATTAATCTCATCAGTGTGTTGTTCTTTTGTGTTCAGTAGGTGATGACGATTGCGGCGGTACATGCGAATATGATATGAACGTTCAGTGTCAGCTGGCTGGATGACGACTGCTGGCTTCCAGAGGCCATGCTCCTGGATTCTAACTGACTCTCCGCCGATCAGTGATGGCAGTGGTCTAGCTGACCTGTCGTAGTATCGCTTTTGTTGTTGTTGTCTCGGTGCACGTTTTTCATGCATTTCCTTGTAGCTGACGACCTCAGGTTGCAGCTGCTGGTTGGTGCTGGGAAGGATGCCTGCGGCTCATCAACAGCTCATCAAGACATATGGCGCATTTACCAACAATGTCCTCTATTTGTTTGCACATTCCGGGCCAAAACAAAATGTCCCGTGCTCTCTGTTTGCACTTTTCCATGCCCATGTGTCCAGCATGGATCTTTGTCAAAATCTCTTCTCTGAGACTCCTTCTCTCCTTTGAAAATTATTCCGTTGATCTGTGATAGTTCATCACAATGGTTCCAGAATTCTCAGACGCTCAGGGCATTTTCTCCTCTCCTCAGGCCATCCATCCTGTATGACTTTCCTCAGCTGTGTGAGTTGCGAGTCCTTTTCTGTTTCTGCTTGGCTCTCCTTCAGTTTTGTGTCACTAACTGGTAAGTTGCTGTACACAGTGTGCACTTGCATGTCCATGCCTTCACTGATCTGATCAAACATCAGCAAACTCCTCCAGTAAATTATCTGTCTCTACTGGTGCTGTCACTGGTAAAACTAGCTTGATGAGGTCCATGTCTAAACATGCTTTAAGACCTAGCACTGCAGGTGCTCTAGTGTCAACAACATAAAAGTCCAACATCATGTCACTTTCCTTGTATTTGCATTTGAAAGTGCATGTGCCTTTTACTGGGAGCTGTTCCCCACCATAACCAGTCACTCTGCACGTGGTGGGCTGTAGCTCCCATTCAGATGTCAAGCTGTGGTACTTATTCAGAGGAATAATGTTTACAGTTTCTAGTTTGAACTTTAGCTCTGTGCCTTGTGTTCCTATCTCAATGTCAGCAAAGGCTTGCTCTGTCTCAGATATTTTACTTTTCTGTGTCACTGAATCAATAAACAGTTCATCAGCGTTTGACTCTTTGATTGACATTTCATCTTCGCTCACTGTGTGTACTGTTTTTCCACGGTAAGCTCTGCACACTTTTGCAAAGTGACTCCATTTTCCACATTTAGTACACTGTTTGCCTTTAGCTGGGCAATTTCCTTGTTCGCCATGCACTTTGAATCCACAATATCCACATGTTTTGAGTCTGTGTCGCTCTGTCCGTTCGAAAACGCGCTCTCTGTGCACCGGATAATGACAACAGTCTTTTTTTCTTAATTATTGGTCATTATTTGTTTTAACAAATTACTTAATGTATTTTCTTGCACATTAAAAATGGCCATTGATAAAAATTTAATATAATTCGAATGAGTTATCCACATTGCAATGTTTTGAAATGCGGGCTTTTATTTAGAAGGTTTCAACATTACCATGCGAAAGTGACGTAATTGTTTGTGCTGCTGGCAAAATACTAGTATTTGTGGTTTTGATTTTTATCACACCATTTGTGCCCTGTCGTCAACGTTTTGCTGATGCTAGGTAGTGAACAGTCAGACATCTACGGTATCTTTGAGAGAAGAGAATGGCGAGTGCAGATGTAAGACAACTTTTCGATGTATTTCTTTATTAAAACTGTTGATTCAGCTAAACTCGTCCACGTTTGGCTTTGTATGTCCAGGGATTGTTTTCATTGCGCTGTGCAGTCAAATCAGCTGTCCAGAAGCTTGGACAACATGGGTCTTCTCTAGGTTAAATTAATCGCTTGTTGGATATAGTGGTTCTTCAACGAAAAGCAGCGCTGACAGGTTTCAATGTTGTTTGCTAGCTAGCGGCTTTGTGAAAAATTGGAGACGAATGACACTGCCTATGCTGTCTCTGTCGGTGTATTTGTATATCTGCCTTTCTGTCCTGGCTTTTTTTATTTGTCTTTCTATCTGTCTGCGTGCCCATGCCTGCCTGTTTGTCTCTATCAGGGGAGTAAACTGTGGGGAGGTCGGTTCGTGGGTGACACCGACCCGATCATGGAAAAATTCAACGCGTCCATCGCCTACGACAAGCGGATGTGGGACGCAGACATCCGTGGCAGCAAGGCATATGCTAAAGCCCTGGAGAAGGCCAAGCTGGTCACAGCAGAGGAGAAGGACTATATCCTACATGGGATGGACCAGGTGAATACACACGCACCAGTATATTTTGTTTTATTTATTTAACTAGGCAAGTCATTTTATTTACAATGATGGCCTACCAAAAGGTTGGGAGCGGGGCTTCGATTAAACAAATATAGGACAAAACACACATGACGAGACCCCACAGTACTACATAAAGAGAGACTTAAGACGACATAGCATGGCAGCAATACATGACAACACAGCATGGCGGCAGCAATACATGACAACACAGCATGGCAGCAGCACAACATGGTACAAACATTATTGGGCACCAGCAACCGCACAAAGTCAAGAAGGTAGACAATGTGGAAGACTACTAGATTGTACTGGCCACATCAAATCAACAATATCCCCTAAAGTTTCAAATGTATCCACACATTAACCCACCGCGTTTTACATTTGAATGGCCTTATTTTTTTAGTTATGGGGACCGTTGAATTTTGATCACACTATCGAACGCAACAAAAAGTGGGTGTGAATGTGTCATAGCCCACCATGTTGCTTTTTTGTAGTTAATAGGTGATGGCTGAAAATCTGCCTTAGTGCAGAATTCCTCTCTGCATTCACATGTGCACGGCAAGTTTTAATGTCACATGCACAAGTACAGTGAAATGCCTTTCTTGCAAACTTGAAAACCAACAATACAATAATCAATAACAATGTATTAATAGAAAAAAAACTATATAATAGTAACTAAAGTAAGTACCACTTGCCTCACTCTGATGTTTGAAGTAAGCATTCTTACTTATAAAGGAAATATTTAAAAAGTCAGTTCCAATACCATATTTACATGTGCAGGGATACTGGAGTGATGGAGGTAGGTATGTATAGGGGTAAGTTGACAAGGCTCTATATCCTATACAAGATATAAGACAGAGTAGCAGCAGCTTGTATGTGAGTGGGTGTGCGTGTGTGTAGAGTCAGTAAAAATGTACAGTGCCTTGCGAAAGTATTCGGCCCCCTTGAACTTTGCGACCTTTTGCCACATTTCAGGCTTCAAACTTAAAGATATAAAACTGTATTTTTTTGTGAAGAATCAACGATAAGTGGGACACAATCATGAAGTGGAACGACATTTATTGGATATTTCAAACTTTTTTAACAAATCAAAAACTGAAAAATTGGGGCTGCAAAATTATTCAGCCCCTTTACTTTCAGTGCAGCAAACTCTCTCCAGAAGTTCAGTGAGGATCTCTGAATGATCCAATGTTGACCTAATTGACTAATGATGATAAATACAATCCACCTGTGTGTAATCAAGTCTCCGTATAAATGCACCTGCACTGTGATAGTCTCAGAGGTCCGTTAAAAGCGCAGAGAACATCATGAAGAACAAGGAACACACCAGGCAGGTCCGAGATACTGTTGTGAAGAAGTTTAAAGCCGGATTTGGATACAAAAAGATTTCCCAAGCTTTAAACATCCCAAGGAGCACTGTGCAAGCGATAATATTAAAATGGAAGGAGTATCAGACCACTGCAAATCTACCAAGACCTGGCCGTCCCTCTACACTTTCAGCTCATACAAGGAGAAGACTGATCAGAGATGCAGCCAAGAGGCCCATGATCACTCTGGATGAACTGCAGAGATCTACAGCTGAGGTGGGAGACTCTGTCCATAGGACAACAATCAGTTGTATATTGCACAAATCTGGCCTTTATGGAAGAGTGGCAAGAAGAAAGCCATTTATTAAAGATATCCATAAAAAGTGTTGTTTAAAGTTTGCCACAAGCCACCTGGGAGACACACCAAACATGTGGAAGAAGGTGCTCTGGTCAGATGAAACCAAAATTGAACTTTTTGGCAACAATGCAAAATGTTATGTTTGGCGTAAAAGCAACACCGCTCATCACCCATCCCCACTGTCAAACATGGTGGTGGCAGCATCATGGTTTGGGCCTGCTTTTCTTCAGCAGGGACAGGGAAGATGGTTAAAATTGATGGGAAGATGGATGGAGCCAAATACAGGACCATTCTGGAAGAACCTGATGGAATCTGCAAAAGACCTGAGACTGGGACGGAGATTTGTCTTCCAACAAGACAATGATCCAAAACATAAAGCAAAATCTACAATGGAATGGTTAAAAAATAAACATATCCAGGTGTTAGAATGGCCAAGTCAAAGTCCAGACCTGAATCCAATTGAGAATCTGTGGAAATAACTGAAAACTGCTGTTCACAAATGCTCTCCAGCCAACCTCACTGAGCTCGAGCTGTTTTGCAAAGAGGAATGGGAAAAAATTTCAGTCTCTCGATGTGCAAAACTGATAGACATACCCCAAGCGACTTACAGCTGTAATCGCAGCAAAAGGTGGCGCTACAAAGTATTAACTTAAGGGGGCTGAATAATTTTGCACGCCCAATTTTTCAGTTTTTGATTTGTTAAAAAAGTTTGAAATATCCAATAAATGTCGTTCCACTTCATGATTGTGTCCCACTTGTTGTTGATTCTTCACCAAAAAAAATACAGTTTTATATCTTTATGTTTGAAGCCTGAAATGTGGCAAAAGGTCGCAAAGTTCAAGGGGGCCGAATACTTTCGCAAGGCACTGTATGTGCATATTGGGGTGGCAGGTAGCCTAGTGGTTAGAGCGTTGGACTAGTAACCGAAAGGTTGTTAGATTGAATCCCTGAGCTGACAAGGTAAAAATCTGTCGTTCTTCCCCTGAACAAGGCAGTTAACCCACTGTTCCTAGGCCGTCATTGTAAATAAGAATTTGTTATTAACTGACTTGCCTAGTTAAATAAAGATTAAGTTGTGTGAGTGTTGGAGTGACAGTGTGTGTGAGTTTGTAGGGCCCTGTGAGTGTTCATAGCGCAAAGGTTAAAATAAAAGATCAATAAAGATACAAGGTTAACTCAGATCGTGTAGCTGTTTTGCTTAGCTGTTTATCAGTCATATTGTTTGGGGATAGAATCTGGGCTCTTGAACATATTCTATCCCCAAACAATATGAATATGAATATGAAGATGAACCAAACTTCACTTACGGATGACCGTGCATGTGTGTTTCAGATCCATGATGAATGGGCCAAAGGTGTTTTTGAGGTCAAGCCTGGAGATGAGGACATCCACACAGCCAATGAGCGCAGACTAAAGGTGAAGTGTGGGTGGGGCTAACCTTGAATCATCAATTCAGAGTGCTGGCTGAAGATTGTAACAATATTCAATTCCGGACTCCTGATTGTCAGAATTACTGTGCATTCGGAAAGTTTTCAGACCCCTTGACTTTTTCCACATTTTGTTACATTACAGCCTTATTCTAAAATTGATTCAATAGTTGTTTTCCTTCATCAATCTACACACAATAACCCATAATGACAAAGCAAAAACTGTTTTTTAGAAATGTTTGCAAATGCCTAAACCCCCCCCATTTACATGAGTATTCAGACCCTTTACTTAGTACTTTCTTGAAGCACCTTTGGCAGTGATTACATCCTTGAGTCTTCTTGGGTATGACGCTACAAGTTTGGCACACCTGTATTTGGGGAGTTTCTCCCATTCCTCTCTGCAGATCCTCTCAAGCTCTGTCAGGTTGTATGGCAGAGCGTATCTGCACAGCTATTTGTTGGATCAGGTTCAAGGCCAGGCTCTGGCTGGGCCACTTAAGGACATTCAGAGATTTGTCCCGAAGCCACTCCTGCATTGCCTTTGCTGTGTGCTTAGGGTTGATGTCCTGTTGGAAGGTGAACCATTTCCCCAGTCTGGGGTCCTGAGCGCTCTGGAGCAGGTTTTCATCAAGGATCTCTGTACTTTGCTCTGTTCATCTTTGCCTCGATTCTTTGCAAACTCCGAACGGGCTGTCATGTGCTTTTAAATATATATTTTTAATTTAAATAATATGTTTATTATTTTACAATAAAAAATCTAGTAAAAAAAGACAGCAATACTAACAATGACATTCATTGTACTGTTGAATGGGATGGCCAATTTAGAGGACAAAACAAAACTTAACTCACACATACACAAAATAAAACAAAATCCTATTAGGTGGTACATGTATAAGAAGACCGCATATAGTCATTACAAGCTGTCATGTGCTTTTTACTGATGAGTGGCTTCCATCTGGCCACTCTATCCTAAAGGCCTGATTGGTGGAGTGCTGCAGAGATGTTTGTCCTTCTGGAAGGTTCTCCCATTTCCACAGAGGAACTCTAGAGCTCTGTCAGAGGGACCAACAGGTTCTTGGTCACCTCCCTGACCAAGGCCATTCTGCCCCGACTGCTCAGTTTGGTCAGTAGGAGGAGTTTTGGTGTTTCCAAACTTCTTCCATTTAAGAATTATGGAGGCCACTGTGTTCTTGGGGACCTTCAATGTGTCCAAATTTGTTGGTACCTTTCCCCAGTTCTGTGCCTCAACACAATCCTGTCTCGGAGCTCTACGGACAATTCCTTCGACCTCATGGCTTCGGGTTTTGTTATGACATGCACTGTCAACTGTGAGACCTTATACAGACAGGTTTGTGCCTTTCCAAATCATGCCCAATCAATTTAATTTACCACGGCTAGACTCCAAGTTGAAGAAACATTTCAAGGATGATCAATGGAAACAGGATGCACCAGAGCAAAATTGAGTCTCATAGCACAGGGTCTGAATACTGTAAGGTTTTTCTGTGTTTTATTTTGAATACATTTGCAGACATTTCTAAAAAGCTGTATTCGCTTTGTCATTATAGGGTATTATGTGTAGATTGAGGGAATAATGTAACATGTGGAAAAAGGAAGGGGTCTGAATACTTTTCGAATGCACTGCATATATTTGTATTATATTTATCTGTGTGTGTGTTTTATCAGGAGCTGATAGGTGAGCCAGCTGGGAAGTTACACACTGGTAGGAGCAGAAATGACCAGGTAGGTGTGGTGATCTTCTGAATATACGTTCTTTGCCTGTTTTTTGAAAGAGAAGTAACTAGTGGAGTTTTGAGACTGTTTAATCCTGCTTTGTTTTATTGGTGGATGATTGGGTCTCAGACATGATTCTGTGTTTCTATTGGTTGATCAGGTGGTAACAGACATGAGGTTGTGGCTGAGGGATGCTATCTCCATTCTTAAGGGAAACGCTCTCCAACTCATCACAACCATGGTGGAGAGGGCAGCAGTGTAAGTTTTATGTACAGGTAACTGACAAAATAAAGGAAACACTTCAGTAAATGAGGGATACACAGTATATTGAAAGCAGGTGCTTCCACACAGGTGTGGAATTAACATCTCATCATGCTTAGTGAAAAAACTGCTAGCTGGGTCTTGTCTGAGCGGTTGTCTTCTGAGCCCTCACTCACTATGTACTTAATGCTGATTCATGGAGATTCTGACTTGCTTACAGGCTGTCTGTGCAAGAACAGTACTGATGCTTCTTAGTCCAGAACTTTTATTTATCTTCATCACTATCACACAGTATTAACACACACTCTTCAGTTATTTAGGAATCAACTTGTGGTTTTTCTTAGATACACGCACGTCTTGCTAGTAAACAAAGTCAACTTAGTCGCCATACAAAATGTGCGTTTTCTTCTTTCGATGACAAAAAATACTCAGACCTGGGGTGGGAGGGGTCCAGATGTGAATTTGGTCAAGCTGATTGACTGAAGCCAAAGGGCTGAGATGGTGAGATTCATCCTAACGGCACTGTGAGGAAAGTTTGGTAGAGGGGCGGGGAGCAGGTTGGCCTTTTTGTATAGCTGCCCCAATATTTAGAATGAAAATATTAACATCCACAAAAAGGCCCTGTGGCGTTCCATTGGGTGGCCAAGGACTATCTCTGTAACTCTGTGCACTTCCTAAGCCCTGCCTGTTAGGACAAAGCACAGTCTCTAATGGAGTCCACAGGTCTCAAGGGGGAGCTTAGTGCTAGCGTGCCTAGTCCTGTGAGGCAGGGCTTAGGGAGTGCGGAGACAGTGTGGAATGCCTCCGGGGTGGCGGAGGGTCCTCTAGCTCAGCTGGTGCCAGGTCGCTGGGGCCCATCCTTGGGAGCTGAGTATGGTGCCGGAGGCTGACCACAGTTGAAGGAACTGTGTGGCATGTCGGCCACAACTGTCTTTGGCAGCTCACTGGCTGCTGCTCGGGTTGGTGAATCTTGCACCGCTGCTGGAGGCAATGGCTCTCATGATGGAGCAGATGGGGACCCCTGGGCGAGGCTCTTCAGGGATCTGACGGAAGGGGCTAGCTGGGCCCCAGAGACCATGTCCGGTGGTTTCCTGAGGGCTGGAGGGTATTTCAGTGCAGGAGGCAGGCGGCCTCCCAGAACTGGAGGGAACGGTGGGTCCCCCATGTCAGGGGGCTGAGGGCCTAGCAGGGCAGGAGACTTATTAAGCTTACTACTGAGGCTGAAGACTGAGAACCAAGCTGAGTCTACGAACTGGCTAGGGGCAGGGACTGCAGACCTAGAGGAACAGCTAACTCCGAGCCTGGTGAGACAGGAGACCCATGTTCAGGTACGAGTGCAGGAGGGTTGGCGTGTAGCACTAGGGAGGGTGACTGCTTGCTGACTGAGCCTGGGGGCTACGGACTGAGGTTGCGGACCTAGTAAGGCACAGAACCTAAAGCCTGGCGGAGCAGTGGACTGAGGGCCGACTAGGGCTGGGAACAGTCAAACTAGAGGTGCTGATAACTGTGGGCATGACAGGGAAATTGACTCTGAGCCTGAAAGGGAGAACGACTCTGGACCTGCAAGGGAAACTGATTTTGGGCCTAAACCTGACGGGCTAGGAAACTGCCTACCAAATAAGGCATTGGGCTGTGTTCTGAGCAGGGCAAGAGACTGCAGACCTACAGACAGTGCACCTAACTTAGAGCCTGGCAGGGCAGGGGGCTGTAAGCCTGGCAGGCTAGGATACTGCATACCCACTAAGGTGTGGGGCTGTGATCCGTGCAGCGCAGGGGACTGCAGACCTGGTGGTGAAGCAAATGTGGGGCCTAGCAGGGTAGAATACCTTGGGCCTGGCAGAGCATCTAATTTAGAGGCTACTAATGCAAGGGACTGTGGAAATAGATCAGCAGAGGACTGGGGCCCTTGTACTAAGGCAGCAGTCCACGGACCTAACCAGAACACTGGGAGCCTGCAACTAGAGCCAGCGACTGAGGGCCTGGTACGGCTGAGGGGGCTTTGGTGTGATGGACTGTGCACTCTAGAGTTGTTGGTCTGCTGGGGAGCTAGGCATCTCTGGGAAGCAGAAGGGGACCCAGGGCTCTAGTGGGACGTCAGTCAGGAGAGCAGCTTGGCCACCGTTGGATGTAGTGGAAGTCCCAACGGTCCTGTGGAGGTTGTGAACTCTTAGGACTGGAGGGCTTGGAGTAGTGTCTCTCAGGAGTAGCCGGGCCAAGTCGGGGGAGTATCGTTGGTGGAATGGCTAGAGTACGCCCTCCTGAATTCTTCCCTCTCATAAAGCAGCTCCTCGTAGTCCCTCTGCATCCCCCCAACTGGAGAGGGTCTGGTCACTCCATGACTACTGAGGATCCCTGGAATATGGGTGGTCGACTGTACCATGAGAGAGGGGTGTAAGGCCTCACAGCTCTTCTTCTTCTGGGAAGCGACAGCTTTGTGTGTGTGGGTGGTGACAGCAGCCCCTTTTGGCATATGGGAATGCAAACTAACTCATTTGCATCCAGGGGTTCGGAAACTGTTCTTCATCTGGGTACGGGAACATCTTCACTGTAGCCAAGTCAGAATCCGGTGTTTTGCAGGAACATGAAAAAACGCTGGTTGCTAAACCGTCTCGAAGGACCATGGGGGGAAAAAGGATAGGGTGTAAACCTGTCCCTCTGAGGACTAAACTAGTTTGCTGGGTTAGATTCTGAATCTCCACAAGGCTGCCGGCTAGAGCAATATGGATGCTGTTTTGACTGACTTGTCTCACACATTACTGTCAACCAACACTATTAACATTCAGGGCCATGTATAAAAATGCTAGGCAAACCCAGTTACCTGTTATTTTGGCTACCGTGGCTAGAAGAAGTGATGTTAGTGATTTTGAAAGAGGGGTGATTGTTAGGGAATGTTTGGCAGGAGCTTCAGTGACAAACTGTTCACGCTGATCTTTCACAATATGCCATGGTCGCTTCAGTCACCAGATCTCAACCCAATTGAACACTTATGGGAGATTCTGGAGTGAGGCCTGAAACAGCGTTTTCCACAACCATCAACAATGGTGTCAAATCCAACAAATAGAGTTGCAGACACTTGTAGAATCTATGCCAAGGCTCATTGAAGCTGTTCTGCTGGTTTGTGGTGGCCCAACGCCCTATTAAGACACAGTTGGCAGTTCCATGTATGCACGCACACACACACAATATCATGTTTACCTATTGTCTTTTGATCTGCAGAGAGATTGACGTCCTGTTTCCTGGGTACACCCACATGCAGAGAGCTCAGCCAATCAGATGGAGCCACTGGATTCTGAGGTACTATAGCCTCTCCTTCTGTTAAGCCCCACTGCATATCTTTGCAATGTTCCTAAATGATTTCTAGATCCTCTGCTTTTTGCTGAGTCACAGTTAAAAACAGTATTGAGGAATCAAATATTGATGGAATATAAAGTGAATGTTGTTTCAGTCTACAGAGCATACAGTGCCTTCGGAAAGTATTCGGAGCCCTTGGACTTTTTCCACATTTTGTTACGTTACAGCCTTATTCTAAAATTCATTAAATATTTTTTTCCCCCTCATTCATCTACACACTATACCCCATAATGACAAAGTGAAAACTGTTTTTTATAATTTTTTTGCTAATTTATTAAAAATAATCAAATGAAATATTACATTTACATAAGTATTCAGACCCTTTACTCAGTACTTTGTTTAAGCACCTTTTGGCAGCAATTACAGCCTCGAGTCTTATTGGGTATGACGCTACAAGCTTGGCTCACCTGTATTTGGGGAGTTTCTTCCATTCTTCTCTGCAGATCCTCTCAAGCTCTCAGGTTGGATGGGGAGCATTGCTGCACAGCTATTTTCAGGTTTCTCCAGAGATGTTCGATCAGGTTTAAGTCCGGGCTCTGGCTGGGCCACTCAAGGACATTCGGAGACTTGTCCCGAAGCCACTCCTGCATTGTCTTGTCTGTGTGCTTAGCGTTGATGTTTTTTTTTAAAAAATTTTTTCACCAGGTAGGCTAGTTGAACAAGTTCACATTTACAACCGACCTGGCCAAGATAAAGCAAAGCAGTGCGACACAAACAACACAGAGTTACACCTGGAATAAACAAACATACAGTCAATAATACAATAGAGAGAGTCTATATACAGTGTGTGCAAATGAGGTAGGATAAGGGGGGTGAGGCAATAAATAGGCAATGGTGGCGAAATTATTACAGTATGACAAATTAAACATTGGGTTGATAGATGTGCAGAAGATGAATGGGCAAGTAGCGATACTGGGGTGCAAAGGAGCAAAATAAATAATATGGTGATGAGGTAGTTGTATGGGCTATTTACAGATTGGCTATGTGCAGTGATCTGTAAGCCTCTCTGACAGCTGGTGCTTAAAGCTAGAGAGGGAGATATGAGATCTCAAAACATCCACACAGCATGATTCTGCCACCACCATGCATCACCGTAGGGATGGTGCCAGGTTTCCTCCAGACGTGATGCTTGGCGTTCAGGCGAAAGGGTTCAATCTTGGTTTCATCAGACCAGAGAATCTTTTTTCAAACTCCAAGCGGGCTGTCATGTGCCTTTTTACTGAGGAGTGGCTTCTGTCTGGTCACTCTACCAAAAAGGCCCGATTTGGTGTAGTGCTGCAGAGATAGTTGTCCTTCTGGAAGTTTCTCCCATTTCCACAGAGGAACTCTAGAGCTCTGTCAGAGGGACCATCAGGTTCTTGTTCACCTCCCTGACCAAGGCCCTTCTCCCCCAATTTCTCAGTTTGGTCGGGCGGCCAGCTTTAGGAAGAGTTTTGGTGGTTCCAAATGTCTTCCATTTAAGAATGATGTTGGCCGCTGTGTTCTGGGACTTTCAATGCATCCTAATTGTTTTGGTACCCTTCCCCAGATCTGTGCCTCAACACAATTCCTTCAACCTCATGGCTCTGACATGCACTGTCAGCTGTGGGACCTTATATAGACAGGTGTGTGTGACTTTCCAAATCATGTCCAATCAATTGACTTTACCACATGTGCACTCCCATCAAGTTGTAGAAACATCTCAAGGATGATCAATGGAAACAGGATACACCTGAGCTCAATTTCGAGTCTCATAGCAAAGGGTCTGAATACTTATGTTAATAAGGTATTTCTGTTTTACATTTGCAAAGATTTCTGAAATAGTTTTTTTGCTTTGTCATTATGAAGTATTGTGTGTAGATTGCTTAGGATGTTTTAACAATTCATCTTATTTTTTATATTGTTACTATGCAAGTAACTATTTCACTGTACCTTTTACACCTTCTGTATCCTGTGCATGTGACAAATGAACTTTGATTTTATTTTATATATTGTTTGTTTACCAGAGGTGGTAATGTGAAGAACAACATGACCTGCACCAAATTCAGATTAGGACATCTGCCAAGGACTAGATCAAATGTATTTTTACCTGGAGTTTTTCTTCATTGTAGGTTACTACTTTTAGTCTTAATCTTGGGTTGTTTACTACCTTACTCACCTTGTTTAGCACATGGCCTCACATGTGAATTGTTAAAGATTTAGGTGGGGCTAAGGCTTAGAAGGGTGTGAACAATGGTTAATAGGTGTCGACAAAGGAGAGCTCTCCAGTAGGTGTGCCAAAACATTCAAGGGCCATTTTCTCAAAAGTGGAGTTACAAGTTTGTCGAGTTACAAGTTTGTCAACTTTCAAAGCAGAATTACTTCCCCATTGTTCCTGCAGTATATGATATCCCATTTTCTAGCTCTGAGTCTCTACTTTTATCCAATGTAAGAAACACACTTTCAAATGTTGCAAATAAAAGGCAGAATCGAGGTGGTCGGGGATGTTGTTAGTCTAAACATATTTCTATGATTGTTCCCCAGTCATGCGGTGGCCCTGAGCAGAGACGTGGAACAGCTTCAGGAGATCAATAGACGAGTCAACGTGCTCCCCCTGGGAAGGTACATGCACACGAGTGTGCACGCACACACACCCACACGGTTATGTCATCTGTGAGTTAGTTATACCATGTCTACTCTTGTTACCCAGTGGAGCAATAGCTGGAACTCCATTCAACATCGACAGGGAAATGCTGCGTCAAGGTGAGAGTCAACCTGCATAGATAATCAGCTCCTTTAAACATACATAACCTATAAACATGCATAAGGAGCCGTGAACTCTTATGAATGGTTATAACACGAGCTTATAAGGCAAAATGTCAATTAATTATACACATGTACCAAGTCTGTGGCTACGGTCCAAACACTTAAGACACAGCCTATTCCCTCAGCCCTCAAATTAAGTGGACACTTCTGGTGATGTATCATGACGTCTGACGAGTATACACTTGTAGGGAAAGGGGCGAGGGAGGAAGGAATGATTTTTAAATGGACCACCCTTGGCCGGAAATTCATGACTCGTTCATCCCGCGATGATTGTGTTTTCAGCCACCGGTAACTTGTGGGTGCTTTATATGCGCTACAGTCAATTGAGTGCATATCTAAGTATATTAAATATATAATTATTACCCTCTTGCGACGAGCAAACCCGTATCCGGGAGCGTAATCATAGCCTCAAATGCATTAGCATAACGCAGCGGACATAAATACCCCTAGAAACTTTTCCTATTCATGAAAATCGCGAATGAAATGAAATAAATATATTCAAACACAAGCTTAGCCTTTTGTTAACAACACTGTCATCTCAGATTTTCAAAATATGCGTTACAGCCAACGCTAGACAAGCATTTGTGTAAGTTTATCATGGTATAATGCTATGCTAGCTCTGCTGGCAGCAGGCAACATTTTCACGAAAATAAGAAAAGCAACCAAATTAAATAATTTACCTTTGAAGAACTTCGGATGCTTTCACTCAGGAGACTGCCAGTTAGGTAGCAAATGTTCTTTTTTTCCCAAAAATATTATTTTTGTAGGCGAAATAGCTCCCGTTTCTTCATCATGCTTGGCTGAGAAATCGACCGTAAAATGCTACAACTATAACGCCAAACTTTTCAAAATTTGCTCCATAATATCGACAGGAACACGGCAAACGTTGTTTAGTATCCATCCTCAAGGTGTTTTTAACATATATATTCGATAATATATCCGTCGAGGCAATTGGTTTCTCATAAGAAGCGATTGGAAAAATGGCTACCTTAGTATTTTACATGAGATTTTCTGCGGGAGACACCATGTGAGACCACATGCTATATATGGTCCCTTACAGCCATTCTTCAATGGAAATGCCTAAAAAGACGTCACAATGCTGTAGACACCTTGGGGAATACGTGGAAAACATACGCTCATTCGTAGCTCATTCACAGCCATATAAGGAGTCATTGGCATGAGGCGGTTTTAAAAAATGCGTCACTTCCTGGTTGGATTTTTATCTGAGTTTCGCCTGTAACATCAGTTCTGTGGCACTCACAGACAATATCTTTGCAGTTTTGGAAACGTCAGTGTTTTCTTTCCAAAGCTGTCAATTATATGCATAGTCGAGCATCTTTTCGTGACAAAATATCTTGTTTAAAACGGGAACGTTTTTCATCCAAAAATTGTAATAGCGCCCCCTAATGCATAACTGGTTAATATACGCCTATTGTATGATAGCTAGCAAATTAATTAATTTTAAGCTATCTAACGTTAGCCTGCCTAGCTGGAACTTCTGAAGAAGGAAAACCATTTTATTTCTACTATTTCCAAAAGAGAAACAAACAAAAACACACTTTACGTAGTAGCAACATTTAACTTACTTGCATTTGTTTTTACTTACACTTGTTTGTTGACTTCTCCATTGATGTTGTTTTTACGTTTTCGCAGACTTTTCTTAGCAGCTGTACAATCGTTGCGAATTGAATTATGGGGAGTTTCAGGCCCGGAGTGAACCTAATTGTACACTCACAAAGCCGACTAAACACGAGGGCTGAGGTGCTTACGTTGCAAACTTCCCTTGCTTGGCTGATCATTTGGACCACCCTCCAAGATGGGGACCCCCCCAAGGGCATAAGGCGAGGATAAGTGGACGAGGGTGTGTCGTAAGTGTTTGGACCGCAGCCGGTGTTTTAGATTGATTGTGTCTTCTGTCTTTGCCCCTGTAGAGCTGGCCTTTGATGACATCAGCATCAACAGCATGGACGCCACAGGCCAGAGGGACTTTATTGGTATGGTAACCACATTGGCTTTATTACTATTCTGAGAAGACATGTAGATGTGAAGTTGAGAAATATTGGCATTAACTGACTCACTGCATTGCCCTGCTCATGCTTTGTCTCGCTCGCTGGCTCCACCCTCCCCTCCCTCTCTCAGCTGAGTTCTTGTTCTGGGCATCTCTGTGTCTGACGCACCTCAGTAAGATGGCAGAGGACCTGATGCTCTACAGCACCAAGGAGTTCTCCTTCCTCACACTCTCTGACGCATACAGGTGTGTGCATGTGTGTGTGTGATGACTGAACTCAAAACAATATGTTCCCCTTTTTTCCTTTGTTATATTCTAACAATCTTTCTCTCTGTGTGTGTGTGTAGCACAGGCAGCAGTCTGATGCCTCAGAAGAAGAATGCTGACAGTCTGGAGTTGATCAGGAGTAAAGCTGGCCGTGTCTTTGGCAGAGTAAGACCCCAACTGAAACGCATTAGAACACCATTAGTTATGTTATAATAAGCAAGCATCCTTTATTAAATTAATAGTATTATCAGTGTGTGTAAACTAGGGATGCCCGCTATATCGGTGAACATATCGGAATCAGACGATATTAGCTAAAAATGCCAACATCTGTATCGGCCGATGTCTGTCTAGTTTACGCCAATGTGAAAAACCGATGTCAAAGCTGACGTGCATACCTATATAACGTACTGACGCCACGTAAAATGTTGTGCTGCACCTGCAACACAGCATTCCTAACCTTAGCCCACAATGTCTGCTGTGTGGATCGAGCAGTCATTTGAAAGAGTAAGAAAATTTCAGCGACACAACTCAAAGGCGAAATCCATTAACGCCAAGATAATGGGATTCATTGACCTTGACAATCAGCCGTTCTCTGTCGTGGGTGATGTTGGCTTTCGCGACTGGTCGAGCACCGATACACACTAACGTTACCAAGTGCGCTATTGTTCATATGTTGCCCTACCAGAGTTGCACAGTAATAGCATTACTGCTATTAGCTTCACGACATACTATGGAATGCCTTTTGAGTCTTTGAGTGTCAAAAATGATAACACTATTTGACAATAACAAATAACACAGTTCTATTATAGAATGGTGTGTGTTCTGAATTTCCACGTGCAAGCCAAGCGCCACTACTACTATCAGTAGCACTGTCAAAGCTGTACAAAAAACCCTGCAAACATTGTCCACAAAAGGTGTGTTTACAATACCGCTTTGGTAATAAAGCATTATTTGCTCGACTGCAACTTCTGGGATAGCTAGCTAGCTTTAGCTTGGTAACTAGCTAGTACCAATACAACCAGCCTGAAAACAATGACCAGTAGGAACTGCAGTCATTTTCATTATTCTACGGAATGATTTAGGAATCCTTGGAGTAAGTATTGTTGTTCGCCTATTGAAATTGAACATCATTTCATGAAAATAAGTAGCTAGCCATCTACTTAACCCTGTTGCCCAAAGCTAACGTTATAAGCAGCCAGCTAGCTTCATCTGGCCAGTGAGGCTCGACCTGACCGGGTTAGTCAGGTATCAGTCAGAGTAGACTGATACCCCATGTCATTGATCCACAATCCAGTGAAATAAGTATGCCCCCAATGCAATTCTAAAGTATAATACATCCAGTGTGATTTCAACAGATTTGTCAAATTAACAAATTGCCTTTTGTCAATTATTTTTTATTTTTTTGTATAACATTCCAACCTCATTTAGCATGATCATCAAATGTATTTATATAGCCCCTCTTACATCAGCTGATATCTCAAGTGCTGTACAGAAACCCAGCCTAAAACCCCAAACAGCAAGCAATGCAGGTGTAGAAGCACGGTGGCTAGGAAAAACTCCCTAGAAAGGCCAAAACCTAGGAAGAAACCTAGAGAGGAACCAGGCTATGTGGGGTGGCCAGTCCTCTTCTGGCTGTGCCGGGTGGAGATTATAACAGAACATGGCCAAGATGTAGAGTACCTCAGGAGTAAATGTCAGTTGGCTTTCCACAGCCGATTATTCAGAGTATCTCTACCGCTCCTGCTGTCTCTAGAGAGTTGAAAACAGCAGGTCTGGGACAGGTAGCACATCCGGTGAACAGGTCAGGGTTCCATAGCCGCAGGCAGAACAGTTGTAACTGGAGCAGCAGCACGGCCAGGTGGACTGGGGACAGCAAGGAGTCATCATGCCAGGTAGTCCTGAGGCATGGTCCTGAGGCATGGTCCTAGGGCTCATGTCCTCCGAGAGAGAGAGAGAGAGAGAGAGAGAGAGAGAGAAATGATCTATTTAATTATGGTATAGTACTACTATTTGTATTAATTTGCATCACTGTCAATTATATACTTTTATTTTGAAGGCTAACCACAAAGTCTACTATTGTGGCTAATCCTTATTGTCTAGCTTCACATAGATGGGTCTGACCAGCATTAATCAAATAAGAACTGTTATAAATTAGGGTTATTTTAGATGACACCTAGATAGCTAACTATAGCTACTGAAACAGATTTTGCTATGTTTTTGGTTTGCATCCATGAGCTAGCAAGCTTATTTTTTTTATGACCAGCACTATAGGTGCTCGAGACAACTTTACCAGCATCGAAGCATACGTATCGATGAATCGTTTTGACATGAAATACGAGTGATAGTGTAATCAATTTGTAATTACGTAAAAAACGTGTGAACGCGTTAAATTATTATGGGGCGTGCAGTCATATTCAGGTCCTGATTGGTCAAATAGTGTTATTTGTATCAGTATCTATTGTCTATCTTTTTTGACATGCAAAGACCCAAACAGCGTTCTATAGAAATCCTGGTTACTGGTAATGGGGACATAAGTAAATGCCAACAAAATTTTTTGGTCAGTGTGTGTAACCTTTTATTTAACTAGGCAAGTCAGTTAAGAACAAATTCTTATTTACAATGACGGCCTACCCCGGCCAAACCCAGACGACACTGGGCCAATTGTGTGCTGCACTATGGGACTCCCAATCATGACCGGATGTGATACAGCCTGGATTCGTGCCAGGGACTGTAGTGATGCCTCGTGCACTGAGATGCAGTGCCTTAGACCGCTGCGTCCGTGTGTGTGTGTGTTCAGCATTCTAGTATAGTTAAAAGGCCACACATTTTGAATATCGGTTATTGGTATTGTTTTTTTTGGCAAGGAAAATATCAGATATCAGTATCAGACAAAAATGTCATATTGGTGCATCACTAGTGTAAACCTGTGCCCTGTCCTGTGTGTCAGTGTGCAGGCTTTCTGATGACCCTGAAGGGCCTGCCAAGCACCTACAACAAAGATCTGCAGGTACAGTCACGTGTGTGTGTGTGTGTGTGTGTGTGTGTGTGTGTGTGTGTGTGGTGTGATAATTATCTCGCTCTGACTCTCTAGGAGGATAAGGAGGCCATGTTTGACTGCTTTGACACGGTACACGCTGTGCTGCAGGTCACCACAGGTGTCGTGTCCACTCTAAAGGTGAGAGATGCTACACCTGACCCCATTCACCTTAGATGCTACACCCTAGTGCACAACACTGTACACCTTTAGACCATTGTGCCCTACTTACTACATCCTAAACCCTTACACCTTAGTGCCCTACAACATCCTTCCCTCTAAGTAATTTCACAACCAATTTCTCTGACCCATTTCCTGTTTCCTGTATCAGATCAATCCCAGTGTGATGGAAGCTGCCCTCAGTCCTGACATGCTGGCTACTGACCTGGCCTACTACCTCGTCAGAAAGGGGGTGAGTATCCACTCAAACCAGGGATATGTGTGTTTGTGTGTTCATCACAATGATGGAATGGTTTGAAGTTGAACTGTTTCTGTGTCACAATTGTGGTATTAAATTATCTTGCTCTCTCTCGCCAGGTGCCGTTCAGAGATGCTCATGGTATCTCAGGTAAAGCTGTGTTTCTGGCTGAATCCAAGAGCATTCCCCTGAACCAACTCACTGTGGAGGATCTGCGGACTGCCAGGTAAGCGCAAGCACGCATGCACACACTTCTTCATAGTAACACACTTTTGCCCCCCCCCCCACTCCTTATCTTTTCCACTTGATCCTCCCCTTGCTCCTCTTTCCAGCCCTTTGTTTTCTAGTGATGTGTCTGCAGTGTGGGACTACAGTAGCAGTGTGGAGCAGTACAGTGCCCCCGGTGGCACGGCCAAGAGTAGCGTGGCAGCACAGGTGGAGCACATGAGGACCTGGCTGAAGAAACAGGTCCAGTGACCTCTCCTCCTCACCGCTTACCTTTTAATTTTTGACCCCAACATGAACTTTTACAAGCAACATTGGTCAAATGGATCTCTGGGGTGTATCCTAAGTTCCAATTTTCTCTTTGTCTCCCGATGACATCACATCCATGCATGTATGACTAAGTTAAAATTTGACTAAAGTAGTAGTTAGGATTTGCCCCCCAGTGGTTAAGAACCATTGTTTGCCTTCTAGAACAGTGTCTAATCTAGAAAACATTGGGTCCATTCTGTAGGACTGCCTTGTTGCTCAGGCCATGTAAAGTGCCTTTTTAAAATACCGGTAGATGCCATGGTTACCACTTTAGATCGATTTAGAAAAATGGGAGTTCAAAACTTTAGTGCATTTAGATATATTAACCTCGATAGTAGTGATTTGTACAACTATATATTTCAGACAGTTCATACCTTTTTGTCTTAATGTGTTGATGATTAATTAAATGTTGCTTATTTACAAAATGTTGTCACTGGCTCTTCATGGAAGATACATATAGCGTGTTGACATAAAGCACTGTCATCATTCAGTCAGTCGTGATTGAAAGAAGAAGAGAAGACCTGGCTGGAACGCCGCCATATTTTGTTTGCTCTAGTCTAGAGTATTGCCCAGAAGATACATATTTCCCAGAATATAAACATATTGCGTACGCCCTGTCTAATGCTTTCAGGTAATTGAGAAGTATCTAGAGGTTGCTTTGGAATTGGACCTATCTTTGACTGTGAGCTCCCTCAGTGCAGCAGCAGTGGTGGAAAAAGTACCCAATTGTCATACTTGAGTAAAAGTGAAGATACCTTTAATAGAAAATTACTTATGTGAAAGTCACACAGTAAAATACTACTTGAGTAAGTAAAAGTATTTGGTTTTAAATATACTTAAGTATAATTTGGCAATTACATTTACATTTGATACTTAAGTATCAAAAGTAAAAGTATAAATCATTTTAAATTCCTTATATTAAGCAAACCAGACAACATATATATTTTTATTTAAGTCTAGACAGGGACACCAACATTTTTACAAACATTTTTACAAGACCGTGGCAGGGATGACCAGTGATGTTCTCTTGATGAGTGCATGAATTTGACAATTTTTCTGTCTTTCTAAACATTCAAAATGTAATGAGTACTTTTGGTTGTCAAGGAAAATGTATAGAGTAAAAAGTACATTATTTTCTTTAGTAATGTAATGAAGTAAAAGTTGTCATTTTAAATTGTGAAGTACAGATACCCTCCAAAAAACTCCTTTAGTACTACTTAGGTATTTTTTTGTACCTAAGTACTTTATGCCACTGCCCTCCCCAGTACAGAAAGGGTCAGGATTTCTGCTGACCTCGTGTAGTCAGCATCTCTAAAAATCCCACTCTGACTTGAGCCTAACCCCAGTCACCTTTATCCCCTACCCCTCTGTTGCTGACAGGGATTGTCCTGTAGAACTGTGTTCAAATAACCACCTGGTCACAGCCTGGCGTCGTCATGGAGCCCACGTTTTTATTTTTTTATTTCACCTTTATTTAACCAGGTAGGCAAGTTGAGAACAAGTTCTCATTTACAATTGCGACCTGGCCAAGATAAAGCAAAGCAGTTCGACACATACAACGACAGAGTTACACATGGAGTAAAACAAACATACAGTCAATAATACAGTAGAAACAAGTCTATAATCGATGTGAGCGAATGAGGTGAGATAAGGGAGGTAAAGGCAAAAAAAGGCCATGGTGGTAAAGTAAATACAATATAGCAAGTAAAACACTGGAATGGTAGATTTGCAGTGGAAGAATGTACAAAGTAGAAATAAAAATAATAGGGTGCAAAATAAAATAAATACAGTTGGGAAAGAGGTAGTTGTTTGGGCTAAATTATAGGTGGGCTATGTACAGGTGCAGTAATCTGTGAGCTGCTCTGACAGCTGGTGCTTAAAGCTGGTGAGGGAGATAAGTGTTTCCAGCTTCAGAGATTTTTGTAGTTCATTCCAGTCATTGGCAGCAGAGAACTGGAAGGAGAGGCAGCCAAAGAAAGAATTGGTTTTGGGGGTGACCAGAGAGATATACCTGCTGGAGCGCGTGCTACAGGTGGGTGATGCTATGGTGACCAGCGAGCAGAGATAAGGGGGGACTTTACCTAGCAGGGTCTTGTAGATGACATGGAGCCAGTGGGTTTGGCGACGAGTATGAAGCGAGGGCCAGCCAACGAGAGCGTACAGGTTGCAGTGGTGGGTAGTATATGGGGCTTTGGTGATAAAACGGATGGCACTGTGATAAACTGCATCCAATTTGTTGAGTAGGGTATTGGAGGCTATTTTGTAAATGACATCGCCAAAGTTGAGGATTGGTAGTATCAATAGTAGTTGTGCAGATCATGTGAGGGGGGAATGATGTCAGAGTCTGAACCCTGGGACTGCTTTGATTCCCTGAGGAGGGAAGGGTAAGGGGAGAGGACAGGGCAGTATACACTGTATGGTTCTAATACCCTTTTCACACTTCTGAGCCTAGACCTGCTGAACTAAACTACTGGTATGCATCCACCATAGTTGCTGGAATCTTGCTGGTTCAGGTTGGTAGGATATTGTGAAAAAGGTATGAATGTAAACTTACTGTTATTCTGGACAATTCCCAGGGCTTCTATAAGAATTGTACTGAGGGTGATCATCATTGGACTCATTGATATTGGAGAAATGTGTTGAATTTGCAGCTGGATGTGAATTGGAATTTGTGAGTTAATTGGTTGATCAGTACCTCGAACAGGAAGGTGAGCAGCGCTATACCTGACGTATCATGCTCAGCCTCTAGACTATTGTATGGCTCCTTGATGTGAACAATGTGAAACTAGAGAGAGGGAAAGATGGAGAAGAGAAACGATAGGGAGATGGAATAGATGTTGTAATTGTATCACATAGTTATTCCCCGCCTCAGGGTTTACCTTCATGGGATAGTGTTCCCTGTCAGTGTGTTCGGACCCAGGTACCCCCAGACCTCCTTCACTGACCTGCACCGACCAAGGCAGGGAGAAGTGAGCTAGAGGAGGACAGTCAGTCTAGTGTCAGATTTCTACATTCTATGCCTTCATTGTTTCTGTGAATGGTATTTAGCAGGAAGAGCTGATCTAGGGTCACTTGAGAAGCACAATATTCTATCCTCTTAGTTTTACAACTGTTGGCAGTTACTTTTTTAATGACGGACAAGAATTATAAACTTATATATAAACTAGATTATATTCCTGGAGTATTTTCTAGGGTGTTCTGGCAATGAGGATATGTTTGGAGACCATTCCAGGCTACTGTAAAAAGGTGTAGAGTTCAAGAACATTCAATACTGGGATCAGAGGTCATGATGGTATAAAGAAGATTTAGAAGAGGGGTTCTGATAGTTCTCACCGGAATGCCCCATGTTCTCAACAGTGATGTTGAGATGACTGTAGAAGGTCAAAGATAACGGGGACTGGTTGGCTTGGATATGGTGGGTCACAATATTTATGGGAGACTGACGCAGACCGCCACACGATACAATATGGTGATATTTTTTTTTAAACCTTTTATTTAACTAGGCAAGTCAGTTAAGAACAAATTCTTATTTTCAATGACGGCCTAGGAACAGTGGGTTAACTCCCTGTTCAGGTGCAGAACGACAGATTTGTACCTTGTCAGCTCGGGGATTTGAACTTGCAACCTTTCGGTTACTAGTCCAACGCTCTAACCACTAGGCTACCCTGCCGCCCCGGACAGTTTATTAGATACACCCATCTAGTACCAAATCTGATCCCCTTTGCCTTCAGAACAGCCTGGATTATTCAGGGCATGGATTCTACAAGTTGTCATAAACGTTCATTCCTCATTTGGCATCAAGTAACGTGTGCCAGGAAAACATTTCCCACAACAATACGGCACCAGCCTGTACCGTTGACACCAGGCAGGATGGGTCCATGGACTCATGCTGCTTACGCCAAATCATAACTCTGCCATCAGCATGACACAACCGGAATTAAGATTGGTTAGACCAGGCAATATTTTCCCACTCCTCATTGTCCAGTTTTGGTGATCGCGTGCCCACTGGAACCGCTTCTTGTTGTTTTTAGCTGAAAGGAGTGTGACCTGGTGTGGTTGTCTGCTGCAATAGCCCATCCTTGACAAGGACCAACAAGTTGTGCGTTCTGAGATGCCGTTCTGCACACCACTGTTGTACTGCGCTGTTATTTGTCTGCCTGCCTGTTAGCTTGCACAATTATTGCCATTCTCCTTCAACCTCATCAAAAAACTGTTTACACCCACAGGACTGCCGCTTATGTTTTTTTTGTCGTCACACCATTCTCTGTAAACCCTAGACACTGTGCATGAAAAGCCCTGGAGCGCAGCCGTTTCTGAGATACTAGATCCGGTGGGCCTGTCACTCGTTTTGCCCATTCTATCAAACAGTAGCTGAATGCCTGTCTGCATGCTTTTTATATCAAGCCATGGCCAAGCGACTCACTGTCTGTAGGAGTGATACATTTTTGTGAACGGGGTGGTGTACCTAATAAACTGACCGGTGATTGTATACCGTATGGTGCTGAATTTAGATCAGTGCTGAGAAAGTGGTAGGTGAGGAGTTTTGAGGTGAACTCCCATGTGGGGAGAAGAGAAGACTGTGTGTGTGTAAGAGTTAATTTAATAATAGTCTCAGTTAATAACTAGAGAAAACAGGGAGTGTGTTTGTCCTTTGGAGCTGAACTGAGTACACTTCTCTTCCAGTTCAGTGGTGTTACAAGAGCCAGTACTCCTGTAACACCACTGAACTGGAAGAGAAATGACCTACTTTTACTCCGTCACTCATCCACCGGGTTGTCTCCCTTCCAGTGTGTCCTGGGCTACCAGCCAGCCCTGGCCCTGTGGACCCCGAGCCAGGGTGGACGAGTGGTGCCGGAGCTGAGCTCCCAGTTTGTGGGGCCATTCATTGACCCGGAGGGTAAATGAGGTAACGTACCGATTACAGCGCCCCACTAACAACCGGATCTCACCCTTTTTCACGTTACCCTCCTCAGGCCGGTGGTTTCTGGTCCCCTTGCTGATGCTCTCCCCCACGACACCCCTCCACCTTCCCTGGACATCGGGGGAAGTCCCGCCTATGCCGTCAGATCCCTCTGGACTCCAGATGTCGTGGGGGTCGGCTCCAGTACCTGGTAGACAGGGAGGGGTATGGTCGACATTCTAGATTCCAACATTATTCGAGATTTTAAATCATGTGTATGCGACCAATAAAATGTGGTTAGCAGATGTTAATGCGAGTGTAGCGAAATGCTTGTGCTTCTAGTTCCGACCATGCAGTAATATCTAACAAGTAATCTAACAATTTCACAACAACTACCTTATACACACACAAGTGTAAAGGAATGAATAAGAATGTGTACATATAAACATATGGATGAGCGATGGCCGAACGGCATAGGCAAGATGCAGGTATAGAGTACAGTATATACATATGAGATGAGTAGTGTAGGGTATGTGAACATTGTTTAAAGTGACTAGTGTTACATTTATTACATCCAATTTTTAACTATTAGGTGGCTAGAGATTTGAGTCAGTATTTTGGCAGCAGCCACTCAATGTTAGTGGTGGCTGTTTAACAGTCTGATGGCCTTGAGATAGAAGCTGTTTTTCAGTCTCTCGGTCCGAGCTTTGATGCACCTGTACTGACCTCGCCTTCTGGATGATAGCGGGGTGAACAGGCAGTGGCTCGGGTGGTTGTTGTCCTTGATGATCTTTTTGGCCTTCCTGTGAAATCGGGTGGTGTAGGTGTCCTGGAGGGCAGGTAGTTTGCCCCCCAGTGATGCGTTGTGCAGACTTCAATACCCTCTGGAGAGCCTTACGGTTGTGGGCAGAGCAGTTGCCTTACCAGGTGGTGATACAGCCCGACAGGATGCTCTCGATTGTGCATCTGTAAAAGTCTGTGTGTTTTTGGTGACAAGCCAAATTTATTCAGCCTCCTGAAGTTGAAGAGGTACTGTTGGGCCTTCATCACGCTGTCTGTGTGGGTGGACCATTTCAGTTTGTCAGTGATGTGTACTCTGTGTAACTTAAAACTTTCCACCTTCTCCACTACTGTCCCAATTATTGTGGATAGGGGGGTGCTCCCTCTGCTGTTTCCTGAAGTCCATGATCATCTCCTTTATTTTGTTGACGTTGGGTGTGAGGTTATTTTCCTGACACCACACCCCGAGGGCCCTCACCTCCTCCGTCTCGTCGTTGTTGGTAATCAACCCTACCTCTCTAGTGTTGTCTGCAAACTTAATGATTGAATTGGAGGCATGCATGGCCACACAGTCATAGGTGAACAGGGAGTACAGGTTGGGGGCTGAGAACGCACCCTTGTAGGGCCCCAGTGTTGAGGATCAGCGGGGTGGAGATGTTGTTTCCTACCCTAACCACCTGGGGGCGTCCTGTCAGAAAGTCCAGGACCTAGTTGCACTGGGTGGGGTCGAGACCCAGGGTCTGAGCTGTAGTCGATGAACAGCATTCTTGCATAGGTATTCCTCTTGTCCAGATGGGTTAGGGCAGTGTGATTGGGTCGTCTGTGGACCTTTTGGGTCGGTAAAGCAAATTGGAGTGGGTCTTGAGTGTCAGGTAGGGTGGAGGTGATATGGACTACTCTCTCAAAGCACTTCATGATGACGGAAGTGTGTGCTAGTCGATAGTCGTTTAGCTCAGTTACCTTCGCTTTCTTGGGAACAGAAACAATCGTGGCCCTCTTGAAGCATGTGGGAACAGCGGACTGGGATAGGGATTGATTGAATATGTCCGTAAACACAACAGCCAGCTAGTCTGCACATGCTCTGAAGACACAGCTAGGGATGCCGTCTGGGCCGGCAGCCTTGGGAGGGTTAACACTGGTAGCGGGCAGTGTCGGTGGCGCTGTATTGTCCTCAAAGCGAACAAAGAAGTTGTTTAGTATGTCTGGGAGCAAGACATCGGGGTCCGCGACGGAGTTGGTTTTCTTTTTGTAGTCCGTGATTGACTGTAGACCCTGGCCACATACCTCTCATGTCTGAGCCTTTGAATTGTGACTCTACTTTGTCTCTATACTGACGCTTAGCTTGTTTGATTTCCTTGCGGAGGGAATAGCTACACTGTTTGTATTCGGTCATGTTTCCGGTCGCCTTGCCCTGATTAAAAGCAGTGGTCCGCGCTTTCAGTTTTGCGTGAATGCTGCCATCAATCCACGTTTTCTGGTTGGTTAAGGTTTTAATAGTCGTCGTGGGTACAACGTCACCGATGCACTTGCTAATAAACTCGCTCACCGAATCAGCGTATACTCGAGGTCGACCGATTACCGATTATTGGAGGACCCCAAAAAAAGCCGATACCAATTAATCGGCCGATTGTTTTTGTATTTATTTCATTTATTTGTAATAATGACAATTACAACAATACTGAAAGAACACTTATTTTAACTTAATATAATACATCAATAAAATAAATTTAGACTCAAATAAATAATGAAACATGTTCAATTTGGTTTAAATAATGCAAAAACAAAGTGTTGGAGAAGAAAATAAAAGTGCAATGTAAGAAAGCTAACGTTTAAGTTCCTTGCTCAGAACATTAGAACATATGAAAGCTGATGAGTCCTTTTAACATGAGTCTTCAATATTCCCAGGTAAGAAGTTTTAGGTTGTAGTTATTATAGGAATTATAGGACTATTTCTCTCTCTACGATTTGTATTTCATATACCTTTGACTATTGGATGTTCTTATAGGCACTTTAGTATTGCCAGTGTAACAGTATGGCTTCCATCCCTCTCCTCGCCGCTACCTGGTCGATGTGTTCCTGGTTCGAGCCAACAGCCACCCTCGAAGCAGCGTTACCCATGCAGAGCAAGGGGAACAACTACTCCAAGTCTCAGAGTGAGTGACATTTGAAACGCTATTAGCGCGCACCCCGCTAACTAGCTAGCCATTTCACATCGGTTACACCAGCCTAATCTCGGGAGTTGATAGGCTTGATAGGCATAAACAGCACAGTGCTTGAAGCATTGCGGAGGGCTGCTGGCAAAACATACGAAAGTGCTGTTTGAATGAATGCTTACGAGCCTGCTGGTGCCTACCATCGTTCAGTCAGACTGCTCTATCAAATCATAGACTTAATTATAACATAGTAACACACAGAAATACAAGCCTTTAATATGGTCTTTAATATGGTAGAATCCGGAAACTATCATTTCGAAAACCAAACGTTTATTTTTTCAGTGAAATACAGAACCGTTTCGTAATTTATGGATGGCATCCCTAAGTCTAAATATTGCTGTTACATTGCACAACCTTCAATGTTATGTCATAATTACGTAAATTTCTATCAAATTAGTTCACAATGAGCCAGGCGGCCCAAACTGTTGCAGATACCCTGACTCTACTCTGCGTGCAATGAACGCAAGAGAAGTGACACAATTTCACCTGGTTAATATTGCCTGCTAACCTTTCTTTTAGCTAAATATGCAGGTTTAAAAATATATACTTCTGTGTATTGATTTTAAGAAAGGCATTGATGTTTATGGTTAGGTACATGTTCTTTTTCGCAAATGCCCACCGCATCGATTATATGCAACGCAGGACACGCTAGATAAACTAGTAATATCATCAACCATGTGTAGTTAACTAGTGATTATGATTGATTGATTGTTTTTTATAAGATAAGTTTAATGCTTGCTAGCAACTTACCATGGCTTCTTACTGCATTCGCGTAACAGGCAGGCTCCTCGTGAGGCAGGTGGTTAGAGCGTTGTACTAGTTAACTGTAAGCTTGCAAGATTGAATCCCTGAGTTGACAAGGTAAAAATCTGTCGTTCTGCCCCTGAACAATGCCGTTAACCCACCGTTCCTAGGCCATCATTGAAAATAAGAATGTGTTCTTAACTGGCTTGCCTCGTTAAATAAAGTAGTAATAAATCGGAAAAATCGGCGCCCAAAAATACCGATTTCCGATTGCTATGAAAACTTGAAATCGGCCCTAATTAATCGGCCATTCCGATTTATTGGTCGACCTCTATAGTATATTAATCAATGTTGTTCGACGCTATCCGGAACATATCCCAGTCCATGTGATCGAAGCAATCTTGAAGCGTGGAATCAGATTGGTCAGACCAGCGTTGAACAGACCTGAGCATGGGCGTTTCCTGTTTTAGTTTCTGTCTATAGGCTGGGAGCAACAAAATGGAGTCGGTCAGATTTGCCAAAAAGAGGGCGACGGAGGGTTTTGTATGCGTCGCGGAAGTGAGAGTAACAATGATCCAGGATTTTGCCAGCCCACGTCGCGCATTCGATATGCTGATAAAATTTAGGGAGCCTTGTTTTCAGATTAGCCTGGTTAAAATCCCCAGCTACAATAAATGTAGCCTCGGGATATGTGGTTTCCAGTTTACATAGAGTCCAATGAAGTTCTTTCAGGGCCGTCGAGGTGTCTGCTTGGGGAGGATGTACACGACTCATTATAATCAAAGATAATTATTTTGGTAGATAACGCGGTCTGCATTTGATTGTAAGGAATTCTAGGTCAGGTGAACAAAAGGACTTGAGTTCCTGTATGTTGTTATGATCACACCACGACTTGTTAATCATAAGGCATACACCCCCACCCTTCTTCTTACCAGAGAGATGTTTGTTTTTGTCGGCTTGATGCATGAAGAAACCAGGTGGCTGTACCGACTCTAACATATCCCGAGTGAGCCATGTTTCCGTGAAGCAGAGAATGTTGCGATCTCTGATGTCTCTCTGGAAGGCAACCCTTGCTCGGATTTCGTCTACCTTGTTGTCAAGAGACTGGACATTGGCAAGTAGTATACTCTGGAGCGGTGAGCGATGTGCCTGACCAGAAGACCGTTCCGTCTGCCCCTTCAGCGGCGCCGTTGTTTTGGGTCACCTTCTGGGATCCGGTTCATTGTGTCCTGGGTGGTGGACCAAACAGAGGATCCGCATCGGGAAAGTCGTATTCCTGGTCATAATGTTGGTAAGTTGATGTTGCTCTTCTAGCCAAGAATTCCTCCCAGCTGTATGTAATAAGACTTAAGATTTCCGGGGGTAACAGTGTAAGAAATAATACAGAAAAAAATACTGCATAGTTTCCTAAGAAAGAGAAGCGAGGCGGCCATCTGTCGGCGCAGGATGTAAAAATGAAAAATAAATAATAATTGCCGTCCGGACCTGCCCGCTCCTCACCCTTGGTGCTGTCCTCCTGGCCGTCGTCATCCTGCAGCTGGAGCCATGCGTCAGTGGGAGGCTGTTGTCACTTCTACTCCGAGATTCAGATCAACTTCATTATCCCACCAGGGGGAAATACATTTGGTCATGTGCTTAAAAAGAAAGTACATGAAAACACAAACTAATTCATTCAAAGTGATATAGCTACACATTTAAAGTGAAAGTGCAATATGCTGTATAGTATACAGACTATTTGTTATACAGCCTATTGGCTGTTGGAATCAAAGAGTCCCCTTATCTGTTTAAATTTCCTTTTGAAGAACTCTTTCCCCACAATGTATCCGGCTGCTGCTGTGACTGAATTTTGAGTCAAGTTTCAAGTTTTGTGTACAGGTTGGTGGCTAATTCTTGATCTATACCAATTAACCTTTTATTTATTTATTTTACCAGGCAAGTCAGTTAAGAACAAATTCTTATTTTCAATGACGGCCTGGGAACAGTGGGTTAACTGCCTGTTCAGGGGCAGAACGACAGATTTGTACCTTGTCAGCTCGGGGATTTGAACTTGCAACCTTCCGGTTACTAGTCCAACGCTCTAACCACTAGGCTACCCTGCCGCCCGCCATCTGTAAGCGCTGAATCTCGACTTGGTCTTGCACTCGCATGTTTACGAACTCTCATATCAGACCAAAGGACAGCACACTCTGCAGGACAGATTTATAGAACATTTGTAAGATATAGCGGTCAACATTTAAAATGGTTCAGTTTGCATTAAAAAAATGTATCTGTTGCAACTACTTTACCTTTGTAAAGGCACAGTCATTAAATTTCAGTTTCGATTCCCAGGTACTTATATGTGGTCACTATCGACTGATTCCCCATTGATCTTCGTAGGGCGTAGTGGAGCTTTGTTCAATTTGAAATCGATTTCCATCTCTTTTGTTTTCTTAACCTTTCTGGCGCAGGCGTTCCGCTAGCGACCCACCTCGACAACATCCGGTGAAATTGCAGAGTGTGAATTTCAAATGACATAACTAGAAATATTTAACATTCATGAAAATACAAGTGTCATACATCAAAATAAAGCTTAACTCCTTGTTAATCCAGACACTGTGTCAGATTTCAAAAAGGCTTTCCGGCGAAAGTACACCATGCGATTATCTGAGGACAGCGCCCCGCAAACAAAATCATGAAAAACATTTAAAAGGTTATTAACCTTTTTTAACAGAACTGATATGGCAGGTGAAAACCCGAGGACAAACCATCCAGAAAAAGACAAGTTCAGCCCACCACTGTTTCCAATGGCTGTGATGTTTAATATGAAGGGAAAACCTCCCAGATTGCAGTTCCTAGGGCTTCCACTAGATGAGACTTGTTTACGTGTTGCTGTGCGTTTTGTTGCCAACCTTACTTTGCTACCTGACAACTTTACGGTTTTTACTTTATAATTACCGTTTATATATATTTTTTTTCCCTCAATTTTTTTTTTTTCCATTCAATTTTTTCACTCCGGACGCTTTATCTGGACATGGTTCGTCAGGACCTCCAACAGCCGAAGCTAAGTAGTAACATTAACATGATGCCTTCTAATTGCAGTCGCTGAACTCATAATATACAGAAGAACAAGCCCAGCTTCAGACGCAATCGTTAGGCAAGGGTAATTTCAGTATAGGAAAGGATGAAACAGCGTCTGTGCCACCAGTAAGTACAGATAGTAACGTTAGTATAAATCCCCTCGCACGGTCCTCGCAGCCGGACAACTTTCTCATGGTTTCTGGGGGGAAATGCTGTAGGAATGCTCAACCGGTGTCGCTCATTCAGCTGACAAACTTTCAACCGGTTTTCCCCATTTAAGCAACGAGTCGGAGTCAGAGGCCGAGCCTTCTCTTGTCTCTACTCCTCCCGTTACGGGGTCTGAGACGCCGAAGCTTCCCACCATTAGCTCTGACAAATTGAAAACTCTAGTCATTGGCGACTCCATTACCCGCAGTATTAGACCTAAAATGAATCATCCAGCGATCATACACTGTTTACCAGGGGGCAGGGTTACCGACGTTAAGGCTAATCTGAAGATGGTGCTGGCTAAAGCTAAAACTGGCGAGTGTAGAGAGTATCGAGATATTGTTATCCACGTCGGCACCAATGATGTTAGGATGAAACAGTCAGAGATCACCAAGCGCAACATAGCTTCAGCATGTAAATCAGCTAGAAAGATGTGTCGGCATCGAGTAATTCCCAGTTAGGGGGAGTGATGAGCTCTACAGCAGAGTCTCACAACTCAATTGCTGGTTGAAAACTGTTTTCTGCCCCTCCCAAAAGATAGAATTTGTAGATAATTGGCCCTCTTTCTGGGACTCACCCACAAACAGGACCAAGCCTGATCTGCTGAGGAGTGACGGACTCCATCCTAGCTGGAGGGGTGCTCTCATCTTAACTACCAACATAGACAGGGCTCTAACTCCTCTAGCTCCACAATGAAATAGGGTGCAGGCAGCAGGCTGTTAGCCAGCCTGCCAGCATAGTGGAGTCTGCCAATAGCACAGTCAGTGTAGTCAGCTCAGCTATCCCCATTGAGACCGTGTCTGTGCCTCGACCTAGTTTGGGCAAAACTAAACATGGCGGTGTTCGCCTTAGCAATCTCACTAGGATAAAGACCTCCTCCATTCCTGTCATTACTGAAAGAGATCATGATACCGCACATCTCAAAATAGGGCTACTTAATGTTAGATCCCTTACTTCAAAGGCAATTATAGTCAATGAACTAATCACTGATCATAATCTTGATGTGATTGGCCTGACTGAAACATGGCTTAAGCCTGATGAATTTGCTGTGTTAAATGAGGCCTCACCTTCTGGCTACACTAGTGACCATATCCCCCGTGCATCCCATAAAGGCGGAGATGTTGCTAACATTTACATAGCAAATTTCAATTTACAAAAAAAAAAAGACGTTTTCGTCTTTTGAGCTTCTAGTCATTAAGTCTATGCAGCCTACTCAATCACTTTTTTTTTTATAGCTACTGTTTACAGGCCTCCTGGGCCATATACAGCGTTCCTCATTGAGTTCCCTGAATTACTATCGGACCTTGTAGTCATAGCAGATAATATTCTAATCTTTGGTGACTTTAATATTCACATGGAAAAGTCCACAGACCCACTCCAAAAGGCTTTCGGAGCCATCATTGACTCAGTGGGTTTTGTCCAACATGTCTCTGGACCTACTCACTGTCACAGTCATACTCTGGACCTAGTTTTGTCCCATTGAATAAATGTTGTGGATCTTAATGATTTTCCTCATAATCCTGGACTATCGGACCACCATTTTATTACGTTTGCAAGTGCAACAAATAATCTGCTCAGACCCCAACCAAGGAACATCAAAAGCCGTGCTATAAATTCAGAAAACACAAAGATTCCTTGATGTCCTTCCAGACTCCCTCTGTCTACCCAAGGACGCCAGAGGACAAAAATCAGTTAACCACCTAACTGAGAAACTCAATTTAATCTTGCGCAATACCCTAGATGCAGTTGCACCCCTAAAAACATTTTGCATAAGAAACTAGCTCCCTGGTATACAGAAAATACCCGAGCTCTGAAGCAAGCTTCCAGAAAATTGGAACGGAAATGGCGCCACACCAAACTGGAAGTCTTCCGACTAGCTTGGAAAGACAGTACCGTGCAGTATCAAAGAGCCCTTACTGCTGCTCGATCATCCTATTTTTCGAACTTAATTGAGGAAAATAAGAACAAACCGAAATTCCTTTTTGATATTGTCGCAAAGCTAACTAAAAAGCAGCATTCCCCAAGAGAGGATGGCTTTCACTTCAGCAGTAATAAATTCATGAACTTCTTTGAGGAATAGATCATGATTATTAGAATGCAAATTACAGACTCCTCTTTAAATCTGCGTATTCCTTCAAAGCTCAGTTGTCCTGAGTCTGCACAACTCTGCCAGGAACTAGGATCAAGGGAGACACTCAAGTGTTTTAGTACTATATCTCTTGACACAATGATGAAAATAATCATGGCATCTAAACCTACAAGCTGCATACTGGACCCTATTCCAACTAAACTACTGAAAGAGCTGCTTCCTGTGCTTGGCCCTCCTATGTTGAACATAATAAACGGCTCTCTATCCACCGGATGTGTACCAAACTCACTAAAAGTGGCAGTAATAAAGCCTCTCTTGAAAAAGCCAAACCTTGACCCAGAAAATATACAAAAACTATCGGCCTATATCGATACTTCCATTCCTCTCAACATTTTTTGAAAAGGCTGTTGCGCAGCAACTCACTGCCTTCCTGAAGACAAACAATGTATACGAAATGCTTCAGTCTGGTTTTAGACCCCATCATAGCACTGAGACTGCACTTGTGAAGGTGGTAAATGACATTTTAATGGCATCAAACCGAGGCTATGCATCTGTCCTCGTGCTCCTAGACCTTAGTGCTGCTTTTGATACCATCGGTCACCACATTCTTTTGGAAAGATTGGAAACCCAAATTGGTCTACACGGACAAGTTCTGGCCTGGTTTAGATCTTATCTGTCGGAAAGATATCAGTTTGTCTCTGAATGGTTTGTCCTCTGACAAATCAACTGTACATTTCGGTGTTCCTCAAGGTTCCGTTTTAGGACCACTATTGTTTTCACTATATATTTTACCTCTTGGGGATGTTATTCGAAAACATAATGTTAACTTTCACTGCTATGCGGATGACACACAGCTGTACATTTCAATGAAACATGGTGAAGCCCCAAAATCGCGCTCACTAGATGCATGTGTTTCAGACATAAGGAAGTGGATGGCTGCAAACGTTCTACTTTTAAACTCAGACAAAACAGAGATGCTTGTTCTAGGTCCCAAGAAACAAAGAGATCTTCTGTTGAATCTGACAATTAATCTTAATGGTTGTACAGTTGTCTCAGATAAAATTGTGAAGGACCTCGGCGTTACTCTGGACCCTGATCTCTCTTTTGAAGAACATATCAAGACTGTTTCAAGAACAGCTTTTTTCCATCTGCGTAACATTGCAAAAATCAGAAACTTTCTGTCCAAAAATGATGCAGAAAAATGTATCCTTGCTTTTGTCACTTCTAGGTTAGACTACTGCAATGCTCTACTTTCCGGCTACCCGGATAAAGCACTAAATAAACTTCAGTTAGTGCTAAATATGTCTGCTAGAATCCTGACTAGAACCAAAAAATGTGATCATATTACTCCAGTGCTAGCCTCCCTACACTGGCTTCCTGTCAAGGCAAGGGTTGATTTCAAGGTTTTACTGCTAACCTACAAAGCATTACATGGGCTTGCTCCTACCTATCTCTCTGATTTGGTCCTCCCGTACATACCTACACGTACACTACGGTCACAAGACGCAGGCCTCCTAATTATCCCTAGAATTTCTAAGCAAACAGCTGGAGGCAGGGCTTTCTCCTGTAGAGCTCCATTTTATGGAATGGTCTGCCTACCCATGTGAGAGACGCAAACTCGGTCTCAACCTTTAAGTCTTTACTGAAGACTCATCTCTTCAGTGGGTCATATGATTGAGTGTAGTCTGGTCCAGGAGTGTGAAGGTGAACGGAAAAGCTCTGGAGCAACGAACCACCCTTGCTGTCTCTGCCTGGCCGGTTCCCCTCTTTCCACTGGGATTCTCTGCCTCTAACCCTATTACAGGGGCTGAGTCACTGGCTTACTAGGGTTGAGTCACTGATGTGATCTTCCTGTCTGGTTTGGTGCCCCCCCTTGGGTTGTGCCTTGGCGGAGATCTTTGTGGGCTATACTCAGCCTTGTCTTAGGATGGTTAGGATGGTAGTTGGTGGTTGAAGATATTCCTCTAGTGGTGTTGGGGGCTGTGCTTTGGCAAAGTGGGTGGGGTTATATCCTTCCTGTTTGGCCCTGTCCGGGGGTGTCATCGGATGGGGCCACAGTGTCTCCTGACCCCTCCTGTCTCAGCCTCCAGTATTTATGCTGCAGTAGTTTATGTGTCGGGGGGCTGGGGTCAGTTTGTTATATCTGGAGTACTTCTCCTGTCCTATCCGGTGTCCTGTGTGAATTTAAGTATCTCTAATTCTCTCTTTCTCTCTCTCGGAGGACCTGGGCCCTAGGACCATGCCTCAGGACTACCTGACATGATGACTCCTTGCTGTCCCCAGTCCACCTCCAGTTTCAACTGTTCTGCCTGTGATTATTATTATTTGACCATGCTGGTCATTTATGAACATTTGAACATCTTGGCCATGTTCTGTTATAATCTCCACCCGGCACAGCCAGAAGAGGACTGGCCACCCCACATAGCCTGGTTCCTCTCTAGGTTTCTTCCTAGGTTTTGGCGTTTCTAGGGAGTTTTTCCTAGCCACTGTGCTTCTACACCTGCATTGCTTGCTGTTTGGGGTTTTAGGCTGGGTTTCTGTACAGCACTTTGACATCAGCTGATGTACGAAGGGCTATATAAATAAATTTGATTTGATGTCAACAGTCTTTAGCTCCCATTTTGGCTGTAGTGTTTTCATGCGCGAAGATGAGAGTTGCGTTCTTTGTCTCCGGTAAAGACGATAACGATTCTCTGTCTGAAATTGTATTGTTTATTTACGTATAATGGTACGTAAGGTTTGATTATAAACGTTGTTTGACTTGTTTGGAGAAGTTTATTGGTAACGTTTGGGATCCATTTTGTATGCATTTTGAAGGAGGGAAACCGGTGGATTATTGAATAAAGCGCGTCAGCTAAACTGAGTTTTTGGGGATATAAAGAAGGACTTTATCGAACAAAAGGACCATTTGTGATGCAGCTGGCACCTTTCGGAGTGCCAACAGAAGAAAATCTTCAAAGGGAAGGCATTTATTTTTTTGCTATTTCTGACTTTCTGACATCTGCCTGGTTGAAAAATGTTTTTAATGCTTTTGTGTGCGGGGTGCTGTCCTCAGATAATCGCATGGTGTGCTTTCGCCGTAAAGCCTTTTTGAAATCTGACACAACGGCTGGATTAACAAGAAGTGAAGCTTTTATCTGATGTATGACACTTGTATTTTCATGAATGTTAAATATGACTGTTTCTGTAATTTGAATTTCGCGCTATGCAATTTCACCGGATGTTGTCGAGGTGGGTCACTAGCGGAACACCTGCGCCAGAAAGGTTAACATTTATTTCAAGAAAGTTATCTGCACACACTGGATGAATTTTGCTGTTTCTTTATCAAGACCATGAAGAGAGGCTTGGTCTGGGTGGAGGAAACCCACAACAGCGGTGTCATCTCCATATTTAAAAAAAAAAACTTTGGGCTGCATCAGAGGCTTGACAATCGTTAGTGTACAGTATCGGTGAAAGTACCCAACCTTGAGGGGCTTCCGTATTCAACATTCTAGATGTAGAGATGCCGGAGTTAAACTTCATTTGTTGAGTACGGTTCACAAGGAAGTTATTTAGCCACTTGATCAGTTGAGTTGACAGCCAAATTCATGAGTTTATATACCAGTGGGATTGGATGGTGTTAAACGTGCTACTGAAGTCAATTAATACATTTTTCACTAGGCTATTTGCCTTCTCTAAATGTTGATATTGTTCAGCATTACCAGTAACACATCAACACCCCTGGAGGCACGGTATGCAATTTGATTTGAGTTTAATTGGGATGAGAGACCGGAGGAGAATTTGTTTTGAAATAATATTTTTCAAAACATTTCATAGGTACAGATGTGTAAGTCGTTATTTTATTTTTGGTCTGTTGTTTTTAGATATTAAGAAAATCAGTGACTTCTTCCATAAGTCTGGAATTATCTCACTGTTCAGTGACCGCTGGAACAGCTTCCGGAACGGTAATGCGAGCTGGTCTGAGCATGCCTGAAGTGCCTTGCTGCTGACGCCATCTGGACCATATGATTTTCCTGGGTTGACACGTTGAAAGTATTGCTTGACGTCATTCACAGAAATCAGTATATCAACAGTTGGTATGCTGTCTATACTGTCAGAGGCCACTTTCTGCTGCGATATAAAATCACATGTCAAACCTACAATGGAAACTGTTCAAATCATTTGCAAAGCAAGGTCATTTTCGACAGTCATAATGTCTCTCTGGTTTGTAGCCCTTTCCAGGCTTTCCTACTGTCCTTGTCCTTGAAAAGGTTCTCTCTTTTGTCTTTGTATGCTGCCTTGCACTCCTTTGGCTTTTAAGTTGCCTCTGAATATTTTTCCTTTCCTCTTTATTGCCACCTGATTTAAACATCCTTTTTTTCTGGGCGAGGAGCTCTTTTAATTCCCGAGTTACCCACTGGTTATTATTGGGAAAGATAATAACTTTCTTTTTGGGAATAACGAGATCCTCACAGAAACGGATGTACTCAGAGACGGTATCTGCTGCCTCTTCCAGGTCATCGGCGCTGTCTATCAAGGCCTCCCAGTCAGTGGACTCAAAACAGTCTTGGAGGACTTCAGCAGTCCAGCTTTTAATCTCCACTTTTTTGGCCTTCTCTCACTGCAGATGCGCTTTGTAGACTTGGAGGAGCTGAACCATGTTATGATCCGAACCCCCAAGATTGGGTAGTGCCTTGGAAAAATACGCACCTGGGATGTTAACATAATCGATATGTCCCTCTTACTGCCCGGAATACCTATACTGATCCGAAAGCTACTGTATGCAGTAAGCATATGCCGATGAACCAGAGTAATACTATTAGCACTGAGGTGGTGTGCCCTAGTAGGAAGTCTACTTTGTGCAGCTCACCCTGCACTATCAAAAATAACCCGAGCATGTCTACCTCTGCTAAGCTTCCCAGAAAGCAAGAAAAATAATCAAGCATTCCAGAAAAGTGTTACAAATAGCCCAGGTTAACATATGTTGCTTAAGAAACAAGTTTCACAAAATCAACCATTTGCTAGTAACATATGACATTCATATTCTGATAACCTCTGAAACTCACTTAGATAATACCTTTGATACAGTGGTAGCATTATAAGGTTATAACATTTACAGAAAAGACAGAAATGCCAGAAAGTGTTGCGGTCTATATTTAGAACCACATCGTGGTAAAGCTTAGAGAATATCTCCTGTTGAAGTAATATGGCTACAGGTTCAAATGCCTCACCTAAAGCCCATTCTGGTAGGAAGCTGCCAAGTGCTAACAGTTAGTATCTGGATAATGTGTGAAATGCTTGATAATGTATGTGATATCAATACAGCGGTATACTTTCTGGGTGATTTTTAAATATTGACTTTCATTAGGATGCCCACTCAAGAGAGAGCTTCAAACTGTAACTTGTATCTGCAACCTGGTTCAGGTTATCAATCAACCTACCAGGGTAGTTACAAACAGTACAGGAATGAAATCCTCAACGTGTATTGATCATATCTTTACTAATGCTGCAGAAATTAGTTTGAAAGCAGTATCGAAATCCATCGGATGAAGTGATCACAATATAGTAGCTATATCTAGGAAAACCAAAGTTCCAAAGGCTGGGCCAAATATTGCGTATAAGAGGTCATACAATACGTTTTGTAGTGATTGCTATGTTGTTTATGTGAAGAATATTTGTTGGTCTGTGGAGTGTAATGATGAGCAACCAGACGCTGCACTTGACACATTTATGAAATTGCTTATCCCAGTTACTAATAAGCATGCACCCATTAAGACAATGACAAAAAACTGTTAAATCCTTGTGGATTGATGAAGAATTGAAAATGTGTATGGTTAAGAGGGATGAGGCAAAAGAGATGGCAAATATGTCTGGCTGTACAACCGATTGGCAAACGTACTGTAAATTGAGAAATCATGTGACTAAACTGAATTAAAAGAAGAAACGATAAGTTACTTAAAGAATGATAGTAAAACGCTTTGGAGCACCTTAAATTACATTTTGGGCAAAAAGTTAAACTCCACTCGATCATTCATTGAATCAGATGGCTCATTCATCACAAAACCCACTGATATTGCCAAATACTTAAATTATTTTTTAATTGGCAAGATTAGCAGACTTAGGCATGACATGCCAGCAAAAAATGCTGACACTACACATCCAAGCACAGTGGGGAGAACAAGTATTTGATACACTGCCGATTTTGCAGGTTTTCCTACTTACAAAGCATGTAGAGGTCTGTAATTTTTTATCATAGGTACACTTCAACTGTGAGAGACGGAATCTAAAACAAAAATCCAGAAAATCAGTAATTAATTTGCATTTTATTGCATGACATAAGTATTTGATACATCAGAAAATCAGAACTTAATATTTGGTAAAGAAACCTTTGTTTGCAATTACAGAGATCATACGTTTCCTGTAGTTCTTGACCAGGTTGGCACACACTGCAGCAGGGATTTTGGCCCACTCCTCCATACAGACCTTCTCCAGATCCTTCAGGTTTCGGGGCTGTTGCTGGGCAATACGGACTTTCAGCTCCTTCCAAATATTTTCTATTGGGTTCAGGTCTGGAGACTGGCTAGGCCACTCCAGGACCTTGAGATGCTTCTTACAGAGCCACTCCTTAGTTGCCCTGACTGTGTGTTTCGGGTCATTGTCATGCCCCGAAACCTGAAGGATCTGGAGAAGGTCTGTATGGAGGAGTGGGTCAAAATCCCTGTTGCAGTGTGTGCAAACCCAGCCACGACCCATCTTCAATGCTCTTACTGAGGGAAGGAGGTTGTTGGCCAAGATCTCGCGATACATGGCCCCATCCATCCTCCCCTAAATACGGTGCAGTCGTCCTGTCCCCTTTGCAGAAAAGCCTCCCCAAAGAATGATGTTTCCACCTCCATGCTTCACGGTTGGGACGGTGTTCTTGGGGTTGTACTCATCCTTCTTCCTCCAAACACGGCAAGTGGAGTTTAGAACAAAAAGCTCTGTTTTTGTCTCATCAGACCACATGACCTTCTCCCATTCCTCCTCTGGATCATCCAGATGGTCATTGGCAAAATTCAGACAGGCCTGGACATGTGCTGGCTTGAGCAGGGGGACCTTGCGTGCGCTGCAGGATTTTAATCCATGATGGCGTAGTGTGTTAATAATGGTTTTCTTTGAGACTGTGGTCCCAGCTCTCTTCAGGTCATTGACCAGGTCCTGCCATGTAGTTCTTGGCTGATCCCTCACCTTGATCATTGATGCCCCACGAGGTGAGATCTTGCATGGAGCCCCAGACCAAGGGTGATTGACCGTCATCTTGAACTTCTTCCATTGTAATTTTGAATTTGGAGTTGTTGGCATTTAACTTCATGGAGAAACTCATTGCCCAAACCTATGATGATGCAGCTGTAATGGAATGCATCTGCTATTTGTATTTACAGCTAAGTTCCCTCCTCTTCCCTGATCAAGAGGTGATGACCCCTCCACTCCTCTACCATTGTCAACTGTCTCCTGACATAAACTGAAGCCATGTCACATGTGCCCGTTCATCAACTGGCACACTGAATGTTTCCTCTACAAGTACTGTGAGTGCCCCTATAATTTTCTCTAATTACTGTACTGTGTGTAGAGTCAATCACACACACAAACATGATCACATTATTACACAATGATTTTACTCCTCTCTTGGACTAACTCATTTTTGGCTCTTTTGTCTGTGTAGTGTATTGTGTTTTGTCTTCCCAGTTAAATCCTGTCCTGCCCTCAGTGGAAGATTTGAGCTCTTCTCCAACACCATCCATCCATGATGAACCTATCCTGTACTGAAAACTATGAACACCTCAACCACTGTCCTGCACTGAGGTCAAGCCTCTGAACACCCAACTCATGCCTCATACCCTCATTCAATCACTGCTGTGATCCATTCCCAACACTGTGTAAGTAACCCTCTCATTCACATTCCCCATAATATTGTACTGTAAATGTGTTTATTAAATGCTTTAGGCTAAAAGTCTTTGATTTTTGAAACACGCATTTTCATCTCTGTGCGTTCCGTGCCTATACCGTGGGTCTCCCTATACCGTGGGTCTCCCATCCTCCTCAATGTTTCAAGTCACCAGCCTCCACTGACAGAACACAACTGTGAAGAGTTTTCACAAATATTAGCGTCATAGCTCTTGACTGGGGGAAATTACCTCACAATTCAGTCTTTTAATCTATGGATCTTGGGTCAATTAAATGGGCTAATCAGCCTACTCAGTGACACCCACAGACAGTGGTGATTTTAGCATGTAAATCTTGATGTGAAAAAAATAAAAATATCAACACATGTTTTAGATGCATGCAGCAAAGCCACAACACTAAACAATACATTAATTGCACTATAACAGTGAGCACAAATTGTTATGGCCTACATAAACAGCAGAGCTCTTTCAGCACCATGGAGTGAATCCTGCTACACCTGGTTATAAGTACAGGTAGCCTAGTGGTTTAGAGCGTTGTGCCAGTAATCCCAGAGCTGACAAGGTAAAAATGTTGTTCTGCCCCTGAACAAGGCAGTTAACCCACGCGGGGGCCAGTCGTGTATAGGCGTAACGGACATTTTGGGAGTCCTATATCGACATAACCTGAAAGGCCGCTCAGCAAGGATGAAGCCACTGCTCCAAAACCACCATAAACAACAATAGCAAAGAACCTTGTGAAGATGTTGGAGGAAACCGGTACAAAAGTATCTACAGTTGAAGTCAGAAGTTTACATTACAATAAATACATTTAAACTCAGTTTTTCACAATTCCTGACATTTAATCCTAGTAAAAATGCCTTGTTTTAGGTCAGATACACTCAATTAGTAGGGTATGTAAACTTCTGACCCACTGGGAATGTGATGAAATAAATAATTCTCTACTATTATTCTGACATTTCACATTCTTAAAATAAAGTGGTGATCCTAACCTACCCAAGACGGAATTTTTTACTAGGATTAAATGTCAGGAATTGTGAAACAGTTTAAATGTATTTGGCTAAGGTGTATGTAAATGTCCGACTTCAATTGTATTATTCTAATATGTATTCATTATAGAATTGTCAGTTATTAATGATAAACCTTTAAACTGCTCTCTTCCTCCCCATCTCTCTATTTTTCAGCTCCAGATCACAAAACCTACACACAGTCCAAGTGTTGCAGGTCTGCCAACTTCCTTCTGGTTGTCACGCCTTGGTCTTAGTATTTTGTGTTTTCTTTAATTATTTGTTCAGGCCAGGGTGTGACATGGGGTTATGGTATCGTCTTATTGGGTTTTTTGTAAGCATTGGGATTGTGGTTGATTAGGGGTCTGTCTAGTATAGGCTTGGCTGCCTGAGGCGGTTCTCAATCAGAGTCAGGTGATTCTCGTTGTCTCGGATTGGGAACCGTATTTAGGTAGCCTGAGTTTCACTTTGTATTTCGTGGGTGATTGTTCCTGTCTCTGTGTAGTGTGCACCAGATAGGCTGTAATAGGTTTTCGCGTTCCGTTTGTTGTTTTGTATTCAATAGTTATTTCATGTATCGTCATTTCTTCATTAAAGATCATGATTAACCACCACGCTGCATTTCGGTCCGACTCTCTTTCGACAACCGAAGAACGCCGTTACACTGGTCACATTGTATTCAGAGAAATATCCAATAAACCAAAGACCGCTTTAACTGCTAATGTACTTTATTGCAGATATTTTCCTCAAATAAAATGGAGCATACATAAAATAAACAAGTTATTATAATTTATTTACATTGGGTGTATGTGAGAGGGAAAGCACACATTAAGCCATAGTCTTTTACAATATTATCAATCACACTTTGATTTCATAGGAATTGAGAATGGATATGAAGGCGTAGATATCTCCAATCCTAAAATAAAATGGTGCGATCATTAAATAAACAAGTCTTTACATTGTGGATAATGTGTGCGAGTGCATGTTTTATTTATTTTTCCTTGTCAGCCACCCATCTCTGCTTTGTCAGTCTTGATAGGCCCAGTGTCTTCTGGGTAAGGCTGTCAGACAGTGGTGGAATGATTGGCAGATCTGAAAGGTATATACATGTAGGTATTATCAAGCATCCCCACATTGTAGCCTGTACATTTAATATATTCACTGATCGTGTACTCTACCTTAGCAAATAAAGGTGCAGTTCAGGTCATATCCAATACCAGGAGTATCAAATTCCAGTCTTTGAATGATGCTGTGTCTGCATGTATGTATTACAATTATACACTTCAACAGTGTTTACCAATCTTGGTCCTGGGACATCAATGGTTACACATTGTAACTAATAGACTAGAAACAGGATTTAACTAGTTAAAGGCTGATTTGTAATTCATATATAGAAATATATATATTTTTAAACTGTACACTACACTTCCTATGCATCATGAAATACTCTAAAACCGGTTCATCTCAATATCTAATGCCCTTAATCTGCATTGATCTGATAAACAGGATCATTATCCAAGTGTTATAAATACAAGTTTAGTCTGTACTTCAATGCACATCTGTTGTGCATTATAAAAACAGAGGAAGAAAGACTAGGTGTAAAAGACAAAGTGAAAGAGGTAAGAACATAGGAGCAGGGAAGGCAGCATAAGATTAATGAATCAGTGCTACCCACCTATTCTCTCAGTTCATCACAATTACATAGTGTCTCTAGTCGGCCCGAAGGTTATCTTAAAAGCGGGTGAGGTGGCAATGATGGGACTGGGGGTTGGTATCCTCTCTCACATCAAAACAGACGAGAGACATATGGAGAGAGAGCATGTTTAAGCCTTGTGTTTTAATTTTTTATTCTAACATTGTTAGTCATAATAATCAGGAGGTGAAATGCAAAACTGACCTTGGATCATTAACTCTGGGACTACTGCATCTCTATTTCAATGTAAAGCATATATTTAATAATATGTTGACCTGACCAAGTGATCTCACCTCTGATCATGCTGTGCCCTCTATGTAGCCAGTTGAGATATGGGAGGGGTTCACCGACACAGCTGATATAACCTAGAGGATTTAGGGAGAAGATGAGAGGGATGAAGTGAAGGAGAAGGTAGTTAAAGAAAGAGTTGAACAGGAATCTGTGTGTGTGGCCTCACCTGGTGTCCACATCACACTAAGTGGCTGCAGAATACTTTATGCTGAAAAACATGAACGGACACACGAGGACAAACAATATAGAGTAGTTATAGAAATAATTAAGTGTTGGCCCTCTTGCCCATTCTTTGAAGGCGGAAGGAGCCACAGTTATACACCAGAGCCTGCTTACTGCACAACACAATCAGATTGATACATGAGTGTGTAGGTGTCGGTTATAGGGCGTCTAATTGAAGTAGAAATAAAAGGGAGAAAAACTGGGAATTGAATAACTTCAGTTGACATAGCTAAGTAAATGGAAGAATACGTTTACTGCAATGTGAATTGCTCTTAAAAGAGTCTTTGGTTGTGCATAGTGTAGGCTATGGTGTTGCCATTGAACAGCACGCTCTTCGAAGAAGTAGGAGGTGAAGATCTCCTGCACACGGATTGCCTCTCTTGCTGAGCAGTTGGACCCCATCCTTGAAACATCCTCCAGAGCAAGAGACTGCTTCTCTGGCACACGGCGGCGAGCTCCCCTCCTGGTCCTCGTGTCTATCCTCATGATGTTTTGTAGAACACAGGTAGCCTTCACACACCTGAATTCCTCCAGAAGGCAGTCCCAGATGGCCCTGGTCACCCAACCTTGCAGTGCCCTACACGTTAACTGTAGGCAATCGTTTTGAAGGAATCTCCAGTTACAAGGTATCTGTAGGAATGTGGAAGACAATGTAATTATTAGACTGTTACATCACCAGGTCATTGTGGATTACTAAGTATAATATCCCGAATAACAAATCATGATAACATTGAACTATGTCCGTCCTTTCCTAGCCCAGGTTTACAGCTTTCCTAGCCCAGGTTTACAGCTGCTGTTGCTAACGCAACAATTCTTTAGTGAATAAGAATTGAAAGTTCATACCAAGTTGCCATGCTATGCTCATGCTGTATTCTGGCTGGTATAGTCAAAATTCATCCTTCCAGCATGTAGGTCGTCACTTTCACGTTGAGATTCGATGCTAATTGCGTTAGGTTCCTGTCGTTCAACCAGAGCTCACGCTGAGGTTGGCTTAGTTCTGTAGGTGACCCTGTCCTTTTTAACGAGGGGTCTGCAGGTCCCCACGTCCTTGGAACAGGAAGTTGAATTTTCACCAACGGGTTAATATAGTGGTGAAAGAAGGGCGTGTTTCATAGTTTACTACAACCCATGTCTGTTCACTTGGCCTCTGAGTGAGCAGAGTTAAACTATGACAAACCGTTCTCTCATTTAAGAAGCTAAAATTACATTTCATTTTTCACAAATAGTTTCCTATTTAAACATTTTAATTGCACAACAATTCCATGTGAATCTGATAACTAGAATGTGTAGATTTTCCAAGACACAGTTTGTCGTCCTATCATCAGTAATCATGTCTCAGACGTCAACTGATCTGACATCATATTCATTAAGTACCGACGTATATTTTCAGCTGGTTGGATTACCGAAATATGGTTCCTTTTTCCACCTTTTGATGTTCCCAGTATCTCTATGTTAACAAAGGGCTTTTCAAGAGTCAACTCTATAGAGTAGAGAGAGAATGAAGAAGTCCGCTACAAGGCTGGGCAGCAGATGTCCAGTTGGTGATCGCTGTTGCAGTGGCCCCTCTGGTTGTCGACCCAGGTAGGGTGTCTGCAAATGAAGAATTCCACTCCAAGGCTGGGCAGCAGATGTCCGGATTTGGATCGCCGTTCCGTACCAGTCGTCTGGTTGTCCAGACTGGAAGATCTGGGCAGTAACTTAGGCAGATGTTAACAACGCACACACACTCATGAAATATACAATTACATTTCCTCCCAAATGAGCGGCATTGTGGCACTAACTGATGGTTGTATGGGGAAGTTGTTTATGGCTCTTTCACTTTCTACGTGCCGAAGAAAATGAAACAAAATGAAATGAAAGCATAAACAAAACAAAATACAGTTATGCCACCTTAATCATCTAATTGGACTGTATTCTATATACGTCCATGGTCTTGGCAAAATTACCCTATCATGGCAGTGTCTAATGTCATATCTAGGGCTTTTCTAATATGCGGGGTGTTGGTTAGGGTACTATCCTAAGTTGATAACTACATGATATGTCTACAGCTGTAAGGCACTAGTTTTGGGCAGTCTACAGGGATGAACTATGGACTTCTGGGAAGAAAACTGGTGAGTGCTGGAGCTGTAGTTAAAGGCCTCAAAATAAATGTTCAACTTTACTAAGGCTGGTATTTTGCTCGAACCCTTAAGTGATCCTTGCATAAATCCTAATTGGATGTTCTGTTGTGCATGTGCGCTTATGCGTACACAAGCACACATGTCAAGGGAAGAAAACAAAGTATCCTGGCAGATTACAACTTGTTCAGAATGAGTCTGACGTAGTCAGGTAATTTTCAGGTCAATGCCTGGAGGTCAGTCAGAATTGGTGTCAAGGGAGTCTGTAGGGGTTTTTCTACCAGTCACTGTCTTCCACTTGTGGTGGTAGGTATGAAGAAATCTACTTCATAGCTACGTTATCGACGGAGGAGCAAACCTCACGACGGAAGAACTCTAAGCACAGAACCAGTCGTATGCGGTGTGATCATGGTTCATGACTTCTAATAACTTTAGAACGGAGGGTTCTATTTATTAGTGGCGTGTGTTAACCATTGGAAGAGTGCAATGGAGATTCCCTTCCCCGTGTTGCACTCTGAGTGACTCCTATGTCGCTATTATTATAACTTTTGTATGACTGATGCCTTTAGTGAGAGGTCGAATGCTTTAATATTTAATAATTTCTGCCCTCCGAATTCATATTCGTTATATAAATAGGCCCTTTTAATTTTATCTGGCTTGCCGTTCCAAATAAAATTGAATATTTTATGTTCACATAATTTAAAAAGCAGGTCACTAGGTGTAGGAAAAATCATAAGCACATAGGTAAACTGTGATATGACTAAAGAGTTAATCAGGGGGATTTTTCCACAAATAGACAGGTATTTTCCTTTCCATGGTAGCAAGATCTTATCTATTTTTGCTAACTTTCTATAAACATTTATTTGAGTGAGATCATTTCTTTCTTTTGGGATTTGTATACCGAGTATGTCCACATCTCCGTCAGACCATTTTATTGGTAAACTACATGGTAATATAAAATTAGCATTTTTTTTGTGATCCAATACATAATATATTATCATAATTTGGTTTTAATCCAGAGAGAATAGCAAAAGTATCTACATCCTCTATGAGGCCGTGGAGAGACTAATTGTGGTTTTCTAATTGTGGTTTTAAAAGAAAAGAATCAGCGTACAATGACACCTTAGTTTAAGCCACGGATTTCTAATCCCTTAATATTGTTTGATCTAATCTTAACAGCTAACATTTTGATGGCATTAATAAATAGATATGCCTATAGTGGACAACCTTGTTTTACTCCTCTAGAGAGTTTAAAACTTTTTGAGATGTAGCCATTATTTACTATTTTACACCTAGGATTACTATACATAACCTTAACCAATTTTATAAGAGATTCCCCAAAATTGAAATATTCTAGGCATTTATATATAAACTGCAGTCGTACTTTATCAAAAGCCTTTTCAAAATCAGCTATGAAAACCAGGCCTGGTGTCCCCGATATTTCATAGTGTTCTATTGTTTCCAGTACGTGTCTTATATTATCTCCAATGTATCGTCCATGTAAAAAACCTGTCTGATTAGGATAACTGACTATACTTTTTAAATTCTATGCCACAAGCATTTTGCAAGGATTTTTGCATCACAACACTGAAGTGTAAGAGGTCTCCAATTTTTTTAATGGACTGGATCTTTATATATTCACCACTTGGGTCCTGTTTCAGTAATAATGATATCAGACCTTGTTGCGTGTCTGATAATCTACCATTTATGTAGGAGTGGTTATTGACGCTACCCATCCCTTTAGCGGGATAATTGTCATCAACAACCGCTGAATTGTAGAGCGCCACATTCAAATAATATTACTAAAAATATTTATGTTCATGAAATCACAAGTGCAATATAGCAAAACACAGCTTAGTCTTTTGTTAATCCACCTGTCGGGTCAGATTTTTAAAATATGCTTTACAGCGAAAGCTATCCAAGCGTTTGTGTAAGTTTATCGTTCGCTCGACAAAACAATATGAACACCTAGCACCAAGTAGCTTGGTCACGAAAATCAGAAAAGAAATCAAATGAATCTTGATAATCTTCGGATGTTTTCACTCACGAGACTCCCAGTTACACAATAAATGTTCCTTTTGTTCCATAAAGATTATTTTTTATATCCAAAATACCTCCGTTTGTTTGGCGCGTTATGTTCAGAAATCCACAGGAAAGAGCCATCACAATGCAGACGAAAATTCCAAATAGTATCCGTAATGTCCACAGAAACATGTCAAACTTTTTTTATAATCAATCCTCAGGTTGTTTTTAAAATATATAATCGATAATATATCAACCGCAACTGTCTTTTTCAGTAGGAGAGGGAAAGGCAATGGCTGCCCAAACTCTGTTGCGCGAGCAAAACTCATGCGAACACCTGGCGCGATGTTATCTTTCACGCTAATTTTTCAACATAAAAGCCTGAAACAATGTTTGAAGACTGTTGACACCTTGAGGAAGCGATAGGAAAAGGAATCCGGTTGATATTCCTTTAAATGGAGCAAAGGCAGGCTATGGAACATGGAGTTTTAAAAATAGAAGCCACTTCCTGGTTTGATTTTCCTCAGGGTTTCACCTGCAGTATCAGTTCTGTTATACTCAGACAATATTTTGACAGTTTTGGAAACTTTAGAGTGTTTTCTATCCTAATCTGTCAGTTATATGCATATTCTAGCATCTGGTCCTGAGAAATAGGCTGTTTACTTTGGGAACATTATTTTTCCAAACATAAAAATCGTGCCTCCTAGCTTCAAGAGGTTAAAACATGTTAATAATGGTCCTTTGAGTATATCAAAAAAAGTTTTGTATACTTCCACTGGTATGCCATCCAGCCCTGGGGTTTTCCCATCCTTAATGGCCCCAATTGCATCAAGCAGTTCCTCCTCTGTAATTTGGCCTTCACATGAGTCTCTGTACAGATGTTAATTTTACAATATTATTAGGGAAAAAATCCATACAATTAGTTTGTTGGTGGAGATGGAGGAGCCTGAAATGAAAACATTTTCTTAAAGTACTTTACTTCCTCTTTCAAAATATCATTTGGTGAATCATGCGTGACTCCATCATTTGTAACAAGTTTTAATACATTGTTTTTGGTAGCATTTCTATATTATATGCATTGGTGCATTTTTCCCCATATTCCATCCAGTTCGTTTTATTTTTATAATCTATTACACTGGATCTTTTGAATAAGTTCCTCCATTTCCATGCTTTTCCTCTAACTTATTCTGTGCCTCTATGGTACCGTTTTTATTGCTATCTAACTGTAGTGTTAGTTCTTCCATTTCCTTTGTTAATATGGACTCTTGATCTAATTTGCTTTTGTTTTATTGATGAGTACTGAATTGCATGGCCTCTAAAGGCACAATTAAGTGTACCATACAATAAGGGGATCTGCTGTACCTAGGTTATGTCTGAAAAAGTCAGTTATAAATTCTTCTATCCTAGATCTAAACAATTTATCATCTAGTAGGCTTTGATTCAATTTCCAATATCCTCGCCCCAATTATGTGATGATCCGACCGCATTCTGTCCCCTATCAACACTTTTTAAACTTTTGGTGCCAGAGAGAATGGTATAAGAAAGTAGTCAAGACGACTAGCTTGATTAAGCCTCCGCCATGTATATCTCACTAGGTCAGGGTATTTAAGTCTCCATATATCCACTAATTCCAATATGTCCATGACATAGTTTGTAGTGTGATTTCCTTTCCGGTCCATAGAGGTATTTAATACCATATTAAAATCTCCCACCATAATAATAGAGTCTAGTGTTGCTTGTAGAGTTGATAAATTCTTACATATTTTCAAAGAAGCTTGGATCATCATTATTCGGACTGTATAGGTTAATAAGCCATATCTGTTTATTGTCCAATAACATATTTAAAATAATCCATCTACCTTGATAATCTGTTTGGACAATTTGCACATTTGGATCAAAATGACTGTTAATTAAAACCATCACCCCTTTTGAATTTCTTTGCCCATAGGATAAATATATTTCGCACCCCCAGTTCTTTTTCCACAAAAAATGGGTTTCCTGTAAACAATAGATATTATATTCCTTCTCTTTTAGCCAGGTAAATACTGATTTGTTTTTTCTTATTATCTGCTAGGCCATTCAAATTGTAACTGGCTATACTTATTTCACCACTTATTATTACCACTTATTTCACCACACAACTTTCAATGTAATTTATTAAAATATGTGTTTGTAAACATACCATTAAAAAGTAACATGATGATTGAGTGTTTTTGGGAGAAATATATTTGGGAGAAATATATTTCGCCCCCCCCAGTTCTTTTTCCACAAAACTTCATCCACACACACAGCTGAACCATGATATTTGCATTGCTACTAAGTAAACCTCCAATTGGTCCCCACCATCCCACCTGCTAAAAGCCCTCCTCATCCCGAGCTGGGCCGTCATCCCAATGCCCGGCAGACCACCTCCGACCCCCCGCATCCCATAGCCCTGAACAGACTGGGATCCATCCTTGGAAAAGAGCACACAGTGCCATTTATCGAATTGAAGTAGATCAAATGCCAAATGTATTTCCATCGCCCTCACCTCGATTTGTATTATATATAGCTGTGAATTTGTCCCAAACATCTTTTACTCCTTCGCAACAGTTGTGGGATACACACATACACACACTCAACCCTTTCCCCCCACACAACCTTAAACTCCCATTCTCAACAGTTGCACCATCCCAGAGCCCAACTCAAAAAAGGTCCTGATTTACCAATGCACTTACTGTTGCAGCTGCATGAGAAGGCCTGCAAGATCGTGCAAAAAAATGGGCAGAAATGTATTAACCATTGTCACATCCTAGATGATGGAGGTCAAATGTACACCTTTCCCTGAAACACCCACAATACGGTCACCCATATTGACCATATTCCCAAGCATCTCCATGCAGACTTTTGATTTTGTGCCACCAGGGTCACAATAATATACCCCCTCTCTGAATGTCCGAGTGTGACCCCCTCCCCATGGGTTACTGCAGCTAGTGTTGCCAGCACTGCCACTGCCTGGGTGGGGGCACCCCACCGGAATCCCCACCGGCTAGGTACAAGGTCGTCAAGGTTCTCATTAGCAGCTTTGAGAATTTCCTTATATAGTATGCTCTCCATTTAGGGGGCTTTGGCTTTGCAGGACCAACCCTGCCAAGCATGCTCAGAATCTTGAGGGGGCAATGCTGCTCTTGGTCTCTGACCGCATTTTGGCTGCATACAGACCGCTTACAGCAGGCCCATAAAACAGTTAGGGACTTCTCCTTAGTATCTGGGTCGTTCAGGTGGGTGTCTAAGGTATAGGGTTGTGGACCGTACCATTAAATTAGGATCATAAATAAATAATTAGATAACTTATTTAAAAAATGTAGTTCCCCATGATAGGACAATAAATCAAATGTATAATATATATATTTTTAAACTGTTCCACCATGATAGGACAATAAATAAATAAGACGTATAATTAATTAAAAGTATATCCATCATCTGAAAAACATTGAAAGCTCTCTCATACCCCGGCTCACAGCAATACATTGGTTCTGGGATATGCAACCATTTCATTACTCACTCAACTTTCCCAAACATAATAAAAATAAAAATAAACACACACAACACCATCCACACATACTGTGCCTTCTGTTTACAGAGTTTTTATCTTCACCATGTTGAATTAGTGCTTGTGTGTTCCAATTAGTTATATGTAAAGATATACAAAAGAAATGTTATTGTTTTACAATCCATAACCGGGCTAGAATTGTGTCTCATTATTTTCCTCATCTATGAGAACTTTGTCATTTTTAAAATAGCCATGGAGTAGTCTTTGTGTCTCTGAACAACTGGTTATCAATATATAGTTTAGCAATGACGAGAGCTACTTGTTTCCCTTTTAATCTATTTTCTTAGAAAATTGGACACAGAACTTTACGCCGTTCTGCAATTTCCTTGGGAAACTGATCATTCATGCCAATTTTGGTCCCAGCAAGTCTTTCACCCAGGCTTTTAACCATTATTTTATCTTTAAATGAAGCAAATTTGGCAACGATTGGGCACTCATACCTTTGGCCTCTCTGTCCGAAGCGGTGTACATGTTCAAGTTGGATTTTGTAGATAACTTCGTGTGGGATCCGAAGCGCTGTAAGGAGGAACTCTCTAACTACAGATTCAGGAACTTCCCCTTCTTTCTCCTGGATACCTGTAAGTACCAGATTCTCCCTCATTGATCTAGTTTGTATGTCCAGTAAGGCTTCTCTCAGAACGGTGTTCTCCTTTAATATCATTCACTTCGGTTTCAATCTTATTGACTGTCCCTTTTAGCTTGTTTGTTTCTTTCTCCAATGTCGCAGCTTTTTCCATCACTCATCTCGAGGCTTGCCTTCAAGTCTTTTACATCCTTACTAACTAATTCAAGGATACCCAGTTTATCATTTATTGATTTTAGCAGATCGGTTTCGACCTTTACCATTCCCGGTGGTGAAAATATTAAATCGTCTGTGTCTGTAGAAGAGTCAAGTTTTCGTTTTGGAATCGGTTCCCTTGTTACTCTCCGTCATATTGGGTGTTGCTTGTTTTTGTAATATTTGTCGATAAATGTCTCTAGTCTTAAGATTGGTTTTGTGTTATGATCCAGATTGAAGGTTAACACCCACCAGATTGTGTAGTGCTAATATTGTAGTCTAACTTGCCGATATTGAATATTACGTTTTATCTTGAGGTGCTCTACATAACTTCGTTCAGTCCGCCATTACCCGTCTGCCCGAGGAGGATGACACATTAGCACAGGAATGATTATTGTTGCCATTTGTTTTGGAGGTGGACAAGTCCACTGGACTTCCTGTACGACCAGTGTGGTACACCTCAGTACTATCTTAGATGTGTTCTAAGATAATCCCCGTCTAGGGGCCTGTCTGCTCCTCACTGTTCTCATAGAGGAGTTTACAACTAGATTTGACTTATGCTCTGGCGGACTCGTATGGTGTTGTCCGTAGTCTCGACCCCCCCACCGGCCTCGATGAGGCTCATCATGGGTCTGGGCTACTATTCCCCCCCTTTGAGTTTCGGTACCCCCCCATCAACGGATGGTGTTGGTATCCGAGGTGCAAACGAAAAGTTTGTACCCTATGTACGAGTTGTCAGTGGCTGCGTTATTATGAGAATGGCTGTAACCTTTCAACCAAATCTCCTGGTGTTTGTGCTTCAAAAAGCTCAGTGGCTGTCGAGGCCTGTCAGTCACCACTGCGTCCGAGTGTGGCAACCTCTTAAGTACCTGCAAACTGAGACGAGGATATCGGTCTGTGATATCGCAAAGTGTTTCACTAGTAGGAGTCATCGGGTCAGTTGCTGGACTGACGCCATTAGCGTCATTGTAAGGGGTGACAGTCCGAACTGTCCGAAGGGCAAGAGAAGTTCATCTCAACTACCGTATTGCATGACTGCAAGGAGGAGGGAAGTTGCTCATTCACAGAGACAGCTGACTCGAAATCATGGAAAGGATGGTCAATCAGATTAGCTGATGGAATGTGTTGAGATATCGTAATATCTCTTTGGATCGGATTCTGCACCAAGAGGTTTCTAAGCGTCTTTTTCCCAAGGGGTGCTTTTGACAGATACCCATCGTGAATGACTACGTTGCAGCTAGCGTTAGGGGAAGACAGTGTGGTCAGTGCAGAGGGCACTGTGGCCTGTGACCATACCTGGTTGGCTTACAATCCATCAATGGGAGTAACTGATCCATCAAGTCTGCTCCAAGTAGCAGGGGTTCAGTTCCGAGGCTGGTAACATATACAGGGTGAACAAGCGATACATCCTGGAAGAGTAGTTTCAGCATGACTCTCAATGTGAGAGGCGAGGTAGTCTGGGTGACCCCTCGAAGTGTAGTGTCGCATTGTTCCACTTTTAACCGACGTCTAGTTGGCTTCAAAGGCCTTTTGAGATCGTCGAACAATGTTTGAGAGATGAGTGATATTGTCGCACCGTAATCAATTAGCGCATGACAAGTTAAGCAGTCCTCTAGGACTGTTTCCAGGTATGGGCGTTTAGATTCGTGATTAGTGGACATATTCCCCACAAAGTGGAGTGGTCGTTCACAAGGACATGATGTGCCATTTCTGTTCAAGGTGGAAGCAGATCGACTTTTCAGATTTTGTGTGGGCTTGGCTTTAATAAAGTGTTTACCCTTTTCTTTGCAACCTTCGTATCAGAGTCTATAGACAAAGCCCATGGGCCCGTTTCTCAATCAAGCGGGCCCTGGGTAGGGTCTGTGGGAGAAATTTTAATTTTAACTTCCTTGCTATGGGTGTGAATTCCCGCGGACCTGGTGTCCGGTAATTCCCCATCTAGTCCTTGTGACTTATCTATTACCCTTTTCTCAAATGTTTCTCGCTTTAGTTTCACGTAGTGGAACTTCTGGAGAACATTGGTCTATGTTTTGATCGTCCTTCAACCCTTTGTTACCCTTGTCCTCTGACACTGGGTTGGGTGCAGGAACGTAGTGAACAGGTCGATTGTAGCGGTAGTCGTTTTGATGGCGACGTACTATACAGTTATTTCGACCACGGAGGTTATTGGAATCGTGGTTTCGTGGTAGAAACCGTTGTTGTGCGTCATCTCTCAACGCTCCAATACCTGATAATGCACCCTCTAACTGGAGTGAGTGCTCCTGGCATTGTGAACTTTTGATGCCTCAAAAGCTGTGCTTGCAAGCTCTGAGTTGTAAGATAGGCAAGCCAATGTGGGCTGCAGAGCCCAAGTAGATAATGAATGTTCGGCAGAAACATTTGTTTGAATGGTAACAGCTCTTCCATTCCTGTTTCAGTGAGTAGGCCAAAGTAAGCTGAACGAAACCTATGATAGTTAGCTTGTAAATGTTTATTCCGTGCTTGTTTGACGGTGTTAGCCAGTGAGCTATCGTGTTTGCGAGTCGCAGAACCACTGAATTCTAATTTCAAAGCTGTGGCAAGTTTAGTGTAGTCATTTAGCACGTGTTGCAGACGAATGAACTTTGTCACGTGTCTATTCGACGTTCGCTTCAACAGGTAAACCCTGTCAGAACCCGTGGCATTCGGGTAGCCATCCAATGCGTCCTCTATGTCAGCTAGGAACGTCTCAGTATTGTTTAGCTGACCTGGAACGCGGTCAAAGGTGGGGAAATTCTTGACGAGTTTGTCAAGGTATTCCGCGTCAAGCATTCTGTGGAGAAATTGGGGCCGAAAGGCCAAGAGGAGAAGCCAAGCTTGGGCTTTGTTGGCCAAGAGGCACCATATTACTCCCGAATGGCCAAGAGGAGGGAGGGATGAGGGAGGCGATGTCTGAAACCTATCTTCTTCACTCCTTTGAGTACCGGACTCCTGTTGCTTGGATGGATAGTCTGTATGGATGGATATTTCAGCTTTTCATTTTTGTATTAATTTGTAAACATTTTGAAAAACATAATTCCACTTTGACATTATGGGGTATTGTGTGTGTGACACAGTGACACAACATCCCAATTTATTCCTTTTTAAATTCAGGTTGTAACACAACAAAATGTGTAAAAAAGTCAAGGGTTGTGAATACTTTCTGAAGGGACTGTATACACAATACACTACACTATAATTCCAAATGGTTACACATAGAGTGACTGTTTCCACTTTGTCCTATTGAATCACACTAGCTGGTGGAGGATGATGATGTAGCATTTACAGCCATATCCAGATTGATTTCAATTGATCCATTAATGATGTAAAAATATGGAATTTTACTGTGTTCAGCAGTTATCAAACTATATACTTTAACTAGGCACTACTTTATTTTACTTCAGTAGTTATCTGTTTTGAGAAGTTTGATTAAGTGATAGTTAATTGTATTGCTAACAATGTACAGGAAAATCATACCAAAAGTAATGTAAATATTGCATTTTGAAAAGCAGATACTTGAATATGTATCCAAATTTGAGGCATTTTGGGACAGTGAACAAGTGACTTTGTGAATATTTCGTTCTACTCAGTCAAGACAAAATGTGCTTAGAGTTTTGAAAGATGAGCAGTTTTGATGATCTGTTTACATTTTTTTGCTTAGAGTTGTGAAAATGTACCAAAGGGATTGAAAAAACTAACATGTGAGTACTAATCAGTCACAACCATGTCATAACAGCTGACATAACGTGCCATAACTTATATTATATTATGGTCATAACACTGTCATGACACATATTTACACCTGTTGTGACATATACTGCGTTATTTTATGTCTGGTTATTAAACCTACATAAGAGAGTGTCAAAACCTACCACACAAGACAAAACATTCCATTACACCATAGCTTACATATCAACAGTATGTTTGTTGTATTGTATTTTATTGACCCTTTTAAATTAGCATTGTAATTGCGCACACATTGATGTCAGACATGCAGCTACCCAATGTTATGTTGCTGATGACTGGGATGAATGCAGGAGCAGGACAAGACACCCTCTTTTTGACTGATGACTGATATAAGGTCATGTACGTGATATGCCTATCTGGCTTATGTGGTTATGATGGTCATAATGCTTCATGACAATGTCATCAAGTGTATTTTCTTAATCCAAGTAAAGTGACACAGGATGGTCATAATGCTTCATGACAGTGTCATAAAGTGCATTTTCTACAAGTTATTTAAAATATGATTAAAAAAAAGAACATGACTGTAAAGAATTCATTAAAACTACAGTTTTTGGCAGGGAAAAACTAGTATGAATAAATGTGGGTTTGAAACTCTTATGTAGTTGTCATAACCAGCCATAAAATAACGCAATATATGTCACAACAGGTGTAAATATATGGGGCCATGACAGTGTTATAACCATATTATGACAGGTTATGTTAGCTGTTATGACATGGTTATGACCGCGAGCTTGACATTGGCAAGTCTTCATCCTGGTAAAGTTGTCAGTTGGACTACTGTCATCACCACTATAGATGGCAAGGAAATCAAACAAAATTCAAATATAGCCATTTTCACTACACAAAAATATAAATGCAACATGTAAAGTGTTGATCCCATGTTTCGTGAGCTGAAACATGAGCTGAAATAAAAGACCACAGAAATGTTCCATACACACAAAAACCTTATTTCTCTAAAGTTTTGTGCACACATTTGTTTACATCCTTGTTTGTGAGAATTGAATGCCCCATGGTGGCGGTGGGTTAAGCTGTGGAGCTGTGGACAAGCTGTGGACAAGGAACACAATTGCATTTTATCAATGGTAATTTGGATGCACAAAAATACAGTGACAAGATTTTTACATTAATGAATTTATGTCAATTGACTGATTTGGGGATAATGTTATTTCAATTGTTGAAAAGGGGATAATGTTAGCCAATTTGTTAGCTAGGCCTACCTACCTTTTTGGATAAAAAGGTACATTTAGAAACTTTACTGTACATATAGAAACTGTACAAAGTTTCTACCGGTAGCTTGCAATGTAAAAATGATCAGCTAAAAGTATATAGACAATTGCAACCTTCAGCTGCTTGCCAGGCAGAGCCCACAAAGGATGTGAAATTAACCCAAACCACTCATTCTTTTCACGTATAGTTCACTTTTATAATACTCAAATATTAAATAAATGGTGGCCAATATTGAGAGATGAGGCTACCCTCATGTATCTGAAATTACATGAGCAATTGATGTTTACTGATCATGAAAGGCATGCAGTTATTTGCTCTATAATTTTGATGATAAAGCACAATTGCTTTGCATGGAATGTTTTGCCATTTTTTGTTCTGACTATGCTCTTCAAGAGGTGACGCTATAACAACCAAATAGTTAACATTTATTTAACAATCCCTTGAAAACAGGAAAGGCAGTTGTCAATGGTTCTGGGCGTCTCATTGTCTCCCAGAAGCCAAATCGAACATTCTGTGAGGTAATGTGATGTTTTACTGATGATGACCTGCAGTGCATTCAGAAAGTATTCAGACCCCTTGACTTTTTCCACATTTTGATGCGTTACAGCCTAATTAAATTGTTAAATGGTTTTTGTTCCTCAATCTACACAGAATACCCCATAATGACAATGCAAAAACAGGTTTATAGACTTTTAGCACATTTATTGCAATTAAAAAACGGAAATATCACTTTTACATAAGTTTTCAGATCCTTTACTCAGTACTTTGTTGAAGCACCTTTGGCAGCGATTGGGTCTTCTTGGGTATGACGCTACAAGCTTGCCACACCTGTATTTGGGGAGTTTCTTCCATTCTTCTCTGCAGATCCTCTCAAGCTCTGTCAGGTTGGAAGGGGAGCGTCGCTTCACAGCTATTTTCAGGTCTCTCCAGAGATGTTCGATCAGGTTCAAGTCCGGGCTCTGGCTTGGCCACTCAAGGACATTCAGAGACTTGTCCCAAGGCCACTCCTGCGTTGTCTTGACTGTGTGCTTAGGGTTGTTGTCCTGTTGGAAGGTTAACTGTCGCCCCAGTCTGAGGTCCTGAGCAGGTTTTCATCAAGGATCTTTCTGTACTTTGCTCCATTCATCTTTCCCTCAGTCTTAACAAGTGTCCCAGTCCCTGCCACTGAAACTCATCCCCACAACATGATGCTGCCAGCACAATGATTCATCGTAGGGATGGTGCCAGGTTTCCTCCAGGCGTGTAGCATGTCTGGGAGCTGTACGTATAATTCCTTCGACCTCATAGCTTGGTTTTCCTTTGAAAACCATAGCTTGGTTTTTTCAATATTCAATTTTTTTTTTTTTTGTAGAAACATCTCAAGGATGATCAACGGAAACAGGATGCACCTGAGCTCAATATCGAGTCTCGTAGCAAAGGGTCTGAATACTTATGTAAATAAGGAATCGCTGTTTCTATTTAATACATTTGCAAAAATGCAAAACAATTTGTTGATTGTTGAGTATTTCTATTCATTTAATGTTATAAGGCTGTAATGTAACAAAATGTGGAAAAAAGGAAGGAGTCCGAATACTTTCCGAATTCACTGTATATTTGACTGTGATATGTGGTTGTCCCACCTAGCTATAAGATAAATGCACTAACTGTAAGTCACTCTGGATATCAGCGTCTGCTAAATTACAAACATGTTTATATTTTACATACAGATCCCATATTACTGGATTGAACCATTTTTTGTATATATATATAAACATTTTTGTCATTATATATTGATGTCACAAAGGTATATTTTGTACAGACATTTATAAGTAGTTATGTCACATTTGACTTCATAAAACCTAGCTGTGCTACTTTGTTCTCTGAAAGGGAGGCGGATATGTAGCATTTTGCAACAAAACATGATTTTTCTCTCTCTCTGAAATGAAACAATTTTTTGGTAGATTTCAAACAAACAGACCAATCCCTTTCAGAATTTATTTAAACAATAAAAGCTAATATAACCAACATTTCAGAAAATGTATATTATAGCGTTTTGGAATTAAACTCTTCATACACATTTGACTAAAAAGCCTAATGACAATCCAAAATGTAACTTAAACTAGTAAAACTATTTGAAGATTGCATTAATTTAGGTAGAGCATTTACCTAGCATTCATGAGTAATGACCTCTCAATGAATGTATTACAATCATTATACTAACTATGGTACCTATCAGCAATATTAATAACATAATGGATATAAAATGTAACTGGTACATTTTTGTTTTAGCTTTGGTCTAAGTCTTTTCAGGAAATTAGCGAAATCCAACCCCAGGCTCTTTTCTGAGTTTTTTTTAATTATTGCATAGCATGTTGTTTAGAGGTCACTCATTTATACCCATTTCAAGGACACTGTTTACATTTCTCCCTGTAAACATACCAACTAAACAAGAATTTGGGTTTAGACCAGTTTATTCTAGACTATATGCATTTCTTGTAAATGATCCTTTACCCTGCAATAGCATGCCGTGTAGTTGAGGCATTAAATTGAACTGAAATCCACTTTGCAAATGAAACGCCTAACAATAACCGGACTGTCACTGGGTTGAAACAATATAAGTACAATACATACAAAGAAATATACATTCTCGAGATGTCAACTATACCTATGCTAACATGAATTATACAGTACAGTTTACATTCATATAAATGAACAATTTGGGCTTTTCACTCTACTCTAAATGTGTACATGTGAGTCCCACTCTCTCCGTAGTGTCCTCATGGAGAGGGGGAAGGCAAGATCTTGGGAGCAGGGTCGATCGCTGGAGTTAGTTGAAAGCTGGGTTGCAAGCCCCCGACAAGATGGTCGGTGGGGCCCTCTTGCCCTTGAGGAGGGTAAGGGATAAGATGAAGAAACACAGGCTCATTACACCAAGGATGATGATGCCTGAGATAAGTGCGCTGGTCACCGTGTTCATCCGAAACACTGGGCTGTTTAGTTGAGCTACAACAAACAAAAAAGACCAATGAAAGAAACAGGGCAGTTGATTATTATGAGAATAATGATAATGCCTGCTAAAATCTAAGAAGAAAAGTAACAGTGACATTGCTATTTCAGTATTTCTTTAGAATTTCTTGCATCAAAAGTTGTTAAAGGAAGACTAGTCGCAACAATGTAAAAATCCTATTGGTTTCATTTAACGCGCGACGCTAAACAGAAATCCGAACAAGCTTACACATACTTTAACCCAATTTATTGCCATACTATTACAATGTTATTGACACTTATTTCTGCGCTGCAATGTTAAAGGGATAGTTCATTCAAATTACAAATATTGGTTTCTTTACTCTGTAAGCAGTCTATTGACAAGGTATGACAGCAATCCATTTTGGCCAGGTTTTATTTACCTGGCCACTTCCAAATGTGCATTCCATGTCCAAATCATATTTAAGTATGTAAAATATATTGTGTAGTTAAATCAAGTTACTTTAAGATGATTTGGACATGAAGTGCAAAAAATGCTAATATTCATTTTGGAAGGGAATCAGAAGGAACAAGAGTTTGGGTAGATTATCAGGAACTAAATATGAAGGGCTTACCTAGTTGTGAGTTGTTCATTGGAGTGTCATCTGTGGAACATAAAAAGGACATTTAGGAGTACACCACTTCTCTACATGTACCAGACCTGGGTCAAATACACATACAATTATTAAAGTGTTTTTTTATCTGTTATTTTACCAGGTAAATTGACTGAGAACACATTCTCATTTACATCAACGACCTGGGGGATAGTTACAGGATGAATGAGCCAATTGTAAACTGGTGATTATTTAGGTTACCGTGATGGTTTGAGGGCCAGATTGGGAATTTAGCCAGAACACCAGGGTTAACACCCCTACTCTTACGATAAGTGCCATGGGATCTTTAATGACCTCAGAGATTCAGGACACCCATTTAACATCCCCCTACACAGGGCAGTGTCCCCAATCACTGCCCTGGGGCATTGGGATATTATTTAGACCAGAGGAAATAGTGCCTCCTACTGGCCCTCCAACACCACTTCCAGCAGCATCTGGTCTCCCATCCAGGGACTGACCAGGACCAACCCTGCCTAGCTCCAGAAGCAAGCCAGCAGTGGTATGCAGGGTGGTGTGCTGCTGGACCCAATGACTGCTTCATTGGGTCTGTGAAATTAAATCAAGCGCACATCAGGTATATGAAAGTATCTGATATAGACCGAAAATTAGGGGTGATGAGAAGATGGCGCTGACAGACATGGCAGCTCTGCTTCTAGCTCCTAAGCAACTTTGGTCACTTTAATAATGTTTACATCCCACTAAACTCCTTTCATATGTACAGTGGGGCAAAAAAGTATTTAGTCAGCCACGAATTGTGCAAGTTCTCCCACTTAAAAAGATGAGAGAGGCCTGTAATTTTCATCATAGGTACACTTCAACTATGACAGGCAAAATGAGAGAAAAAAAATCCCACAAACAAGCAAGATTTCTGGCTCTCACAGACCTGTAACTTCTTCTTTAAGAGGCTCCTCTGTCCTCCACTCGTTACCTGTATTAATGGCACCTGTTTGAACTTGTTATCAGTATAAAAGACACCTGTCCACAACCTCAAACAGTCACACTCCAAACTCCACTATGGCCAAGACCAAAGAGCTGTCAAAACAAAATTGTAGACCTGCACCAGGCTGGAAAGACTGAATCTGCAATAGGTAAGCAGCTTGGTTTGAAGAAATCAACGGTGGGAGCAATTATTAGGCAATGGAAGACATACAAGACCACTGATAATCTCCCTCGATCTGGGGCTCCACGCAAGATCTCACCCCGTGGGGTCAAAATGATCACAAGAACGGTGAGCAAAAATCCCAGAACCACACGGGGGGACCTAGTGAATGACCTGCAGAGAGCTGGGACCAAAGTAACAAAGCCTACCATCAGTAACACACTACGCCGCCAGGGACTCAAATCCTGCAGTGCCAGACGTGTCTCCCTGCTTAAGCCAGTACATGTCCAGGCCCGTCTGAAGTTTGCTAGAGAGCATTTGGATGATCCAGAAGAAGGTTGGAGAATGTCATATGGTCAGATGAAACCAAAATATAACTTTTTGGTAAAAACTCAACTCGTCGTGTTTGGAGGACAAAGAATGCTGAGTTGCATCCAAAGAACACCATACCTACTGTGAAGCATGGGGGTGGAATCATCATCATTTGGGGCTGTTTTTCTGCAAAGGAACCAGGACGCCTGATCCGCGTAAAGGAAAGAATGGGGCCATGTATCGTGAGATTTTGAGTGAAAACCTCCTTCCATCAGCAAGGGCATTGAAGATGAAACGTGGCTGGGTCTTTCAGCATGACAATGATCCCAAACACACCACCTGGGCAATGAAGGAGTGGCTTCGTAAGAAGCATTTCAAGGTCCTGGAGTGGCCTAGCCAGTCTCCAGATCTCAACCCCATAGAAAATCTTTGGAGGGAGTTGAAAGTCTGTGTTGCCCAGCAACAGCCCCAAAACATCACTGCTCTAGAGGAGATCTGCATGGAGGAATGGGCCAAAATACCAGCAACAGTGTGTGAAAACCTTGTGAAGACTTACAGAAAACTCTGTCATTGCCAACAAAGGGTATATAACAAGGTAACAAATACTTATTTTCCACCATAATTTGCAAATAAATTCATTAAAAATCCTACAATGTGATTTTCTGGATTTTTTTTCTCATTTTGTCTGTCATAGTTGAAGTGTACCTATGATGAAAATTACAGGCCTCTCTCATCTTTCTAAGTGGGAGAACTTGCACAATTGGTGGCTGACTAAATACTTTTTTGCCCCACTGTATATACTGTATTCTATTCTACTGTATTTTAGTCAATGCCACTCTGACATTGCTCATCCAAATATTTATTCATTTCTTAACTCCATTATTTTACTTTTAGATTTGTGTGTATTGTTATGAACACACACAAGCTCGGAACACAATTATTTCGCTACACCCGCAATAACATCTGCTAAATATGTGTATGTGACCAACAAAATGTGATCTGATTTTAATTAACTATACCCCACAACTATTTATATATTTTTATTTTATTTAACTAGGATTATTTATTTTTTAACTCGGCAAGTCAGTTAATAACAAATTCTTATTTTCAATTTCTGCCTAGGAACAGTGGGGTAACTGCCTTTTTTCAATGGCAGAACAATAAACTTGCATGCATTGAAACTTTTGAAGTTGAATAATCTGCACACAACTCAGATTTTCACATAAATTGGTGTAAATGGGAGACAATTCAAGTTTAGTCTAAATACATCAGCAGGGCCTAGATATTAATCTGTTCTGCTGAAGATCGGCGCCGTGGCCTCGGTTGAAATTTAAAGGTAGTAACCTATTGAGGTGACATGTGCAGCGTTTACCGTAAATGCATTCTCTGAATGTGGGAACATTGCCTATACATTTCAATCGCGCTACAGCGTGGACCTTCAGCATTACTGACTGAATCAGTCAGTGTATATGCCGAGAAACGTGTCACGATTCCAAAGCTATACTATACTACAGAGAGCAAGTTAATTATCTCACATCTTGAAAAATATTTGTAATGTTGTACCTCTTGTTGACCAAATTCGTGCTGTTTTTTTTTTAGCTAGCTGCCAATAGACTCCCATTCACTCCTTGATAGATTGTGCTCCTTGTCCCAGAATCACCCAGAATGCACCGCGCGGCCCTTCAACTTAGCATGTGCAACATTTCCCATGTTCTCAAAGTATATCTGCTGTTGCGAATGTTATATTCCACTCTGTGAGGCACATTGATCTGCAGGTTGAACATGGTGAGATTGTAGACATCTAAATTGATAGTGCAGTTTGTTTAGGGGATTTTACAGCTAACTAGCTACGTTACATGCTGATAGTCTTTGGTATTATTGTGTGCACCAAATTTTGCTAGTGAGCTAGCCAACCAGCCCATAGAGAGAGCATTCCATTGTGGAGTTTGTAGTTGACTTGAGCTGCAGCAGATTTCCACAATGTTGCTACCAACCTTACTATAATGGCAAGATAAAACATTTGTTCACCAGAAATATTTTTCGGACATATTATTTAACAATGTAAATTAAAGGAATTTGTGGTTTGGGGTGGAGATTGGAGGTCGCCCAAGAAAGTACTATCACAATCAACAACTATCCTGACCTAAGAATGTAACTGAAATAAGAAATGTAAAGACATTGATCAGCTTTAGGTTATATTATCAGATCTTATTGTTATTGCGATAAACTTTTATATTTCAATTGGGGATCGCTGTTGAAAGCTATGTGGGGGAATATTTTTTAGAGAGTTCAGAGTGAAAGTTATGCTGAGATGACCCTCTCTCCCGCTCTCTAGCACACCTGCTGTCTTGACCTCTGAATGCTTGGCTATGAAAAGACAACTAACATTTACTCCTGAGGTGCTGACCTGTAACACCCTCCACAACCAATATGATTATTAGTTGACCCTGCTGGTCATCTATGAATGTTTGGACATCTTGAAGAACGAGCTGGCCTTAATGGCCACGTACTCGTATAATCTCCACCCGGCTCAGCTAGAACAGGACTGGCCACCCCTCAGTGCCTGGTTTCTCTCTAGGTTTCTGCCTTTCTAGCCTTTTCACATGTGAGTTCCAAATATCTCTTACGGTTGCCCCAGCATGAGATTTTTTAATGGGCCTGATGTCAGAATGCACTCACTGTTACAAAATGTGATTGTTACTCAACAGGACAGTTAACCCACACAGCCCTCAAACCAAGGCATGCTGCCTGCTAATTATCTATAAGCTTTCTCAACTTGTCAATTTGAATGAGGGACTGCGGTTGAAAATTAGCCGGCTGGCTAAAACCGGCACTTTTACTGAAACGTTGATTAATGTGCACTGTCCCTGTAAAAATTAAAAATAAACTCAAACTCAAACTCATTTTCTTGAATTGAGGTGTGTTCCACCTCCTCATTAATTCACATAGAAGTAACCGATTTCACTGTGGGCGACAATTTATGTTTGAGGTATTACTGAGCAGGACAAACTTATCTCTACGATGAGAGCACTAACTTTTTACCCCCTGGCACATTTTCTATCTGTTGCCCGCATTGCCTCCACTACTAGTAATAACTTTGGACATGTGTGCGTTCCTATCAAAGTAAGTGCCTTATTAAGCTATCATTATAGTTTTATATATCGTGTTGTCGTTTCTACTGTAGCACACCGTATGTCTATATGGAGAATAATGTACTTACAGTTGTATTGATATGGTTTCAAGTACTGGTGATGTGTGTAAAATACTTTGAAGGTTGTACTGATTATGATGAGTTAATTCATTCTAAGCTAATTGCCAGCTACGTGTGGTGCTATGTTTGTTGACATCTTACAATGCATTCTAGCTGTCATATAAACATCTGTCAGACCGAAGATGTTATAATAAAATGTGAAGGGATGGTTCACCCATCTTTCGAGTAAACTTCTGGAATTGAATTATGGAAGTGAATGATGCAAACAGACCCAACTCATCTTGTAACCTCTTGTCTTTGGTTGACGCGAAAAAACAATTATGATGGCGCACAAACTACCCATCGTCGGATTACTTTTGATTTTTGGAAAGTGTTTGTCAATTATTTTGATCACTGGCGAGGTCACACATGATGTGATGAATTGTAAATAGTAATTTCTATTAGCTAATTTATAATATGGTTTCGGTCAGCCAAGAGTTAGCTAAATATGACCGCTTGTGTTAGGTCACTCTTTCTTCAGTTAGTGCTACGACTAATGTAGCCTACATTTTCCAGTTTGGATGAGAATTGTGTTCTGCTGTTTCTACTTCAGACATTCACAGAACATTGCATCCAAAAATAAACTGCTCACATTGAGGACATCATGTTGTAAAGACTGTGCAAAATGTTTCTGTGCTAAATCAGTGTGGCCAGCTCAAACACTGACTGTTGTGTCAATCATAACTGGACATTCTAAGTGTTCTAATCACACCGGTTTGAGCGTACGCTGTAGGGACCACTGTAAAATGATCACACCCATGTGTTCGTATGTGTAAAAGGTTGTTAGGTTGTTAGGTTGTTTTTCCTAGCCACTGTGCTTCTGCATTGCTTGCTGTTTGGGGTTTTAGGCTGGGTTTCTGTATAAGCACATTGTGACATCTGCTTATGTAACAAGGGCATAAATACATTTGATTTGATTGATGACATGGAGTAATAAGAGTTATTGTTATAAGATATTATTGATGTAGGTTGCTCTAAATGGAGAGATCCACAAGGCACTTTAAGATAATGGTTTGTCACACCCTGATCTGTTTCACCTGTCTTTGTCTCCATCCCATTCCAGGTGTCACCCATCTTGCCATTATCCCCGATGTATTTATACCTGTACTCTCTGTTTGTTGCCAGTTCGTCTTGTCAGGTCTTACAAGCGTTCTTTCCCGCCTTCCTGTTTCTCTAGTTCTGTTTCCTAGTTTTTCCCAGTTCTGACCATTCTGCTTGCCCTGCTGTCCTGTATCTGCCTGACGCACGTTGGAGTGCGCGACCAGTGTGGGTGCAATAATTGCATAACATGGATTTCTAAATTATTTTGCGACGTGTCCGGTCTGGTCAGCATGTTAGGTATAAGAAATTACACTGATCAAAAATATAAATGCAAGATGTAAAGTTTTGGTCACATGTTTCATGAGCTAAAATAAAATAAACTCGAAATTGTCTATACTCACAAATATCTTATTTCTCTCAGATTCTGTGCACATTTGTTTACAACTTGTTAGTAAGCATTTCTCCATTGCCAAGATAATCCAGTTGATTAATTAAACAGCATACAATTGCCATGCTGACTGCAGGAATGTCCACCAGAGCTGTTGCCAGAGAATTTAACGTTAATTTCTCTGCAATAAGCCACATCCAACATCGTTTTAGAGAATTTGGCAGTACGTCCAACCTGCCTCACAAGCACAGACCACATTTATGGTGTTGGATGGGCGAGCGGTTTGCTGATGTCAACATTGTGAACAGAGTGCCCCATTGTCCATAGCACAAGCTAAGGACAACAAACACAATTGTATTTTATCGATGGCAATTTGAATGCACAGAGATAACATTACGAGATCCTGAGGCCCATTTTCCTGCCATTCATCCACCGCCAACCCCTTATGTTTCAGCATGATAATGCACGGCACCATGTCACAAGCATCTGTACACAATTCCTGGAAGCTGAAAATGTCCCAGTTCTTCAATGGCCTGCATACACACCAGATATGTCACCCATTGAACCTGTTTGGGATGCTCTGGATCGAGGTGTACGACAGCGTGTTCAAAGTTCTCACCAATATCCAGCAACTTCGCACAGACACTGAAGAGGAGTAGTACAACACAATCAACAGCCTGATCAACTCTGTGACAGAGATGTGTTGCACTCCACGAGGAAAGTGGTGGACACACCAGATACTGGTATCTGTGACCAACAGATTCGTATCTGAATGTGAAATCCATAGATTAGGGCCGCATGAATTTATTTCAATTGACTGACATCTTTATATGAACTGTAACTCTTTGAAATTGTTGCATGTTGCAATTATATTTTTGTTCAGTGTATACATTACCAGTCAAAAGTTTGGACACACCTACTCTTTACCGGGATTTTCTTAATTTTCACTATTTTCTAACACATCGTGTAGGATCAAAAAAAGTGTTAAACAACATATTTGAGATTCATCAAAGTAGCCACCCTTTGCTTTGATGACAGATTTGCACACTCTTGGCATTCTCTCAATCAGCTTCATGAGGTAGTCACCTGGAATGCATTTCAATTAACAGGTGTGCCTTGTTAAAAATATATTTGTGGACTTTCTTTCCTTCTTAATGCATTTGCGCCAATCTGTTGTGTTGTGACAATGAAGGGGTGGTATACAGAAGATCAACCTCTTTGGTAAAATACCAAGTTCATATTATTGCAAGAACAGCTCAAATAAGCAAAGAGAAACAACAGTCCATCATTACTTTAAGACACGAAAGTCAATCTGGAAAATGTCAAGAACTTTAAGTTTCTTCAAGTGCAGTGGCAAAAACCATCAAGCACTATGATGAATCCGTCTTTCGTGTAGTTCCCACCATGAAGCATGGAGGATGAGGTGTGATGGTGTGGGGGTGCTTTGCTGGTGACACTGATTTATTTCGAATTCAAGGCACACTGAACCTCTTGAAGCTAGGGGGCATTATTTTTATATTTGGAAAAATAACGTTCCCAAAGTAAACAGCCTATTTCTCAGGACCAGATGCTAGAATATGCATATAATTGACAGATTGGGATAGAAAACACTCTAAAGTTTCCAAAACTGACAAAATATTGTTTGTGATTATAACGGAACTGATATTGCAGGCGAAAGCCTGAGGAAAATCCAATCAGGAAGTGCCTCTTATTTTGAAACCTCTGTGTTCCTATGCATGCCTATCCTCTATTTAAAGAGATATCAACCAGATACCTTTTTCTGTGGCTTCCCTAAGGTGTCAACAGTCTTTAGACATAGTTTCAGGCTTTTATTTTGATAAATGAGCGTGAAGGATCATACTCCGTAAGTGGAGAGGTGGGGGCTCTCAGAGTGAGTTTGTGCGCAATTGAGTAAAGCCGCCATTGTTCTTCTCGCTGTTATGGAAAAAGCTACACACTCGGTTGATATATTATCGAATATATATTTTAAAAACTATCTGAGGAATGATTATAAAAAATGTTTGACATGTATCTGTGGACATTATGAAGACTATTTGGAATTTCCGTCTGCGTTGTCGTGACCACTCTTTCCTGTGGATTTCTGAACATAACGCGACAAACAAACGTCGGTATTTTGGGTATAAAAATAATCTTTATGGAACAAAAGGAACATTTGCTGTGTAACTGGGAGTCTCGTAAGTGAAAACATCCGAAGATCATCAAAGGTAAACGGTTAATTTGATTGCTTTTCTGATTGCTTTTCAGTTTGGGATGAGTTGGACCGCAGAGTGAAGGAAAAGCAGCCAACGAGTGCTCAGCATATGTGGGAATTCCTTCATGACTGTTGGAATAGCATTCCAGGTGAAGCTGGTTGAGAGAATGTCAAGAGTGTACAAAGCTGTCATCAAGGGAAACGGTGGCTACTTTGAGCATTCTAAAATATATTTAGATTTGTTTAACACTTTTTTGGTTACGACGTCATTCCATTTGTGTTATTTCATAGTTTTGATGTCTTCTATTAGTCTACAATGTAGAACATATTCAAAAATAAAAACCCTTGAATGAGTAGAGTAAGTGTGTCCAAACGTTTGACTGGTACTGTATGGTGAAGGTTCTATAGTTGTATGGCATTGTCAAGGTATTACCATATTGGTTATACCAATACGTTTAAATGAACAGGAGATACAGTAGGTGACCACAGGTTGATGTCAGATGTTACTTGTTTGTATTACTCTCTACCTATATTTCTTTACATAGTAGTTAACCCCAGCTACAGATCATTTTAGACCAGGTTGAATATGACTGAAAAAGTTGCTTTTTAACAAACACTGACAACAAATAATAGAATGTGGCAAAGACACCAGTTATACCATATACAGTCAGATCCAAGAGAATTGGCAACCTTGATAAAGATGAGCAAAAAAAACTAAAATCAATATTATGAGCTATACGGTATGCTCAATAATTTATTTTAAATGTTTGTATTTTACCCCCCTTTTCTCCCCAATTTCGATCTTCTCATCACTGTAACTCCCAAACGGAATCGGGAGGTGTAGGTTGAGTCATGCATACTCCGAAACATAACCTGCCAAACCACACTACACCAGCCCACTTAACCCAGAAGCCAGCCACACCAACGTGTCGGAGGAAACATCGTTCACCTGACAACCGAGTTCAGTCTGCAGGCGCCCGGCCCACCACAAGGAATCGCTAGAGCGCAATGAGCCAAGTAAAGCCCCCCCAGACAAACCATCCCCTAACCCGGACAACACTGGGCCAATTGTGCGATGCAGTGCCTTAGACCGCTGCGCCACTCGGGAGGCAAAAATCATTATTTTATACGAATACAGTTGTTCCCATAAAGAGATTGTTTAACAAGTTATATTATATGTAGATTAAGGATATCAAGGATCTGGAAAGGTTATGCATGGAGGAATGGTCTAAGATCCCTCTCAATGTGTTCTCCAACCTCTGAAAACATTTTTTAAAAGGCTTATTGCCGTTATCCTCGTAAGGTGAGATTTGAAAAGTATTGAAACATAGGTGCCAAGGCTTTTGACCTATACAGTGCCTTGCGAAAGTATTCGGCCCCCTTGAACTTTGCGACCTTTTGCCACATTTCAGGCTTCAAACATAAAGATATAAAACTGTATTTTTTTGTGAAGAATCAACAATAAGTGGGACACAATCATGAAGTGGAACGACATTTATTGGATATTTCAAACTTTTTTAACAAATCAAAAACTGAAAAATTGGGAGTGCAAAATTATTCAGCCCCTTTACTTTCAGTGAGGATCTCTGAATGATCCAATGTTGACCTAAATGACTAATGATGATAAATACAATCCACCTGTGTGTAATCAAGTCTCCATATAAATGCACCTGCACTGTGATAGCCTCAGAGGTCTGTTAAAAGCGCAGAGAGCATCATGAAGAACAAGGAACACACCAGGCAGGTCCGAGATACTGTTGTGAAGAAGTTTAAAGCCGGATTTGGATACAAAAAGATTTCCCAAGCTTTAAACATCCCAAGGAGTACTGTGCAAGCGATAATATTGAAATGGAAGGAGTATCAGACCACTGCAAATCTACCAAGACCTGGCCGTCCCTCTAAACTTTCAGCTCATACAAGGAGAAGACTGATCAGAGATGCAGCCAAGAGGCCCATGATCACTCTGGATGAAGTGCAGAGATCTACAGCTGAGGTGGGAGACTCTGTCCACAGGACAACGATCAGTTGTATATTGCACAAATCTGGCCTTTATGGAAGAGTGGCAAGAAGAAAGCCATTTATTAAAGATATCCATAAAAAGTGTTGTTTAAAGTTTGCCACAAGCCACCTGGGAGACACACCAAACATGTGGAAGAAGGTGCTCTGGTCAGATGAAACCAAAATTGAACTTTTTGGCAACAATGCAAAACGTTATGTTTGGCGTAAAAGCAACACAGCTCATCACCCTGAACACACCATCCCCACTGTCAAACATGGTGGTGGCAGCATCATGGTTTGGGCCTGCTTTTCTTCAGCAGGGACAGGGAATATGGTTAAAATTGATGGGAAGATGGATGGAGCCAAATACAGGACCATTCTGGAAGAAAACCTGATGGAGTCTGCAAAAGACCTGAGACTGGGACGGAGATTTGTCTTCCAACAAGACAATGATCCAAAACATAAAGCAAAATCTACAATGGAATGGTTCAAAAATAAACATATCCAGGTGTTAGAATGCCAAGTCAAAGTCCAGACCTGAATCCAATCGAGAATCTGTGGAAAGAACTGAAAACTGCTGTTCACAAATGCTCTCCATCCAACCTCACTGAGCTCGAGCTGTTTTGCAAGGAGGAATGGGAAAAATGTCAGTCTCTCGATGTGCAAAACTGATAGAGACATACCCCAATCGACTTACAGCTGTAATCGCAGCAAAAGGTGGCGCTACAAAGTATTAACTTAAGGGGGCTGAATAATTTTGCATGCCCAATTTTTCAGTTTTTGATTTGTTAAAAAAGTTTGAAATATCCAATAAATGTCGTTCCACTTCATGATTGTTTCCCACTTGTTGTTGATTCTTCACAAAAAAATACAGTTTTATATCTTTATGTTGGAAGCCTGAAATGTGGCAAAAGGTCGCAAAGTTCAAGGAGGCCGAATACTTTCGCAAGGCACTGTATCTTTGAGAGGAACAAATATTACGTCTTAATATCTGAGCAATTGTATTAGAATAAAACAGAATTTTCAAATGTTTTGAGCATACAATAAGGCTCAGTATTTTTCTTATTTATTTTTTAGTCTTTTTTGCTCATCATTATCAGGAGTGCCAATAATGTTGGACTTTTTCCACATTTTGTTGTGTTACAGCCTGGATTTAAAATGGATTAAATGTAAAAGGTTTTGGTCCCCTAATGTAAAAGTGGATTTATGTTTAAAAAAATGAAAAGCTGAAATGTCTTGAGTCAATAAGTATAAAACCCCTTTGTTATGGCAAGCCTAAACAAGTTTGCTTAACAAGTCACATAATACATTGCATGGACACAGTGTGTGCAATAATAGGTTTAACATGATTTTTGAATGACTACCTCCTTTCTATACCCCACACATACAGATAATTCTAAGGTCCCTCAGTCAAGCAGTGAATTTCAAGCACAGATTCAACCACAAAGACCAGGGAGGTTTTCCAATGCCTTGCAAAGAAGGGCAACTATTGGTAGATGGGTACAAAAGCAGACATTGAATATCACTTTGAGCATGGTCAAGTTATTAATGACACTTTGGATGGTGTATCAATACACCAAGTCACTACAAAAAGATACAGGCATCCTTCTAAACTCAGTTGCTGGAGATGAAGGAAACCGCTCAGGGACTTTACCGCCAGGCCAATGGTGACTTTAAAACCGAGTTTAATGGCTGTGATAGGAGAAAACTGAGGATGGATTAAAACTTGTTGAGGATAGGGGGCAGTATTTTCACTTTGGATGAATTGCGTGCCCATAGTGAACTGCATCCTACTCTGTCCTAGATTGCTAATATATGCATATTATTATTACTATTGGATAGAAAACACTGAAGTTTCTAAAACTGTTTGAATTATGTCTGTGAGTATAACAGAACTCATAGGGCAGGCAATCTTCCAAACAAGAAGTGAAATTCTGAATGTGGGGCAACTTTGACGTCATCGCCCCCTCCTTTCCCAACAAGATATGGATCTGGTAGCACTTCCTACGCCTTCCACTAGATGTCCCCATTCAGTAGAAAGTGGAATGGAGCATTTGCTGTGAACTTTGACCGAATGGGAGGGGAAATAGTCAGTGTCCCAACAGAATGCAATTTTTCTGTGGCACATTTCTCTGTAGGTGCTACCGCTGTTCCATTTGTCTCCAGCTGAAAACGTATGATCCGGTTGGAACGTTATTGGATATATATGATAATAACATCCTGAAGATTGATTCTCTACTTAGTTTGACCAGTTTATTCGACCTGGAATATATATTTTGGAAGTTTTTTTTATTGCAATGTTAGGCTTTTTCCGTAACGTTTAAAAAAAATCTGACACAGCGGTTGCATTAAGAACCAGTGTATTTTTTATTAAAGTCAAAGTTTATGATGAGTATTTCTGTTACCTGGCGTAGCTTTCTGTAATTCCTCCGGATATTTTGGAGGCAGTTCTGAACATGGTGTCAATGTAAACCGAGATTTGTGAATATAAATATGCATATTATTGAACAAAACATAAATGTATTGTGTAACATGTCATATGAGTGTCATCTGATGAAGATTTTCAAATGGTTAGTGATTCATTTTATCTCTAATCCTGCTTTTGTGACTCTATCTTTGGCTGGAAAAAATGGCTGCGTTTTCCCTTTGATTTGGTGGTGGTCTAACATAAATATATGTTGTGTTTTCGCTGTAAAACATTTTAAAAATCGGACATGATGGGTAGATCAACAAGATGTTTATCTTTCATTTGAGGTATTGGACTTGTTAATGTGTGAAAGTTAAATATTTCTAAAGAATATTTTTGAATTCCCTGCGCCACCTTTTCAGCTGAATGGGGGGGTGGAGTTCCCTGAGGGGAACAACATTTTAACAACATTGTAGTTACTCCACAATATTAACCTAATTGACAGAGTTAAAAAGAAGGAAGCCTACACAGAAAAACATATTCCAAATCATGCATCCTGTTTGCAACACAGGCACCAAAGTAATACTGCAAAAATGTTGCAAAGCAACTCACTTTTGTTCTGAAAACAAAGTGTTTGGGAAAATCCAATGCGGCACATTACGGATTACCACAGTCCATATTTTCAAGCATTGGAGGCTGCATTAATGTCATTGGTATGCTTGTAATTGTTAAGGACTGGGGAGTTTTTCATGAAAAAATTTTTATGGACTGGAGCTAAGCACAGGCAAAATTCTAGAGGTTCAGTTTGCTTTTCACCAGACACTGTGAGATGAATTTACCTTTCAACAGGACAATAACCTATAACACAAGGACAAATCTACACTGGAGTTGCTTACCAAGAAGACAGTGAATGTTCCTGAGTGGCCAAGTTACACTTTTGACTTAAATCTGCTTGAAAATCTATGGCAAGACTTGAAAATGGTTATCTAGCAATGATCAACAGCCAATTTGTCAGAATTTTGAAAATAACCATTGATCTTTTCAAAGATTGTACAATCCATGTGAGCAAAGCTGTTAGCGACTTACCCAGAAAGACTGTAAACATTTCTAAAAACGTTATGGGGTATTGTGTGTAATAATATTTAATCAATTTTGAATTCAGGCTGTAACAACAAAATGTGGAATAAGTCAAGGGGAATGGATACTTTCTGAAGGCACTGTATATGTGACTCACCACTTGGATTCGGTCGCAAAATGTGAAATTGTGTTTTTTACATTGATAAAAGCAGAGCCACAGAGCTACAAAATGGTATATCATACACTGCATTTGAGGAACAGTGGGAAAGTAATTGGGCTTTAAAAGTTGATCAACTTGTAAACTCACTTTTGAGAAAATCGCCTTTTAATGTTTTGGTATCCAGTGAAGAGCTCTTTGTCTACACCCATTCAGCATTGTTCACAACCTCCTAAACTTTCTCCCCACCCACGCTCTGGCCGACAATTTGTTTACCTCTGGATAACATGAAAACCGCCTAACCAACTCTGCTGGCAACAATTTCAGTACGCTTTTTTACAGACGTTTACTGACACTGACCATATTCAACGGGTGTTGTATACACGTCATGTGACGTTAACTAACGAGCCAGCCAGCTAACGTTAGCTAGTTAAACAAAAATGTAGCCTAGGGGCCAGGGAAAATGTTGGCCTTTTATCAACGCATTTCATGCAATTCTACGTCATTTGACTGGAGCCTGGAGGCTACTTTGACAATGACAAACAGAATCTGAGAGCAATAAAAAGTCATTGTCTTGAATCCATCAATAGCCTAGGTGTGTGGAGACACATATTGTATGCTACAATACGAGGAGGAAATTATAGCATAAAAATGCTTTACAGTTTCAATGACTCACCCATTGATGCGCAGCTCACTTGCTGGTGATGGCCCATGCGCTCGTGCCAAAAGAGAGTCTCTCTAAACAATATTTGAAAGTTGATCAAATATTTTGGTAGCCTACAGCACAGTCTTCTCTTTTCAGCAGGAGCCATTTGCTTTCCAACCTGTATTTTCCCTCGGTTGTATTTGAAATAGTGCAGATCCTCACCAGACATCACTGTCAACAATGTCGCCTATGGGCACAAACCCACCGTTGCTGGACCAGACAGGACTGGCAAAAAGTGGTCTTCACTGACGAGTCATGGCTTTGCCTCACCAGGGGCGATGGTAGGATTTGCGTTTATTGTCGAAGTAATGAGCATTACACGAGGCCTGTACTCTGGAGCCGGATCGATTTGGCGGTGGAGGGTCCATCATGGTCTGGGGCGGTGTGTCACAGCATCATCAGACTTAGCTTGTTGTCATTGCAGGCAATCTCAATGCTGTGCGTTACAGGGAAGACATCCTCCTCCCTCATGTGGTACCCTTCCTGTAGGCTCATCCTGACATGACCCTTCAGCATGACAATGCCACCAGCCATACTGCTCATTCTGTGCATGATTGACTGCAAGACAGGAATGTCAGTGTTCTGCCATGGCCAGCGAAGACCCGGACCCATTGAGCACATCTGGGACCTGTTGAATCTGAGGGTGAGGGCAACGGCCATTCCCCCCAGAAATGTCCGGGAACTTGCAGGTGCCTTGGTGGAAGAGTGGGGTAATATCTCACAGCACTGACAAATCTGGTGCAGTCAATGAGGAAGTAGTATTTAATGCAGCTGGTGGCCACACCAGATACTGACTGTTACTTTTGACCCCCCCCCCCTTTTGTTCAGGGACACATTATTCAATTTCTGTTAGTCACATGTCTGTGGAACTTGTTAAGTTTGTCTCAGTTGTTGAATCTTATGTTCATACAAATATTTTTATATGTTAAAACCTGTTGCGACTCTAGCGGCAGTATTTTCATTTTTGGAAAAAAAAGGTTCCCGTTTTAAACGGGATATTTTGTCAGGACAAGATGCTAGAATATGCATATAATTGACAGCTTTGGGGAGAAAACACTCTAACATTTCCAAAACTGTAAAGATATTGTCTGTGAGTATAACAGAACTGATGTTGCAGGCAAAAGCCTCCAATCCGGAAGTGCCCCATATTTTGAAAGCGCTGCGTTCCAATGAGTCCCTATTGAGCTGTGAATGTGCTATCAACCAGCTTACGCTTTCTACGTATTCCCAAGGTGTCTACAGCATTGTGACGTAGTTTTACGCATTTATGTTGAAGAATAGCCGTAGGTGGCTACATTGCGTAAGTGGTCACCTGATGGCTCCCAGGGTGACTCTCGCGTAAAATACAGAGGTAGCCATTACTCCAATCGGTCCTACTGAAAAACTAATTGTCCCGACGGATATATTATCGAATAGATATTTGAAAAACACCTTGAGGATTGATTATAAACAACGTTTGCCATGTTTCTGTCGATATTATAGAGCTAATTTGGAATATTTCTAGCTGTTTTCGTGACTGCAATTTCCCGGCGATTTCTCAGCCAAACGTGAAGAACAAACAGAGCTATTTCGCCTACAAAAATTATCTTTTGGGAAAAAAATGAACATTGGCTAGCTAACTGGGAGTCTCGTGAGTGAAAACATCCAAAGCTCATCAAAGGTAAACGATTTAATTTGATTGCTTTTCTGATTTCCGTGACCAAGTTACCTGCTGCTAGTTGGACAAAATGCTATGCTAGGCTATCGATAAACTTACACAAATGCTTGTCTAGCTTTGGCTTTAAAGCATATTTTGAAAATTTGAGATGATAAGGGTGATTTACAAAAGGCTAAGCTGTGTCTCAATATATTTCATTTGTGATTTTCATGAATAGGAATATTTTCTAGGGATATTTATGGCCGTTGCATTATGCTAATTAGTTTCAGGCGATGATTACGCTCCCGCATGTGGGATGAGGAGTCAGTAGAGGTTAAGTTTGCTGAAATTAAATGCAGTTGACAGTGAGAGGGTGTTTCTTTTTTTGCTGAGTTGAGGTGTGAAATATGCTGTAGGTCCCCGAGTGAATAGGGTTGGGAACCCAAGGATTAGACAATTTGCTATTTTGTAAAAGATAACTCTTTCCATTCCATTGTCCAGGGAAGGAGGAGACAAAACGTTACATTTGAGTGGGACTCGAACAACATTTAAATCTCTTCACCAATTTTGCCTAGAAGGCCAATGCACTATCCATTGCAGCACAGAGCCTTTCTGATAAGAAGCCAAATTGAGAATCTTACGTGTGCCGGACTAAGCCCGTCTCCGTCAAAGTAAGCTAGTTAACCAACAGTGAACAAAGTGCTAACACTGCCTAACATTAGGTTCTAACTAGAATAGCAAACAGCTCTGGGAAACAAATAACAACATCCTCTAGGGAGCCAGCTATTTAATGTTTGCTAGCTAGCTAACAGTACACTTTCGCTTAAGACATATAGCTAGCTAGCTAAACAATGAACCTATTTAGGTAAACAACGTTTAAGATCACACACACGTCATGTTAGCTAATGAGCCAGCCAGCTAACGTTAACTAGCCAGTTAAACAATGAACAAAGTGGCAACAATGCCACAGTGTTGAGAGCTAACCAACCAGGTCCAATATTAGCTAGCTAACATTAGACTAACTAGAAAAGCAAACGGCTCTGGGAAACAAATAATAACGTCAGATAGGGAGCCAGCTAGCTAATGTTAGCTAGCTAGCTAACAGTACACTTTAGATTGAAATTAAACCACTTTGTCAAAATTTGAGATGTGCAATATATGAAAATGTAGCTACCTAACGCTAGACTATCAACATGCATCATGGACACATCTCCCTGTCAGGAAGGCTATCCTTAGTTTGAAGACGTAATCTGGAGACAGGTGTTTTCTCCATCTCTTTAGCTATCATACTCTAATTCCACTGATTTCAAAACTTGATCCTCCAGAAAATGGAGAGCAACACTTATGCTGCTCCACTACACAATACACAACATTATTTATAATAAAGCTGCGTTCGACAGGTTTACCAACACAGACTGACGAGCTCAAATAGACAGACGCTTTCTCTATGGCAGACCAATCCAAACTCCTCTCTCGGCATGTCCAGCCCACATTATCTCAGCCAATCATGGCTAGTGGGAAGGTTGCTAACTTTTTCTGTGGCTTAACCAACAAGGCTCGTAATTTAACAACTTTATTCATATATACAGATGGCATACAAGTTTGTTATTAACGCACATGAAAGATCACATGTTCGATTAGGCATTTCTGCCAAAAAACGCATTTGATTAAAAAAAATGTTTACATTCAAACTGCTCTCCTGTGAAGTGGTGACTTGCGACTTATGCCTAGTTTCCTGAATCGGGTCACATATAATAGTATATACCTCAACGAGTACATTAAAAACGTTTATTTAACTAGGCAAGTCAGTTTAGAAGAAATCCTTATATACAATGACAGCCTACACCAGCCCGGACCAATTGTGCACCGCCCTATGGGACTCCCAATCACGACCGGTTGTGATACAGCCGGGATTCGAATCAGGGTGTCTGTCGTGACACCTCTAGCACTGAGATGCAGTGCCTTAGACCGCTGGGCCACTCAGACCAAAATTAGAATTTGATCTTGCTTGGGTAGGTCTGCATTCTCTCCTGTTCATTCAACTCTTTAGTACAGGGGTGAACTTGGAATAGGGCATGTGCCAGGGGCGGATGATTGAGGGGGAGGGAGGAGGTGGACAGTTGCGAGGCGTACCGCTCCTTGTGATTATTGGCCCAGCAGTAATGATAGCGTTTCCTGATGCAGAGTTTGATTCCGTCCTCTCTGAGACGTCCCGCTTCTTTCTACTACCACAGATCTGTGAAGACAAGACAGGAATATGTGTCTTTAATCCAAATATTTTTGCTTTGAGTTCAAATTACCAGCATGTTATTAAAGGTACCAAGTCATTGCTTTGTTTCTCATCTTGGTGTGAATGAATGCCTTTTGGACTAATATTACCAGAGGTCACCCTCAGAACCTCACCGGCATGAGCATGGGGCAGTCATCGGCTCGACACAGCTTGGTAACGCAGTGCAGGAAGACGGTAGACATTTTCTGGTTCTTGTGCTTGACAAAGCGAAACACTTCAAAGGCAAAACGGCCCATTTGACTCTTCCCATTCTCAAACACAGTTGTCTGTGGGTCTTTGTCACAGCTGGTTCAGAAACAAAGACAAAACAACAAAACAGATCGGAAAAATCACACTACCGCACTGTTCAAGGAAATTGCTTCAGAGTAACATGCACAAGAATTACCTAAAGAAGAGGTCATAGCGAAGTTCATCATTTGGATTCCCAGAGGCAGTGGTGTAACAGTAGTCCATCAGAACATTCCATCTATTTTAGCAGGGAGAAGGAAAAATATGGTAAGTGGTAATTCAAATAGGAATGATTGCGCTAGGATCAAACAATCTGAAAGAGGGGTCTGGTCTTATCACCTCAGGACAAGGGCCTCCCTTTCTCCAGCAAGGTTAGCATTGAGTCACTGAGGATTAGGCTGCATCCCTTTCAGTCATGGCGTCTGTCCTACCATGTGTTATCGGCTGAGATAGTAGGTCAGTGACAGAGGGGCCCCAGCAAACAAGTCCCCATTGGCACGATGTGGGGTAAAATATTGTCCCCATGTAGGCTGCCAACATTTGGGCCAATGAGCCTTGGCTCATTGGCTCTACATTTGCCACCAAGGCATTTGCCCAGTGTTTCCCAGTGTGGGCAGCCCATATGTAAAGGCAGCCCTCACTTTGCCTGAAATAAGGCCATATTTTCCTAGCAACATGCCCACATTGGCACAATGGCCCGTGTTGGGCTGGGGTGGGCTTGTTGTGGTCTGGCCCATGTTAGGCTGTTGTGGAATAGCCCATGCCAACCGTATCCACCGAATACCCACATGGGGCCAATGGGGTGATGTTTGTGGGGCGTTTCTTAATTGACACAGTAGTGACACAGTTAATAGCATTATGGGCCACTACTCTTGCATTTCCCTTTGATTTTTGTTTTAGTTCAACACTCTATTTGGTCAAGAAAGTATAAAAATGTAATGAGCCTGTATAATTATCCCATGGTCCTATGTATTTCAGTTGGTGGGCCTGCACCACGAGGGGGCTAAAGATTCAAACTTTAGCCCCCTCAGTTTTGGTTTTATGTTCCTATTTAAAAATAGCTAAGAATTTTAACATGATTGAGTGACAGGTTGGCTCCCCAAAAAAATCTGTGTCTCCGGAGCACTGTGTCAGCATTATGGACAGGGTGCTCTGCGGTGTGTGTAGGCAGCCTAGTTTCATAGACTAGACATAGTAAACGTAGTAAATGTAAATCCGGGACACTTACATTTGTATGATATGTTACGTTTGGTATCGTTACATAAAGCAGAAGGTTACATAAAGGTGCAATATGCAGAAATCCCACCGCCATTTCCTGATTGCTAAAATGGAATAGTTTGACTAATTTCAGTTTGTGACAAAAAAAACTGTAATTCTGTAGAGAATCATTGTACCATCTAAACCGCTGACCAAAAATATTGTATTTTCAAAACAAAACTTAATGGGGAGCATAGAAGAGTGCACATAGAACAGATCTATTACTTCTTAGACTTGCTTTCAATGAGAATGATAGATCTCTAACTGAACATATATATGAATTTGGTCGGATCGCCCAAAAAGTTACATTTTGTAAGTTTTGAAAATTCATAGCATATTGTACTTTTACCAAATTCGCAACATATACAAAAATGGATGGACATTCTAAAATAATACAGACCATACAAAACGTAACATATCATACTAAATGCAGTGTCTCGGATTTATGTACAGAATAATACAAAATGCTGAGACCAGATTTCAAAAGCTTCATGTTTATTGTTGTATAGTATGATTATTAGCGGAATTCAATATAATTTCAATGCAAGAACCCCCCCAAAATGTAGCCCCCTCAGTGAATTAAAACTGCCCCTTAGTCACTTTATCCTGACGCCAGGTCTGTCAGTTGGTTGAGCATGGCGGTTGCAGCAGGGGTGCTATAGAAAGCCACTGGGCGGTTAGGTATGACTCCTTTGAGTTTCCGTAAAAAAATATTGCATGCTACAATACAAGGAGGAAATTCTAGCCCTAAAAATGCTTTCCAGTTTCAATGGCTCACCCAATGATGCGCAGCTCACTCTCTGGTGTTGGCATGGCCGATGCGCTCGTGCCAAAAGAGAGTCTCTCTAAACAATATTTGAAAGTTTATCAAATATTTTGGTAGCCTACAGCATAGTCTTCTCTTTTCAGCAGGAGCCATTTGCTTTCCAACCTGTATTTTCCCTCGATTGTATTTGAAATATTGTGAAAGGCCTGTTTTGTCTGCATGCTGTTTTTTCACTGCCAGATTTACTGCACATTCCTGACTGTAGACTAGTCCATGTTATTAGGCTACAATCCACAGCTATTGAACCACTGTCGCTAAATTATAGGCCTTCTCATTGTGTAATAGGCTATTCTGAATTATAATTAATTTCTGAACAGACAGTAGTAATTCTATAACTTTTGTAAATGTATTTCAATTGATCAGGGGAGCTGCAGTTCATTCAGAACCCTTCATGTGTCTATGATTCTATAAGGAAATAAATTATGTGGTGCAACGCTTGAGAGATCCAGGCTCATGTCTATCAGAGTAGAGAGAGAGAGAACAATATCATAGAAAGTTAAGTTAGAAAGCATAAACCCGGGTCTACCCAAATCAACTCTTAGAATGTTAGGCCCAGGCTGAAATTCTATTTTTTAACAGTACGCCGTTTTGTGGGGGCAGGATAATTAAATAATAGACAACTCGAATGAACTTCGATCGCCTTTATTAGAATTTTTTCATTTAAAATAATTTCTCATGCCAGGAGAGGTACAGGATCCGGCCAAATAGGTTCCGGAACAAAACAGTCCAAAATGGAGAGGTGCCGGATCCTGTACCAGCAGGATCCAGCTCAAATTAAACTCTATGGGACGGTTGAGCTAACTAGGCTAATGTGATTAGCATAAGGTTGTAAGTAACAAAAAAAATCCCAGGACATAGACCTATCTGATATGGGCAGAAAGCTTAAATTCTGGTTTATCTAACTGCACTGTCCAATTTACAGTAGCTATTACAGTGAAATAATACCTTGCTATTGTTTGAGGAGAGTGCACAATTATGAACTTGAAAATGTAATAATAAACAAAGTAGGCACATTTGGGCAGTCTTGATACAACATTTTGAACAGACATGCAATGGCTCATTGGATCGTCGCTGGACCAGACAGGACTGGCAAAAAGTGCTCTTCACTGATGCGTCGCGGTTTTGTTTCACAAGGGGTGATGGTCAGATTTGCTTTTATCGTCGAAGGAATGAGCATTACATGCCCGCGGCCTGTACTCTGGAGCCGGATCAATTTGAAGGTGGAGGGTCTGTCATGGTCTGGGGCGGTGTGTCACAGCATCATCGGACTGAGCTTGTTGTTTTTTGCGTTACAGGGAAGACATCCTCCTCCGTCATGTGGTACCCTTCCTGCAGGCTAATCCTGACATGACCCTTCAGCATGACAATGCCACCAGCCATACGGCTCATTCTGTGCATGATTTCCTGCAAGACAGGAATGGCAGTGTTCTGAAATGGCCAGTGAAGAGCCCGGATCACAATCCCATTGAGCACGTCTGGGACCTGTTGGACCAGAGGGTGAGGGCTAGGACCATTCCCCCCAGAAATGTCCGGAAACATGCAGGTGCCTTGGTGGAAGAGTGGGGTAACATCTCACAGCAAGAACTGGCAAATCTGGTGCAGTCCATGAGGAGGAGATACACTGCAGTACTTAACCCCCCCTTTGTTCAGGGACACATTATTCAATTTCTGTTAGTCACATGTCTGTGGAACTTGTTCAGTTTATGGTCTCAGTTGTTGAATCTTGTTATGTTCATACAAATATTTACAAACCTCTCTGAACTACCGATACCGGATCCGGGAGCGTGACTACACCCTCAGGCTCATTACCATAACGCAACGTTAACGATTTCTAAAAATCGCAAATGAAATGAAATAAATATGCCTGCTCTCAAGCTTAGCCTTTTCTTAACAACACTGTCATCTCAGATTTTCAAAATATGCTTTTGAACCATAGAAAATCAATCATTTGTGTAAGAGTGTTGATGGCTAGCTTAGCATTTAGCGTAGCATTTAGCACATAACATTTTCACAAAAACCAGCAAAGGAATCAAATAAAATAATTGACCTTTGAAGAACTTCAGATGTTTCAATGAGGAGACTCTCAGTTACATAGCAGATGTCCAGTTTTTCCTGAAAGATTCTTTGTGTAGGACAAATCGCTCCGTTTTGTTACTACACATTTGGCTACCGAAACGAACCGAAAATTCAGTCACCAAAACGTCGAACTTTTTTCCGAATTAACTCCATAATATCGACCGAAACATGGCAAACGTTGTTTGAATCAATCCTAAAGGTGTTTTTTCACATATCTCTTCATTGATATGCCGTTCATGGAAGCATGGTTTTTCTCAGAATCCCATGGAAAAATACCAGCAGCTGAGTTTTGCGCAACAATTTCCACGCAGGACACCGTGCGGACACTTGGAAAATGTAGTCTCTTATGGTCAATCTTCCAATGATATGCCTGCAAATACGTCACAATGCTCCAGACCCCTTGGGGAAACGATAGAAAGGGTAGGCTCATTCCTGTCGCATTCACAGCCATATAAGGAGATGATGCAAATCGGAGCCTCAGAAATCCTGTTCATTTCCTGGTTGCAGAAACATCTTGGTTTCGCCTGTAGCATGAGTTCTGGGGCACTCACAGTGAAAATCTTTGCAGTTCTGCAAACGTCAGAGTGTCTTCTTTCCAAAACTATCAATTCCATGCATAGTCGAGCATCTTTTTGTGACAAAATATTGCGCTTAAAACGGGAACGTCTTTATATCCAAAAATGAAATAGCGCCCCCCTAAGCGTAAGAGGGTTAGGATTAGAAAATAAACAGTTGACAGTGAGGACATTTACATTATGGCCTTTATCTTGCATTTCAAAAATGATGGTACAAAAAAAAATATTTTACCAGATCTGTGTTATACAGTGGGGCAAAAAAGTATTTAGTCAGCCACCCATTGTGCGAGTTCTCCCACTTAAAAAGACGAGAGAGGCCTGTAATTTTCATCATAGGTACACCATGACAGAAAAATGAGAGAAAAAAAAATCCAGAAAATCACATTGTAGGATTTTCAATGAATTTATTTGCAAATTATGGTGGAAAATAAGTATTTGGTCAATAACAAAAGTTTATCTCAATACTTTGTTATATGTACCTATGATGAAAATTACAGGCCTCTCTCATCTTTTTAAGTGGGAGAACTTGCACAATTGGTGGCTGACTAAATACTTTTTTTGCCCCAGCGTATATAATATGTTATATTCTCCTACATTAATTTCACATTTCCACAAACTTCAAAGTGTTCCCTTTAAGAATAAGGATAAGATGCGCCTGAGAAGAAGGCTGACATTTTACGTGTTCCTATCCAATTGTGTTTTTTTGTTCATTTCCTTGCGTTGTTTTTAACTACAACTTACTTTGTACATAATGTTGCTGCTACCGTCTCTAATGTCGGAAAATTTCCAGACATCAGAACTGCGATTACTCACCATGGAGTCATGGCTGTATGACGACATTATCAACATACTGGCTGGCTGGTTATACACTGTATCGGCAGGATAGAACAGCCTCGTCTGATAAGATGAGGGGCGGCGGACTTAGTTTTTTTGTAAACAACAGCTGGTGCAAGATATCTAAGGAAGTCTCAAGGTTTTGCTTGCCTGAAGTAGAGTATCTAATGATAAGCTGTAGACCACACAATCTACCTAGAGAGTGCTCATCTGTATTTTTTGTAGCTGCCTACATACCACCACAGACTGAGGCTGGCACTAAGACCGCACTAAATTAGCCCCATTCCACCATAAGTAAACAGGAAAATGGTCACCCAGAGGCAGCTCTCCTAGTGGCCGGGGACTTTAATGCAGGAAATCTTAAAATCGGTTTTACCAAATTTCTATCAGCATTTAAGTGTGCAACCAGAGGAGGAAAAAAAAATACAGAAATAAAACTCTGCTCCACCTTTAGTCCACACACAGAGATGCATACAAAGCTCTCCCTCACCCTCCATTTGGTAAATCTGACCTTAATTCTATCCTCCTGATTCCTGCTTACAAGCAAAAATTTAAGCAGGAAGTACCAGTGACTCGATCAATAAAAAAGTCAGATGAAGCAGATGCTAAGCTACAGGACTGTTATGCTAGCACAGACTGTAATATGTTCCTGGATTCCTCCGATGGCATTGAGGAGTACACCAAAACAGTTATTGGCTTCATCAATAAGTGCATCGATGACGTCAACCCCATAGTGACCACACGTACATACCCCAACCAGAAGCCATGGATTACAAGCAACAGTCACACTGAGCTAAAGGCTAGAGCTGCCGCTTTCAAGGAGCTGGACTCGGAAGCATATAAGAAATCCCGCTATGCCTTCTGACGAACAATCAAACAGGCAAAGCATCAATACAGGACTAAGATCGAATTGTACTCCACCACCTCTGACGCTTGTCAGATGTGCCAGGACTTGCACAGCTGAGAGCTGCCCAGTGACAAGCCTACCAGGTGAGCTAAACTACTTCTATGCTCGCTTCGAGGCAAAAACACTGAAACATGCATGAGATCACCAGCTGTTCCGGACGTCTGTGTGGTCATGCTGTCCGCAGCCTATGTGAGAAAGACCTTTAAACAGGACAACATTCACAAGGCAGCAGGGCCAGAAGGATTACCAGGACGTGTACTGCGAGCATGCACTGACCAACTGGCAAGTGTCTTCACTGATATTTTCAACCTGTCAAACTGAGTCTGTAATATCAACATGTTTCAAGCAGACCACCATAGTCCCTGCGCCCAATAACACTAAAGGTAACCTCCCTAAATGACTACCGACCCATAGCACTCACATCTGCAGCCATTAAGTGCTTTGAAAGGCTGGTCATGGCTCACAACACCATTATCCCAGAAACCCTAGACCCACTCAAATTTGCATACCCCCCTAACAGTTCCACAGATGATGCAATCTCTATTGCACTCCACACTGCCCTTTCCCACCTGGACAAAATGAACACCTATGTGAGAATGCTATTAATTGACTACAGCTCAGTCTTCAACACCATAGTGCCCTCAAAGCTCATCACTAAGCTAAGGATCCAGGGACTAAACACCTCCATCTGCAACTGGAGCCTGGACTTCCTGATGGGCTGCCCCCCAGGTGGTAAGGGTAGGTAACAACATCTGCCATGCTGATCCTCACCACAGGGGCCCCTCAGGGGTGCGTGCTCAGTCGCCTCCTTTTCACTCATGACTGCATGGCTAGGCACGACTCCAACACCATCATTAATTTTGCAGATGACAACAGTGGTAGGCTTGATCACCGACAACGGCGAGACAGCCTATAGGGAGGTGGTCAGAGACCTGGCCGCGTGGTGCCAGGACAACAATCTCTCCCTCAACATGATCAGACAATGGAGATGATTGTGGACTACCAGAAAAAGAGGCCCGAGCACGCCCCCATTCTCATCAACGGGGCTGTAGTGGAGCAGATTGAGAGCTTCAAGTTCCTTGGTATCCACATCACCAACAAACTATCATGGTCCATGCACACTAAGACATTTGTGAAGAGGGCACAACAAAACCTAATTTTCATCAGGAGACTGAAAAGATTTAGCATGGGTTACTGCTGCTCTTTAATTAGTTGTTACTTTTTTCTTATTCATATTTTTTTCCCTGCATTGCTGGTTAGGGGCTTGTAAGTAAGCATTTCACTATAAGGTCTACTACACCTGACTAATAACATTTATAGCATCAAGACTATGCATGTCCTTGCTTCAGGTAGTTAGATTTTTTAAGCACAGGCCATATCACAACATGTTGCAGAACTCATGAGCAGCATGGTTTTCCATGTTTCAAGCGGGCCTATATGCCTATTTATTTGGCAAAACAGCTGTGCATGGCTGCATCTCACTGTAGTAGGCTGAAGGCTGTGTTTTGGTTATTTGGATCTCAATTTGCCTTTTGTTAAGTTAACTAGCCCCAATATACTGTAGATTGTGTCATGCATTTGATTTATTTTACCCTTTTTTTTATCAGTTAAGTTTACTGAGTACACATCATTTACAGCAACCTGGGGAATAGTTACAGGGGAGAGGGGGGATGAATTATCCAATTGAAAGCTGGGGAAGATTAGGTGGCCATGATGGTGTCATGACGTTGGCCTGTGGGTAAGGTTTATGACCTCCCATAAATACCTTTCTCCCTTTCCTCTTTTGATTCTATTGAAGGACTCTTGAAAAGCCTTTGTTAAACATAGAGAGTTGGGGAACATCAAAAGGTGGGGGGAAAGGAACCATATTTCGGTAATCCAACCAGTTGAAAATGTGCGTTGGTACTTAATTTAATGAATATGATGTCAGTTCAGTTGCCATTTGAGACATTCTTATTAATGATAGGATGACAAACTGTGTCCTGGAAAGTCTACACATTATAGTTGTCAGATTCACATGGAATTGTTGTGCAATTTAATGTTTAAATATGAAACTATTTGTGAAAACATTAAATTGAATTTTAGCTTCCAAATGAGAGAATTGGGTTTTCAAAAGGGTAAAGCTCTGCTCACTCAGTGGCCCGCCCATGTGAAGAGACATTAGTTGTAAACTATGAAACATGCCCTCTCTCCTACCACTATATAAAGCCCTTGACGAAAATGTAACCTCCTGTTCAGAGGATGTGAGGACGACTGTCCCACGTTAAAATAACTAACATGCCAACTACAGCACTAAGCCTAACCTCAGCATGAGCTTTGGTTGCGAATGGTATGAACTTTGAACTCTTATTCACTACAGAAGTGATACCTCCTAGCCGTTGAGTTAGCAGCGGCCGGTGTAAACGTGGGCTAGGAAAGGACGGACGACGGATCCAGTCTAACACTCAATGACGATACTACAACGTATCCAGTTTACCACCAGAGACATTCTTCCGAGGACAGGAAGATCTCTGTTGGGCAACACTGCCTTCCATCTACAACCCACCTATTGAGGCGCAGCTCAGAGTAAATATTTATTGCATTTTCCTTTTCCAAATGGGCGGTAATTTAGAATGCACAAGATACTGTATTTACAATAGCATAGCTTCTCCCTTTGTTCCTCACTCTTCCCGCTCTTTCACTCAAACCCAACCCCCTTTCCTTTGTGTAACCAGTCGTCATGTCGGCTCCGTCCACCAGAGACGTTTTCTGTTTGACTTAATTTGCATTCTGTGTATATGTAATTCTGTGTGATTAGTTCGGTATTTAGTAAATCAATAATTGTATTGCTGATTCAACTTGTTAGCCAGGGTTCGTGAAGATATCCAAGAATTTACAACTTTCAGATGAGACTGAAATAAGGTGACGATTAATATAAAATATTGCTAGGTCTTTAAGAGTTTATTCGGAAGATAACAGCTCTATAAACATTATTTCGTGGTGCCCCGACTTTATAGTCAATTATCTACCTGATTAGATTAATCAGGTAATATTAATTACAGATAAATGATTTTTATAGAATAGCATATCATATCACTTAATCCGGCATAGCCATTGACACGACAATGGTATGAGGGCCAGATTGGGAATTTAGCCAGGACACCATGTTTAACACCTCTACTCTTATGATAAGTGCCATGGGATCTTTAGTGACCACAGAGAGTGAGGACACCCATTTGACGTCCCGTCCGAAAGACAGCACTCAGAGAGCAATGTCCCCAGTCACTGCCCTGGGGCATTATGATATTTTTTTCTAGACCAGCGGAAAGAGTTCCTCCTACTGGCCCTACAAAACCATTTCCAGCAGCATCTGGTCTCCCATCCAGGGACTGACCAGGACCAAGCCTCCGATAGGCTACGGTACAGGCAGGGAATAGGCACCGTTAGTGAGGCAGGCAAAATTAATTAAATTACAGGAAAACACAGCACTCCGACTAGAAGTGTGTCACAAAACAAACAATACCTCACAATGATGGGGTGCAAAGAACTGAACTAAATAGTGTGTGATAATGACATAGAGGTGTGTGAACCGGTGATTAGAATTCAGGTGATTGGGATCTGGAGAGTGAGCTGCGTTCAGGGGATCTACGTGTTTGAGAGTGTGAGTTGGAAGCAGATGTTACAAGGGGTAAGCGTGTTTTTTTCATTGTGGACAAACTCTTAATAGATGGACAGTTCTTCCGAGACAGCTCCATAACACCATGGCTGTACTAAATTCTACAGGGACGTCAGGTTAGGTAGAAAAAAGTATGGGAACTGTAAAAATATCTGAACACCATGAAGTTGATATGAACACACGCACTCGCTTAAACATACTGTACGTACTTATAAATACACACACTTGATCTCTCTTTTCTCTCGCTCTCTCTTTCTCTCTCCATTGTCAAGAACTTTCTATATGAATATGTGTTTGTTTGTCTATCTTTTCTATGTCTTTGTCTACATGTTTATCTATGTTTACAACAAGCAAGGGGAAGAAATCAGAACAGGGACATTGGGAAATGATAACATATTGTACGGGATACATTTGTACTGTAGTGAAGCTGTCTATAGTAGAGGTCGACCGATTATGATTTTTCAATGCCAATACCGATTATTGGAGGACCAAAAAAGCCGATGCCGATTAATCGGCCGATTTTAATATTTATATATATTTGTAATAATGACAATTATAACAATTATTATAAATTATAAAATCTATTTAGTCTCATATAAATAATGTTTAAGTTCCTTGCTCAGAACATAAGAAAGCTGGTGGTTCCTTTTAACATTAGTCTTCAATATTCTGAGGTAAAGAAGTTTTCGGTTGTAGGACCATTTCTCTCTATTTCTCTCTATATTTCATATACCTTTGACTATTGGATGTTCTAATAGGTACTTTAGCATTGCCAGCCTAATCTGATAGGCTTGAAGTCATAAACAGCGCAATGCTTGAAGCACAGCGAAGAGCTGCTGGCAAATGCAGGAAAGGGCTGTTTGAATGTATGCTTACGAGCCTGCTGCTGCCTACCACCGCTCAGTCAGACTGCTCTCTCAAATCATAGACTTAATTAGAATTAAATAACACAACACACAGAAATATGAGTCTTAGGTCATTAATATGGTAAAATCCGGAAACTATCATTTCGAAAACAGAACGTTTATTCTTTCAGTGAAATATGGAACTGTTCCGTATTTTATCAAACGGGTGGCATCCATAAGTGTAAGCATTGAAGTTACTATGCACAACTTTCAATGTTGTGTCATAATTATGTACAATTACGGCAAATTAATTATGGTCTTTGTTAGGAAGAAGTGGTCTTCACACAGTTCGCAACGAGCCAGGCGGCCCAACTGCTGCATATACCATGACTCTGCTTGCACAGAACGCAGGAGAAGTGACACAATTTCCCTAGTTAAAATAAATTCATGTTTGCAGGCAATATTAACTAAATATGCAGTTTTAAAAATATATACTTGTGTATTGATTTTAAGCAAGGCATTGATGTTTATGGTTAGGTACACATTGGTGCAAAGACAGTGCTTATTTCAAGAATGCGCTTGTTATATCACCCATTTGGGTAGGCTGTGATACAATGATAAATTAACAGGCACTGCATCGATTATATGCAACGCAGAACAAGCTAGATAAACTAGTAATATCATCAACCATGTATAGTTAACTAGTGATTATGTTCAGATTGATTGATTGTTTTTTATAAGAGAAGTTTAATACTAGCTAGCACCTTACCTTGGCTCCTTGCTGCACTCGCATAACAGGTAATCAGCCTGCCACGCAGTCTCCTCGTGGAGTGCAATGTAATCGGCCATATTTGGTGTCCAAAAATGCAGATTACCGATTGTTATGAAAACTTGAAATCGGCCCTAATTAATCGGCCGAACTCTAGTCTATAGTAATGCAAGGTCTCTTTCATGATCATGTGAAACATTAATTGCTATGGTAATGCTGGGATTTGATTTTCTATGAAAATTATGTTAAAATGTTATGATGCAACTATGATGGTGATACGATATGGATGACATTTATCATCCTGAATATTAAGGCTATACTCACTTCCTGTTACACACATAGACACTCAACCATGCATATTGGCTGGGTTATTATTTATTTGGACATCACACATTATAGTCTTACTCTTATACAGACATCGTCCACACTCACTATATCACATCCAATATCATACACATCAACCTACTCAGATTTACTACACACATAATAGCTTGACTACATTTTCTAACATCTGTGGCATTGGCTCACAGGCAAACAGGCAAGGGAATAAAACAAATATAGCTAGAACCTCAATTCAATATATCAGACATTTGAAATCTCTCATTTTGACCGTCATAATACCTCTTATGGCAGTAACTTTACAAGCATTAATTATGGTTAATTTAGACTGAGAATAGTATCTAGTTATGATAAGGGGTGAAATAAGTATAGCCAGTTATAATTGTAATGGTTTAGCAGATTATAAAAAAAAGATGATCAGTCTTTACGTGGCTAAAAGAAAAGGAATATAACATATACTGTTTACAGGAAACTTACTCTACATCCTTAGATTAAGTTGCATGGAAAAAGGAATGGGGTGGTGAAATAATTTTCTGTCATGGACAAAGGAACTCAAAAGGCGTGATGATACTAATTAACAAAAATTTCGATCTGAATATGTATATAGTTAAGAATGATTTGCAAGGAAAGTGGATCTTTCTGAATATGAAAGTGGATGAAAAAGAGATTTGGCTCATTAATCTATATTGTCCAAATCAGGATGATCCATACTTAATTGAAAATATTTATACCAATTTATTGAACTTACAGGCAACAAGTACCTCAATGGACCGTAAAGGAAATCACTCTACAAACTATCACCATGCCCTTAAGGAAATCACAAATATTATGGACACATTAGAAATAGTTGATATTTATAGACTGAAAAACCCTGACCTAGTGAGATATACACGGAGGAGACTTAATCAAGCTAGTCGTCTTGCCTACTTTCTTGTCTCTTTCTCTCTTTCATCAAAGGTAAAAAAAAGTTTTAATAGGAGACAGAATGTGATTGGATCATCATCATCTAATTGGCCTTCACATAACTCTTATTGAATTTCAGTATGGACGGGGATATTGGAAATTGAATCAAAGTTTACTGGAGGACAAATTATTTTTAACTAAGACAAAATAATTTATAACTGAATTTTTCCAGTACAATATAGGTTCAGCAAATCCTTCATGTTTGGGATACCTTTAAATGTACCTTCAGAGGTCATTCAATTCAATATTCATCAATAATAAAAAAAGCAGTTTCTGGCTAAAGAGACAAAACTAACAAGGGAAATATATGAACTAATAGTATAGGTAGATAGCAATAAAAACGATACTACAGAGATACAAAATAAGTTAGAGGAAAAACAAAAAGAATTGGAGGAACCTATTCAAAAACAATCTAATGTAATCTATTACAAAAATAAAGCAAACTGGATGGAATATGGAGAAAAATGCATCAAGTTCTTCCTGAAATGCCAAAACAGGAACTAATCATTTGCAGAAACTCACTAAATATTTTGAGCAGATGTCTCATCCTCACCCACTGAATGACAATTACTGTGAGGAAAATTTTTATTGTTGTGTATTGTTCCATGGACAATATGGACACGATATGAACTGATATGCCATATATATATTTATATTAAAGCAAACAATTTTAAAAGAGAATAGTGTTTAATAAGATTTTTTTGTGTGACTACCACATCGCTATACCCCACATCGCTATACCCCACACATACAGATAATTGTAAGGTCCCTCAGTTGAGCTGTCACACCCTGATCTGTTTCACCTGTCTTGTGCTTGTCTCCACCCCCACACCAGGTGTCTCCCATTTTCCCCCATTATCACCTGTTTATTTATACCTGCATTTTCTGTTTGTCTGTTGCCAGTTCGTCTTTTCAGGTTGTACCAGCGTGTTTTTCCGTTTTTTCTTTGCCTGCCCCCTGTGTCAAAATAAATATCTGCATTTCGAACTATCCACCTCCTGGGTCTCACCCTGAGTTGTGATACGAGCAGTACATTTCAAAAACATATTCAACCACAAAAACCATGGAATTTTTTTAAATGCCTCACGAAGAAGGGCACCTGTTGGTAGGTAAACAAAATAAAAGCAGACATTGAATATCCCTTTGAGCATGGTGAAATTATTAATGACACTTTGGATGGTGTATCAATACACCCAGCCACTACAAAGATATGAAAGAAACCGCTAAGGGATTTCACCATGAGGCCAATGGTGACTCTAAAACAGAGTTTAATGGCTGTGAAAGGAGACAACTGAGGATGGATCAACAACATTGTACTTACTCCACAATACTAAGGGGAAAGTCTGTACATAATGGAATTATTTCCATACATGCATCCTGTTTGCAACAAGGCACTAAAGTAATACCGCAAAACATTTGGCAAAGCAATTCCCTTTTTGTCCTGAATACAAAGTGTTGTGTTTTTATTTGATTTGCCTTAAACATATTACTGAGTACCGCTCTCCATATTTTCAAGAATAGTGGTGGCTGCATCATGTTATGTATTTGCTAGTAATCATTAATGACTGGGGACCTTTTAAGGATAATAAAGAAACGGAATGGAGCTAAGCACAGGCAAAATCTTAGAGGAAAACCAAACACTGGGAGATTAATTCACCTTTCAGCAGGACAATAACCTAAAACACAAGGCCAAATCTACACTGGAGTTGCCTACCGAGTTAAATCTTTGACTTAAATATACCTTAATCTATGGCAAGACCTGAAAATGGTTGTCTAGCAATGATCAACAACCAATTTTACAGAGCTTGAAGAATTTTGAAACAATAATGGACAAATGTTGCACAATTAAGTGTGGAACGCTCTTAGAGACTTCCCAGAAAGATCACAGCTATAATCGCTGCTAAAGGTGCTTCGACAAAGTATTGACCCAGGGGTGTGAATACTTATGTAAATGATAGATTTCTGTATTGTTTTCACTTTGTCATTATGGGGTATTGTGTGTAGATGGGTGATATATATTTAATATATCTAATACATTTTAAATTCTGGCTGTAACACAACAAAATGTGGAATAAGTCAAGGGGTACTTTCTGAAGGCACTTCAATGTGTCCACATTTGAAGTTGACAAAATGCTGGCCTGATAACTTGGGATGACATTTGGAGACCCAAGTTATAGGCATCAGTAGCCATAACAGTATACTGATAAACCTACAGAGTTGATTTATGGAATATATTAATTATACTCGTCAAAAATATGAACGTAACATGCAGTTATTTTACGGAGTTACAGTTCATAAGGAATTCAGTCAAATTAAATAAATAAATTAGGCCAAAATCTATGGATTTCATATGACTGGGCAAGGGTGCAGCCATAGTTTGGCCTTGGAGGGCGAAGGCCCACCCACTGGGGAGCCAGGCTCGGCCAATCTGAATTTGTTTTTCCCCACCAAAGGGCTTTAATACAGACAGAAATACGCCTCAGCACCCAACCCCATGATCCATCAGGTGAAGAAGCCGGATGTGGAAGTCCTGTGGGTGTGAGGCCGGTTGGATGTACTGCCAAATTCTCTAAAACGACGTTGGAGGCAGCTTATGGTAGTGGAATGAACATTAAATTCTCTGACAACAGCTCTGGTGGACATTCCTGCAGTCAGCATGCCAATTGCATGCTCCCTCAAAACTTGACACATCTGTGGCATTGTGTTGTGTGACAAAACTGAACATTTTACAGTGGCCTTTTATTGTCCCGAGCACAAGATGCACCTGTGTAATGATCATGCTGTTTAATCAGCTTCTTGATATGCCACACCTGTCAGGTGGATGGATTATCTTGGCAAAAGAGAAATTCTCAAACAGGGATGTAAACACATTTGTGCACAAAATCTGAGAGAAATAAGATTTTTGTGCTGATGAACCATTTCTGGAGAAAAAAAAATCTGCCTATGAAACATGGGACCAACACTTTAGATGTTGCGTTTATATTTTTGTTCAGTGTGTTTGCCCAGCTTTTGCACTATATTTAAAAAAATGTGTAATGTGTTACATTTTAGCCACTATCGGTAGCCACAGTCAGATATACCCACATATATTTATAACTGTCACTGACTTCAGTGTGTTTCCTTACATTTTGCATCATTTCAATACATCGTTAATTTACGCTTTTTTCCTCTGTCATGTTCGTATGGTTGTTTCTGAGGATCTCAATAGTGGATCATAGATTCTGCAATCATTTGGGACATTTCCATTTGAATCATTATGGACCATACCTATCAGTTTAAACCTGGAGCCTGGCGCACGGTTCACGGCGACTGGACTGTTATCATCACAGTTCCATGATTAGTGAGATTATTCGGCCAGATTTATAGGACTATTGTTCAACCCCTATTATACACTTTTCTCACCTTCCAATATTTTATGGATTTCATTAATTGAATATAGCAACTTTAAAGATGAATCAAACCACTGTATTTTTGATTCATCAATATACACTACATGACGAAAAGAATGTGGACACCTGCTCGTCGAACATCTCATTCCAATATCATGGGCATTAATATGGAGTTGGTCCCCCCTTTGCTGCTATAACAGCCTCCTTCTCTTCTGGGAAGGCTTTCCACTAGATGTTGGAACATTGTTGCACGGACTTCCTTCCATTCAGCCACGAGCATTAGTGAGGTCGGACACTGATGTTGGGCAATTAGGCCTGGCTTGCAGTCAGCGTTCCAGGTCATCTTAAAGGTTTTCGATGAGCTTGAGGTCAGGGCTCTGTGCAGGCCAGTCAAGTTCTTCCACACCGATCTTGACAAACCATTTCTGTATGGACCTCGCTTTGTGCATGGGTGCATTATGCTGAAACAGGAAAGGGCATTCTCCAAACTGTTTCCACATATTTGGAAGCACAGAATTGTTTAGAATGTCATTGTATACTGTAGCGTTAAGATTTCCCTTCCCTGGAAGGGATTTCCTTTTCCCTTTCCCTGGAGGAGCCTAGTCTGACCCATGAAAAACAGCCCCAGACCATTACAATTGGCACTACGCATCGGGGGAGGGAGCGTTCTCCTGGCATCCGCCAAACCCAGATTTGTCCGTCAGACGGTGAAGCATGATTCGTCATTCCAGAGAACACATTTCCACTGCGCCAGAGTCAGCAAGCTTTACCCCACTCCATCCGACACTTGTCATTGTGCATGGTGATCTTAGGGTTGTGTACGGCTGCTCTGCCATTTTTTTATACTTTTTTTTATTTTATCTTTATTTAACTAGGCAAGTCAGTTAAAAATAAGTTCTCATTTTTGGGCTAACTGCCTTGTTCAGGGGCAGAACAACAGATTTGTACCTTGTCAGCTCAGGGATTTGATCTTGCAACTTTTCAGTTACTAGTCTAACACTCTAACCACTAGGCTACGCTGCCAGCCATGGATATCTGTTTCATGAAGCTCCCGATGAAGCTCTTGTGCTGACGTTGCTTCCAGAAGCAGTCTGGAATTTGGTACTGAGTGTTGCTGCCGAGGACAGACGATTTTTACATGCTACGAGCTTCAGCACTCGGCGGTCCCGTTCTGTGAGCTTGTGGCCTACCACTTCGTGGATGAACCGTTGTTGCTCCTAGACGTTTACACTTCACAATAACATCTCTTACAGTTGACCGGGGCAGCTCTAGCAGGACAGAAAATTGACAAACTGATTTTTGAAAGGTGGCATCCTATGATGGTATCACGTTGAAAGTCACTGAGCTTTTCAGTAAGGCCATTCTACTGCCAATGTTTGTCTATGGAGATTACATGGCTGTGTGCTTGAAAGTATACACCTGTCAGCAACTGGTATTGCTGAAATAGACAAATCCACTCATTTGAAGGGCTGTCCACATACTTTTGTGTGTATATAAGTATATATACATATATAGTATTTAATGTGTAAAAGCTCTCAAACTTTATATAATTTTTAAATAAATGCTTCCCTAACTCTAAATAATATAAAAGTATTTAAAAAATCTACCAAATGGTACTGAACAGAAGACAAATATTTGTCTATTGACATGGCTTTCTTTTATTGATCTCTAATATTCGGATTGTTGTTTTTGATTAAATGTAGCCAATGTGAGTTAGATTATAAATACTTCACTTCTTTTTGCACAGATTCCACTACAGACTGCTATTTCTTGTCCCAAAATTGAGCTTAACAGAACAGCTAACATTAGCTAGCTCTACGAAGCTGCTAGCTCAGCTGCTAGCTTCTTTTGGATCATTGTCAGTTCCATGGGACAGTTGAGCTAACATATGGCTAATGCGATTAGCATGAGGTTGTAAGTAACAAGAACATTTCCCAGGACATAGGCGTATCTGATATTGGTAGAAAGATTAAATTCCTGTTAATCTAACTGCACTGTCCAATTTACAGTAGCTCTTACAGTGAAAAAATACCATGCTATTGTTTATGTGCACAATTTTGAACATGACAAGTTATTAATAAACAAATTAGCCACATTTGGGCAGTCTTCATACACAATTTTGAACAGAAATGTAATGGTTCATTTGATCAGTCTAAAACTTTGCACATACACTTCTGCCATCTAGTGGACAAAATATAAGTTGCACCTGGGCTGGAATAATAGATTATGGCCTTTCTCTTGCATTTCAAAGATGATGGTACAAAAAAATACAAAAGAACGGTTGTTTTTTCTTTGTATAACCTTTTACCAGATCTATTGTGTTATATTCTCCTATATTCCTTTCGCATTTCCACAAACTTCAAAGTGTTTCCTTTCAAATGGTACCAAGAATTTGCGTATCCTTGCTTCAGGGCCTGAACTACAGGCAATTAGATGTAATTTTAGGTGAAATTGAAAAAAAGGGGCAGATCCTTAAGAGACAAGACATCAAGCTAACAAAAATAGCTGCTTGGATTTTCCCAATTTGGAACTGCCTCTTCTCATGGAGGCCTCCCCATTCTGAGGAAGAGATGAGCGCTTCTTGTGTTACAGGACTTTACTAAGCTCTTTTCCGGGACACTGTGAACGACCGGATTTTCAAAGCAACAACTGCTTACTTGCGGAGGACCGAGCTCTCTACCTTCAGCAAGCAAATCTCGCTGTTGCACAATTTGCTGGTTAGACCACGGCCACCTACCTTCTTCTCTACACCTCAGGGTGGATGTAGTTTTGACATGGTGAGAGTATAAATGCCCTGTCACCACTAAATGGGACCTCTGGGACCTCTCACCGGGGAAGTCACCTCCGCCTGTGGAAAATGTAACAGGACTGATGCTTCCAGAGGATCAATAAGGTTTAAGTGCCTTGCTCAAGGGCACATTGGCAGATTTTTCAACAAGTCAGCTTAGGGATTTGAACCAGCAACTTTTCAATTACTGGGCCAACGCTCTTAACTGCTAGGCTACCTGCTGCCCCTAATGGAAGGCAGCGGTCAACGGTGAACGTGGCTTCTTTGACTTTGGAAAGCCCAATCTAGACATTAAACAGCTTCGCCACCCTGGCCTTAAAGGTTTCCGAGCCATCGTCCTCTACCCTGTTTCCCAGGGGGATCCTACCTCGGGTTCAGATCTTCCAAGCTCCCCCCTTATCTGGCCGTGAGGGTGTCAGACTCCGGCCTCTTTGTCAGCCACGATGGATTCTACGGCTGGCTCAGGTCTATTATCCCCACCTCCCATCGGTCCTCGAGGGGTCATAAAGACATCCTCCATTCCTGTCATTATTGAAAGAGATTGTGATCTCACATCTCAAAATAGGGCTACTTAATGTTAGATCTCTCACTTCGAAGGCAGTTATAGTCAATGAACAAATCACTTAACATAATCTTGATGTGATTGGCCAGACTGAAACATGGCTCAATCCTGATAAATGTAGGCCTCTTTTCCTGGTTACACTAGTGACCATATTATCCATGCATCCCGCAAAGATGGAGGTGTTGCTAACATTTACGATAGCAAATGTCAATTTATTAAAAAAGACGTTTTTCATCTTTTGAGCTTCTTGTCATGAAATCTATCACTTGTTATAGCTACTGTTTACAGGCATCCTGGGCCGTGTACAGCGTTCCTCAATGAGTTCCCTGAATTCCTATTTGACCTTGGTCCGTGGACCGTGGTCATGGCAGATAATATTACATTTTTTGGTGACTTTAATATTCACATGGAAAAGTCCACAGACCCACTCCAAAAGGCTTCCAACAGTCATACCCTGGACCTAGTTTTGTCCAGTGGAATAAGTATTGTGGATCTTAACATTTTTCCCTTTAATCCTGGACTATAGGACCACCATCTTATTATGTTTGCAATCACAACAAATAATCTGCTTAGACCCCAACCAAGGATCATCAAAAGCCGTGTTATAAATTCTCGGACAACCCAAAGATTCCTAGATGCCCTTCCAGAGTCCCTCCGCCTACCCAAGGACGTCAGAGTACAAAATAATTTAACCACCTAACTGAGGAACTAAGTTCCTTATACCCTAGATGCAGTCGCACCCTAAAAACAATACAAAAAAAACCCCATGAAACTAGCTCCCTGGTATATAGAAAATACCAGAGCCCTGAAGCAAGCTTCCAGAAAATTTGAACGGAAATGGCGCTCCACCAAACTGGAAGTCTTGCTTGGAAAAGCAGTACCATGCAGTATCGAAGAGCCCTCACTGCTGCTTGATCATCCTATTTTTCAAAATGTATTTTTGTCGCAAAGCTAACTAAATTGCAGCATTCCCCAAGAGAGAATGGCTTTCACTTCAGCAGTGATGAATTCATTCACTTCTTTGACGAAAAGGTCATGATCATTAGAAAGCAAATTACGGACTCGTTGAGTCTGTGAATTTCTCCAAAGCTCAGTTGTCCAGGCACTGCCAGGACCTAGGATCAATTGAGACACTCATGTTTTTTAATCCTATATCTCTTGAAACATTCATGAAAATAGTGTTGGCCTCTAAACCTTCAAGCTGCATACTGGACCCTATTCCAACAAACAATTGAAAGAGCTGCTTCCTGTGCTTTGCCCTCCTATGTTGAACATAATAAACGGTTCCCTATCCACCGGATGTGTACCAAACTTACTAAAAGTGGCAGTAATAAATCCTCTCTTGAAAAAGCCAAACCTTGGCGCAGAAAATGTAAAAAACTAATCGGCCTATATGGAATGTCCCATTCCTCTCAACATTTTTAGAAAAAGCTGTAGCGCAGCAACTCACTGCCTTCTTGAAGACAAACAATGTATACGAAATGTTTCAGTCTGGTTTGACCCCATCATAGCACTGAGACTGCACTTGTGAAGGTGGTAAATTACCTTTTAATCAATTAAATATTAGAAGGTGAGAAAAGTGTACAATAGGGGTTGAACAGTAGTCCTGAACATATACCCTAATAATCATGGAACTCTGATGACAACAGCTCAACTGTTCAGTCGCCAGGCCCAAGGTTTAAACTGCCTTTTGTGGTCTGAATTCCATAATGATTCAAGTAGGTTAAACATTCCAAATTACTGCACAACTTTGAATTTGTTAGCCTAATATGATTCATGATTCACTTGGAACAACCACAGGAACGTGACAGAGGAAAGAAAAGTAAACTAACAATGGAATGGAATGATGGAAAATGTAAGGTAACTAACACTGAAGTGACAGAAATAAATACATGCTGGTATAACTAACGTTGTCTACCGATAGTGGACAATATTTAACACAATACAAATGGTAAAGAAATACAGTGAAAAGTTGGGCCAAAATACAGCGTATCTGTAAATACACCTCCACCACACCTTCATTTCTTTGATCTCCACCCCAGACAAATAGCAGGTGAGTAGCATGCTATTCTCATGCTTAAGTTCAAGGTCAGAATACTTGCAGAGAGAAAAGTGTATTAAAACTGAATTATGCTCCATTTTCACACTTTGAACTTTTGGTTGGAATTCCTTCCATCTGAGGAAGTGTAAATTTAAAACTCATAAGCTAGATTGCTAAATATAATAATATTGAGTTGCAACCCTTTTATCCCTCAGAACACCTTCCTTCCTGAACGGTATGACGTCTGCGTGGTCCCATGGTGTTTATACTTGCGTACTATTGTTTGTACAGATGAACGTGGTACCTTCAAGTATTTGGAAATTGCTCCCAAGAATGAACCAGACTTGTGGAGGTCTTTTTTTTCTGAGGTCTTGGCTGATTTCTTTTGATTTTCCCATGTCAAGCAAAGAGGCACTGAGTTCGAAGGTAGGCCTTAAAATACATCCACAAGTACACCTCCAATTGATTCAAATTATGTCAATTTGCCTATCAGAAGCTTCTAAAGCCATGACATCATTTTCTGGAATTTTCCAAGCTGTTTAAAAGCACAGTCAATTTAGTGTATGTAAACTTCTGGCCCACTGGAATTGTGATACAGTGAATTATAAGTTAAATAATCTGTCTGTAAACAGTTGTTGGAAAAATGACTTGTCATGCACAAAGTAGATGTCCTAACCGACTTGTCAAAACTATAGTTTGTTATCAAGAAATTTGTGGAGTGGTTGAAAAACGAGTTTTAATGACTCCAACCTAAATGTATGTAAACTTCCGACTTTAACTGTATATACTTAAAAAAATGTAAAATCTGGAAAAGAGTAGGAGAGCCATACACTCTAGGAGCTCAGATGCAATAATTTTATAAACAACATTTTGACAGCCAAGCTGTTTTCATTTCGACAGCCCAGCTGTCTTCATCAGGGTATTATGAAGACAGCTTGGCTGTCTAAATGCTGGTTATTTAATTATTGCATCTGAGCTCCTAGAGTGTGAGGATCTCCTTTTCTTTTTCAAGTGTTCAAATAAAATAAAATGTTATTAGTCACATGTGCCGAATACAACAGGTATTCACCTTACAGTGAAATGCTTACTTACAGGCTCTAACCAACAATGCAGTTTAAAAGAAAAATATGGATAAGAATAAGAGATTAAATCAGCAAGTAATTAAAGAGCAGCAATAAAATAACAATAGCGAGACTATATACAGGGGGGTACCGATACAGAGTCAATGTGCGGGGGCACCGGTTAGTTGAGGTAGTATGTAAGCCTTCTACTCTGCTAGCTACTGTAGCACCACGCCTAAAGAGGTGTGAATTTCTTTCGCATTCACAGCAAATCTGATCTACTGCAGAGCTGTATGTAGGGCAGTGGGATAATGATTCCCATTGTGTGTAGTGAAAATATGTATTTTTACGTTCCTGCTAATTAATATTATAGTATTGTTTAACTCCAAAAGTGAAATAAATGGTACACTCACTAAGGTGGAACATACAGTTCAGGGACAGTATTCATAAAGCATCTCAGAGTCAGAATGCTGATCTAAGAACCATTTGAAAACATACGATTGCACTGCGATAACATTTTTGCAGCTGCCGTGGTTGTCACTTTCCCACCAATCAAATGTTAAAGTCCCTAATGTACATTCCACAATTGCCCGAAATTCAAGAAGGGCCTGCAGACGTGTTATATGGCTCTTGGAAGTTCTTGATTAAATTAAATGATTGGTTACCTTCTGTCCAAGTTGGTAGCTTTGACTGCTGCAAACACACGTGTCTTCAGTGTGAGGCCCGCCATAGGAATTGACAGCTGCTGAACGTATGACGAGTCCTTTACAGAGACAAACACACAAAGAAATCAACAAGTCACAATTGTTTTAATCCCTCATATTAACATTTAGATGAGGACAGGATTCATGAATTGCACTGGATTTGTAATCTGAGTTCGAAAAAATACCCTTTTTTTCATTATTATTATTCATTTTAGCAATACATTTTGGGTAAATTGGCACAAACCAATTTACTGGAATAAAAAATAGTTCTGTATGCACAGTTTTTTTTTACCTGTAAATGTATAATAGCTACACTACCCCTGTATTTCCTATCCACTGTCAAATTCCCAGTCATGAAAACTACTCAATACTTCCTTTCAGAAGGATATTAAATGAATGTAGTGTCTTTATGGTTAATATATATTTCTGGTACATTGTTTACGATGGACTTTTATTTGACCATTTTGCTCTACAGTGCCTACAGAATGTATTCACACCCGTTGACTTTTTCCGCATTTTGTTGTGTTACAGCCTGAATTTGATTAAATTGAGATTGTTTGTTACTGGCCTACACACCATACCCTATAATGTCAAAGTGGAATTATGTTTATCGTGTTTTATTAAATAAATTAATACAAAATGAAAAGCTGAATTATCTTGAGTCAATAAATATTCAACCCCTTTGTTATGGCAAGCCTAAATAAGTTCAGGACCAAATATTTGCTTAACAAGTCACATAATAACATGCATGGACTCACTGTGTGCAATAATAGCGTTTAACATGATTTTCATCATGACTACTTAATCTCTGTACCCTACGCATACAATTATCTGTAAGGTCGAGCAGTGAATTTCAAACACAAATTCAACCACAAAGACCAGGGAGGTTTTCCAATGCCTCGCAAAGAAGGGCACCTATTAGTAGATGGGTATAAATAAAAAAGCAGACATTGGATATCCCTTTGAGGATGGTGAAGTAATTAATTACACTTTGGATGTGTATCAATAGACTCAGTAACTACAAAGATGCATCCTTCCTAACTCAATTACCGGAGAGGAAGGAAACCGCTCAGGGATTTCACTGAGGCCAATGCTGACTCCAAAACTATTACAGAGTTTAATGACTGTGATAGTAGAAAACTGAGGATGGATCACCAACATTGTAGTTACTCCACAATACTAACCTAATTGACAGAGTGAAAAGAATAAACAGAATAAAAATATCCATAAACATGCATCCTGTTTGCAACAAAGCACTAAAGTAATACTGCAAAAAATGTGGCAAATTATTTAACTTTTTATCCTGAATAAAGTCTTATGTTTGGTGCTAATTCAATTCAACACATTACTGAGTACCACTCTCCATACTGTCAAGCATAGTGGTGGTTGCATAATGTTATGGGTATGCTTGTCATCATTAAGGACAGGGTAGTCTTTCAGGATAAAAAAATGTATGCAATGGTGCTAAGTACAGGCAAAATCCTAGAGGAAAACCTGGTTCAGTCTGCTTTCCACCAGACACTGGGATATGAACTCACCTTTCAGCAGGACAATAACCTAAAACACAAGGGCAAATCTACCCTGGAGTTGCTTACCAAGAAGACAATGAATGTTCCTGTGTGGCCGAGTTAAAGTTTTGACTTAAATCTGCTTGAAAATCTATGGAAAGACCTGAAAATGGTTGTCTAGCGATGATCAACAACCAATTTTACAGAGCTTGAAGAATTTTGAAAATAATAATGGGCATATGTTGTACAATCCAGATGGTGTGGAAAGCTCTGAGAGACTTATCCAGAGAGACTCACAGCTGTAATTGCTGCCGAAGGTTATTATAACATTTATTGAAGATATACAGTATCTAATCAAGACGTTTTTTTTTATAAAAAAAAAAAAATATGTTAGAATGTTTCTTCCACTTTGACATTACAGAGTACAATTAAATCAATTTTAATCCCACCTTGTAATACAACAAAATGTTGGGGTGTGAATAGTTTCTGAAGGCACTCTATGCACATTTTATTCCCGGATGCAAACTTTGCATGTATAATATGGTTAGTAAATCTAGCAGTGAATCATAAAGTGTATCATAGCAAATGCAATTGTGTCATTTGTAAAATGTACTTACATTGTAGAGCAGTAGACTCAAAGTACTGACAAAAGTACCATTGCTGTCCTTCACTGATATTGCAGCAGCTGACCTTGAATAAACATGAAAATTAAAGTTATGCTAAACATGTTTTATTGTCTGATTTATATCCAACATTGAGTCACATTTGCATATTGTTTATCTTGGTTTACTTTCAGATATCTTGATAAATGTAACATGTCAGTGTGATACATCATTCTCTTTTAACATAAAACTTAGATTCTATGACCTTCTCAAATCATGTGTTATATTCATTGTGCTCTCCAATAATTTTTCATTTTGGTGATTTTCAGTTTACTGCATCCCTGTGTACAGTATATCTAAAATGGTAATCATTTAAGTTCATTGACAACACAATTTTGACACATTCCAATGACTTTTCACTGACTTTGAATTATCTCTTATTAATTGTATTGTGAATTCAGGGGAATTGTAGACATGTGAATGGATAAGAATCATCATAGAAACTTGAGGGATTATTTCACAGCACTTACGAAGCCAACTGTGTATTGTTCACCAGGTATTCCAGAGGGTAGCTACAGCTGAATTTGTAGAGCAGACCTGGCAGGTAGCTAATGATAGTTGGGGGATCTGGTGTATCGATGTACCCTGATATGTTCCCAATCTGCACCAGTGAGAGGTTCCCATAAGCATTAGGCCCCTGAGCCGTGGAAACCTGCAACACAAAATCAGTGGTGAATGCCTGCCCCATCCCATCCCCACCATTATGAGAGTCAAGGTCCCATCAGTAGAGAGGGCCAGTGGCGATAACATCAACCATACTATTAAGCTAATGCCTCTCATCGTGCTAATCCCTAACTCAATTCCCTTTATCACAGCATCAGCGGCCCAGGAACCAAACTACAATCAAAACAACAAAATGGGGAAGAAAGCAACATTAGTAAAGGCTCCTCTCGAATCTCTCCCGCTGTTTCTAGAAACAAGCAATCACCTCTCCGGGGCTTCCGTTCTCCCAACTCCAACCTCCACTACAATTACTGAACCACTGTTGGAAACTAAAATATAGGTTGTCAACATCAAAACATAGACACTGTAGATGACTGTGTGTACATTTTTAAGATGATTCCTAATAGTAGGACATTTTATTTAGTTGTTTATCTCTTCTTGTTTTTGCTGCCTTTTAGAATAATTTATGGCTTGGGCTTGATGTAAGTGCTCTGTGGTTGGAGCCACGGTAAGAGGATCCACGGTCTGTCATGGACTCTTTTAGGGTTTTCCGGATACAGATTAACCTTAGTCCTGGACTTCAAGATATGCTCAATAAATAATCTCCATCGAAAGTGCTTTTTAGTCCAGAACTTAATCTGTTTCCAGGAAACTGACCCATAGGTGTGATAGAAGGCATTATAAACAGGTGGTTGGAATAAGCATGGGCCTCTTACCACCAGGGCATTGCCACATGTCTCCAGGGTGGCTAGGCTAATGCTGAAGAGGACCACGGTGGGGAAGGTGTTGTTATTGATGAAACCACGGCAGTGGGCATCTCCATGGCGACCGTTGAGGGCCAGGTCAGTGTCGGTGTAGCCGGAGAAGAGAACAGGACAAAAGTTGATCTTGAGGGTGATTGTCTGCACCCCACAGTACACACTAATGTCCCGCTCCGCTGGGAGAGAGCAGAGAAAACAGCAACAGTTATTATCACAGCACAAAATCATATTATGGCCTTACATGCATTTTTTTTCAAAGAGGGATAACTAAACAAGGCTAAAGAAAAAGACTAAAGAAGGCTCACACTGGCGTTGATAATTTTATTGATTTGAACTCTATTTGGAAATGTCTATATTAAGAGCATCTTGATGGGATGCATCACTGCCTGGTACGGCAACTGCACTGCCCACAACCGCAAAGCTCTACAGAGGGTGGTGCGGATGGTCGAATAGTTCACTTGGGGCGAGCTCCCTGCCTTCCAAGACATCTACAGCAGGTGATGCTTGAGGAAGACCCGAAGGTCGTCAAGGACCTCAGTCACCCGGACCATGGACTGTTAACCCTGTTACCATCTAGCAAGCAGTATCGTAGCATCGGGTCTTGGACCAATGGCTCCAAGACAACTTCTACCACGAGGCCGTCAGACAGTTGAACAGCTAACAATAACATTGTATTTGATTATAAGTGTAAATAAAGGTTTCACTGTTTTTCCAAAGACAGAAAAAAAACATGTAAACTTCCAGAAATATATACGAAATAGCAACTATTCACTATCCTAAGCATGTTACATGCATCAGTCCAATATGAGTTAAGTTAAAGATCTATGTTATATTCATAAAGTTATATGAATAACCTGCATTGAAGTTGTATTGAATTTAAATTAAAATAATGTATTTATTTTCTCACCAGGGAAGCGGCTGTGGAAGTTGGCATCACAGTTGTATCCATTGAATTGTGCTCCAATTGATAATGCCTTACTTATAAGCAAAAGGATCAAACATATTTGTTCCATTTCAGCACCTGGAGGAAAACAATGTTTTTCATCCGTCTTTGCCATCTTCCATATCATACATATTTTGGTTTAAGAGCTTCAGTTTAGTGTACGTCATGGGAATAAAAAAGTAACATGATTTTGTTAGTAATTTCAGAAATCACAGTGAGACAAACCTTAACTTCTATGAAGAATAAGGTGCAAGAAATCCACCTTCAATCTAATTCAAAAAGGGATACTTTGTAAATCCTAGTTATTGCCAACAGCAATAGTGTTAACACATAAAGACAATTATTCTGCAAGCTTTTTGGAGTCTGAACATTATCTATCTCAAATGCAGACTCGTTAAGATACTATTATTACGTAAAACCATGGCCAAAACAGCCAAATATTGATATAATCCACTGGCTTGGTTGTCACCGCAACATTACTAAGCACAATGGGCTAAGTCTTTGTTTTCTCAACATCTAAAAGCCTTTTATCAGATGATGATAATATGCATATGGTATCTTATGATGATCAGATAAAGGTTTTTGTTGTGGAGAAACAGCAACTTTTCAAGCAGCTGGGTTCCCTTGGTCAATGCTTGTTGAGCTTCCCTGGCTATCAGTGTAGTTGAGTTGTTCAAGGTTGTCAAGTTAAAAACTGCCCCAGTGCTACTCACCCTGGTCCTTGGAAGTCGACGAATCAGCGGTTCTCCATATGCTCGGGACTGCTGCATGTGATGGAATGATCCGCACAGCATCCCTACACCACAACTAGAAACATGGTGTGGGTCGGGGGGAAAAGAGCCCGGCAACATAAGAGATTCATTATTTGAACACGTCAACAAAAAAAAAGGGCTGTCCAGGAGAACATGGGAAAGTCCATCAAATCTGAATGTGTTATACAAATCCTTTCACAGAGCCAGAAACATGAGCAGGTTTTGAAGTTTCCCACTCATATCCTTTCTGCTTGATCTGGCTCTGTCAGCGCTCACAAACGGTTTGACGCCGCATGAGGTCCGTGCTGGGGGAATTATCTTTTCATCGGCCTACGGAGTGGGTGCAGCGCGCTGACTGAGCAGCTCTTTCTCTCTTGCCAGCAGTGGGCCCAGGTCTTTTCACGCTTTGTGTCCAGCCTTCCTCCATCAACACATCTCTGCTGGCCTTCCCTGGTATCCTCTCTGGGGTGGCGAGCCACCACCTGTCCCCCTGATGTCTCAACTTTGACTCCTGCTCTCAGTCTCCCACATGGGGAGAGGAAAAAGCCTCACAGTCATTTTTATGGGATTAGCAAGTCCCTAGTGTGTGTCCTATGTTCCATATGGACAGCACTGTATGTGCAGGGCTAGATAATGTGAGCCATATAGGCAAAGTGCAGATAGGACCTCTTCTGTGGGTGTGGAGTTCTAGGTATTACGTTTGTGCTAAAAAGCTAAAACAGAACTCACACTTGTTCTCAATTGGTCATTATGTTAGCTAGTTCTCCAGTTTGCCTCCCCATCAGTGACATATTGTATACTTAAATCTCAATGGTATGTTTTTTCCTGTATTGATAGGGCCAATTTCATCTAATCCTGGACTAAAAAGCAAGATCAATAGAGAATATCCATAAAAAATATTTTAAATCCAGGATTTGGTTTAATCTGTGTCCGAGAAACCGCCCCCCCTCTCCCCCATAGTTTGGTATAAAGAGCTCATTACTTCTTATGCTGCATGACACACAAGTCAAGTGATCCATTATTATCCATTAAGGGTTATTCAGGTGATAAAAAAACAGACATCACAAAAATAGATAGCTGGAGCTTTAACTCACATCAGTATAGATGGACCTGTAATGTATGCGTGTGTGTGTGTGTCCTTCTTACCTTACCTATCTTAGTAAGGCTATATTGGATCCAAAATCTACCCAACTATGTTCTCCACTCATGCCCAATCATCCGTGGACAATAGTTTCTTGGTTAGGTCACCCGATCATATCCAAGATATACAGTACGAGCGCTATCCTTATTCAATGTTCTCGGCCTTTCATTCCAGTGTTGTGTAAAGTGATGCAGGTGAAGTACAGTTAAGGCTCCAGAGACAGTGGCAGAAAAATTCAGGAGTCAGTCCCAATAACCAAACTTCCCTTTTCTACACTTTGGATCAGGGAGCTCTTAAGGCGGTTGTGTGAGAGAGTATTTTTTATTTTTTATTTCACCTTTATTTAACCAGGTAAGCTAGTTGAGAACCAGTTCTCATTTACAACTGCAACCTGGAGAAGATAAAGCAAAGCAATGCGACACAAACAACAACACAGAGTTACACATGGAATAAACAAGCATACAGTCAATAACACACAAAAAAAGAAAGTCTATGTCTGTGTGCAAATTTTTTATTTTTATTTTTTTTATTTCACCTTTATTTAACCAGGTAGGCTAGTTGAGAACAAGTTCTCATTTGCAACTGCGACCTGGCCAAGATAAAGCATAGCAGTGTGAGCATACAACAAAGAGTTACACATGGAGTAAACAATTAACAAGTCAATAACACAGTAGAAAACGAAGGGGGGGTCTATATACAATGTGTGCAAAAGGCATGAGGAGGTAGGCAAATAATTACAATTTTGCAGATTAACACTGGAGTGATAAAAGATCAGATGGTCATGTACAGGTAGAGATATTGGTGTGCAGAAGAGCAGAAAAGTAAATAAATAAATAGAAACAGTACGGGGATGAGGTAGGTGAAAAGGGTGGGCTATTTACCAATAGACTATGTACAGCTGCAGCGATCGGTTAGCTGCTCAGATAGCTGATGTTTGAAGTTGGTGAGGGAGATAAAAGTCTCCAACTTCAGCGATTTTTGCAATTCGTTCCAGTCACAGGCAGCAGAGTACTGGAACGAAAGGCGGCCAAATGAGGTGTTGGCTTTAGGGATGATCAGTGAGATACACCTGCTGGAGCGCGTGCTACGGATGGGTGTTGCCATCGTGACCAGTGAGCTGAGATAAGGCGGAGCTTTACCTAGCATAGACTTGTAGATGACCTGGAGCCAGTGGGTCTGGCGACGAATATGTAGCGAGGGCCAGCCGACTAGAGCATACAAGTCGCAGTGGTGGGTAGTATAAGGTGCTTTAGTGACAAAACGGATGGCACTGTGATAGACTGCATCCAGTTTGCTGAGTAGAGTGTTGGGAGCCATTTTGTAGATGACATCGCCGAAGTCGAGGATCGGTAGGATAGTCAGTTTTACTAGGGTAAGCTTGGCGGCTTGAGTGAAGGAGGCTTTGTTGCGGAATAGAAAGCCGACTCTTGATTTGATTTTCGATTGGAGATGTTTGATATGAGTCTGGAAGGAGAGTTTGCAGTCTAGCCAGACACCTAGGTACTTATAGACGTCCACATATTCTAGGTCGGAACCATCCAGGGTGGTGATGCTAGTCGGGCATGCAGGTGCAGGCAGCGACCGGTTGAAAAGCATGCATTTGGTCTTACTAGCGTTTAAGAGCAGTTGGAGGCCACGGAAGGAGTGTTGTATGGCATTGAAGCTTGTTTGGAGGTTAGATAGCACAGTGTCCAAAGACGGGCCGAAAGTATATAGAATGGTGTCGTCTGCGTAGAGGTGGATCAGGGAATCGCCCGCAGCAAGAGCAACATCATTGATATACACAGAGAAAAGAGTCGGCCCGAGAATTGAACCCTGTGGCACCCCCATAGAGACTGCCAGAGGACCGGACAGCATGCCCTCCGATTTGACACACTGAACTCTGTCTGCAAAGTAATTGGTGAACCAGGCAAGGCAGTCATCCGAAAAACCGAGGCTACTGAGTCTGCCGATAAGAATATGGTGATTGACAGAGTCGAAAGCCTTGGCGAGGTCGATGGCTTGAGGACGTAAGGCAATAAACAGGCCATTAGTAGTGAAGTAATGACAATTTAGCAAATTAACACTGGAGTGATAGATGAACAGATGGTGATGTTCAAGTAGAAATACTGGTTTGCAAAAGAGCAGAACAGTAAATAAAAACAATATGGGGATGAGGTAGGTAGATTGGGTGGACTGTTTACAGATGGGCTATGTACAGCTGCAGCGATCGGTTAGCTGCTCAGACAGCTGATGTTTAAAGTTAGTGAGTTAAAAGTCTCCAGCTTCAGCGATTTTTGCAATTAGTTCCAGTCATAGGCAGCAGAGAACTGGAAGGAAAGGCGGCCAAAGGAGGTGTTGGCTTTGGGGATGACCAGTGAAATATTCCTGCTGGAGTGCATGCTATGGGTGGGTGTTGTTATCGTGACCAGTGAGCTGAGATAAGGCGGAGCTTTACCTAGCATAGACTTGTAGATGACCTGGATCCAGTGGGTCTGGCGACGAATATGTATCGAGGGCCAGCCGACTAGAGCATACAGGTCACAGTGGTGGGTGGTATAAGGGGCTTTGGTGACAAAAGGGATGTCCCTGTGATAGACTGCATCCAATTTGCTGAGTAGACTATTGGAAGCTATTTTGTAAATGACATCGCCGAAGTCGAGGATCAGTAGGATAGTCAGTTTTAGGAGGGTAAGTTTGGCGGCGTGAGTGAAGGAGGCTTTGTTGCGAAATAGGAAGCTGATTCTAGATTTAATTTTGGATTGGAGATGTTTAATATGAGTCTGGAAGAAGAGTTTACAGTCTAGCCAGACACCTAGGTATTTGTAGTTGTCCACATATTCTAAGTCAGAACCGTCCAGAGCAGTGATGCTAGTCGGGTGGACGGGTGCGGGCAGCGAATGGTTGAAAAGCATGCATTTGGTTATACTAGCATTTCAGAGCAGTTGGAGGCCACGGAAGGAGTGTTGTATGGCATTGAAGCTTGTTTGGAGGTTAGTTAACACAGTGTCCAAAGAAGGGCCAGATGTATACAGAATGGTGTCATCTGCGTAGAGGTGGATCAGGGAACCCCCTGCAGCAAGAGCGACATCGTTGATATATACAGAGAAAAGAGTTGGCCCAACAATTGAACCCTGTGGTACCCCATAGAGACTGCCAGAGGTCCGGACAACAGGCCCTCCGATTTGACACACTGACCTCTGTCTGAGTCATTTGCAGTCATTTGAGAAACCAAGGCTGTTGAGTCTGCCGATAAGAATACGGTGATTGATAGAGTCGAAAGCCTTGGCCAGGTTGATGAAGACGGCTGCACAGTACTCTCTTTTATCGATGGCGGTTATGATATCGTTATGTACCTTGCGCGTGGCTGAGGTGCACCCTGGACCAGCTCGAAAACCGGATTGCACAGAGGAGAAGGTGTGGTGGGATTCAAAATGGTCAGTGATCTGTTTATTAACTTGGCTTTCGAAGACTTTGGAAAGGCAGGGCAGGATGGATATAGGTCTATAACAGTGTGGGTCTAGAGTGTCACGCTCTTTGAAGAAGGGGATGACCGCGGAAACTTTCCAATATTTAGGGATCTCGGACGATACGAAAGTGAGGTTGAACAGACTGGTAATAGGGGTTGCAATAATGATGGCGGATAATTGTAGAGAGATAGGTTCCAGATTGTCTGGCCCAGCTGATTTGTACGGGTCCAGGTTTTGCAGCACTTTCAGAACATCTGCTATCTGGATTTGGGTGAATGACAAGCTGGGGAGGCTTGGACAAGTAGCTGCGGGGGGTGCTGAGCTGTTGGACGGGGTTGAGGTAAGCAGGAGGAAAGCATGGCCAGCCGTAGAGAAATGCTTATTGAAATTCTCGATTATCGTGGATTTATCCGTGGTGACAGTGTTACCTAGCCTCAGTGCAGTGGGCAGCTGGGAGGAGGTGCTCTTATTCTCCATGGACTTTACAGTGTCTCAAAACTTTTTGTTAGAGCTACATGATGCAAATTTCTGTTTGAAAAAGCAAGTATTACTTAAATATGAATGAATGGCAAGAATAAAAATGGTTAGTTTAATCCCCAGGGTGGCAAATAGTACAGTTATTCACATATCCAGATAGTCATCTCTATCTAGGCACCAGCACTTGTCATTCATTCATTTTTCACAGTTGTATCGATATGGCAGGCGATTAGATGTGGAAATGCATCTCACAACATGAAACAGGACCCAACACCTTGATGGTCAAAGCTACTATTTTATGTTTTCATTGCCTCACATACCCAGAAATATTAACATTGTCAGGCTACAACACTATGGTCAGCCTTGTAAAAGACAGAGAGGGTAGATATTTGCATCGGGTTGTCACACTTTTTACTCTTGGTTGTATTTCTCAGCACCAGTATATCTTACAAGACTGGCAAAGCTCTTACGTTGAAATGGGATCCCTTCTTATCATTATATCTTACTCTGACATGGAGTTATATGCCATAAATCAAATACTGTCCACTTGTGACATCCAGCCCCATTGCGAAGTTGGATTTCACAGAGTATGTGGTTGGTTGTCACAATGTTTGCTAGGGAGAAGTTATACGGTCACGTCTGGTGGTCAAAACTGATGATGCAGTTGATGTCCCCCCCTGTCTCAGCCTCCAGTATTTATGCTGCAGTAGTTTGTGTCGAGCGTACTTAAATTCACACAGGACACCGGATAAGACAGGAGAAATACTCCAGATATAACCGTCTGACCCTAGCCCCCCGACACAAACCCCGCGCACATAAATACTGGAGGCTGAGACATTTGGGTCGGGTGTTACGCCCTGACCGTAGAGATCCTTTTATTCTCTATGTTTGTTTGGTCAGGTTGTGACTCGGGTGGGAAAGTCTATGCTTTCTGGTTCTTTGTGTTTGGCCGGGTGTGATTCTCAATCAGGGACAGCTGTCCATCGTTGTCTCTGATTGGGAATCATACTTAGGCAGCCTTTTTTCCTTTTCTCAAAGTGGGTTGTTGTCTTTGTTAGTGGCATGTATAGCCTTACAGAGCTTCACATTCGTTTTTGTTGTTTATTGTTTTGTTGGCGACATCTAAAATAAAAGAATGTACGCCTACCACGCTGCACCTTGGTCCGGTCATTTCCTTGACGACAATCATGACAGAACAACCCACCACAAACGGACCAAGCGACGTGGCCGGGAGGAGCAGACAGAGTGGACATGGGAGGACATTCTGGAAGGAAAGGGATCCTGGACGTGGGAGGAGATCCTGGCTGGAAAGGATCGCCTGCCGTGGAAGCAAGCGGAAGCAGCTAGTAAAGGGGCCCAGCGTTACACAGGGTCATGGCTGGCAAGGAAGACTGGGAGGCAACTCCCAACATTTTTTTAGGGGTGGCACACAGGGAGGTTGGTGGAGCTTACTCCCCATGCTGGTACTGGTCAGGCACCGTGTTATGAGATGAAGCGCACAGTGTATCCAGCACGTGCCGGGCCAAAGTGAGCATTCAGCCAGGACGAGTGGTGCCAGCTTTAAGCACCAGATCTCCAGTGCTCCCACACAGCCCGGTTCGACCTGTGCCTGCTCCATGGACCAGGCCTCCAGTAGGTCTCCCCAGCCTGGTGAGTAATGTGCCTACTCCACGGGCCAGTCCCGGGCCTGCAGCAAGGGACCCCAGTCCGGGGCCTGCAGCGAGGGTTCCCAGCCCGGAGTCTGTAGCGAGGGTCTCCAGTCCGGGGCCCGCAGCGAGGGTCTCCAGTCCGGGACCTGCGGCGAGGGTCCCCAGTCCGGGGCCTGCAGAGAGGGTCCCCAGTACGGCGTCGGCGACGAGGGTCCCCGCACCAGAGGCACCACCAAAGTGGGGGGAGCCAGAGGTGGAGCGGGGTCTGCGTCCCGCACCGGAGCCGCCACCAAGATAGATGCCCACCCGGACCCTCCCCTATAGTGTCAGGTTTGCAGCCGGAGTCCGCACCTTTTGGGGCGGGGGGTACTGTCGTGCCCTGACAGTAGAGATCCTTCTAGTCTCTGTTTGTTTGGTTGGCGACATTTAAACTAAAAGAATGTACGCTTACCAAGCTGCACCTTGGTCCCGTCATTTCCTTGACGACAATACCCCTGGAAAGGGCCAAAAAAGCAGGCTATAACCCCACCCACTTTGCCAAAGCACAGCCCCCACACCAGTAGAGGGATATCTTCATCCACCAACTTACCATCCTGAGACAAGGCCGAGTATAGCCCACAAAAATCTCCGCCATGGCACAACCTAAGGGGGGGCGCCAGCCCAGACAGGAAGATCACGCCAGTGACTCAGCCCCTGTAATAGGGTTAGAGGTAGAGAATCCTTGTGGAGAGAGGCGAACCGGCCAGGCAGAGTCAGCAAGGGCGGTTCGTTGCTCCAGTGCCTTTCCGTTCACCTTCACACTCCTGGGCCAGACTACACTCAATTATAGGACCTACTGAAGAGATGAGTCTTCAATAAAGACTTAAAAGACCGAGTGTGTGTTCCAAAAAAATTGAGCTCTAGAGGAGAAAGCCCTGCCTCCAGCTGTTTGCTTAGAAATTCTAGGGACAATTGGGAGGCCTGCGTCTTGTGACCGTAGCGTACGTGTAGGTATGTACGGCAGGACCAAATCGGAAAGATAGGTAGGAGCAAGTCCATGTAATGCTTTGTAGGTTAGCAGTAAAACCTTGAAATCAGCCCTTGCCTTAACAGGAAGCCAGTGTAGAGAGGCTAGCACTGGAGTAATATGATCACATTTTTTGGTTTTAGTCAAGATTCTAGCAGCCGTGTTTAGCACTAACTGAAGTTTATTTAGTGCTTTATCCGGGTAGCTGAGAGTAGAGCATTGCAGTAGTTTAACCTAGAAGTGACAAAAGCATGGATACATTTCATTTATCATTTTTGGACAGAAACTTTCAGATTTTTGCAATGTCACGTATATGGAAAAAAGCTGTCCTTGAAACAGTCTTGATATGTTCGTCAAAAGAGAGATCAGGGTCCAGAGTAACGCCGAGGTCCTTCACAGTTTTATTTGAGAAGACTGTACAACCATCAAAATTAACTGTCAGATTCAACAGAAGATCTCTTTGTGTCACGACTTCTGCCGAAGTCGGTTCCTCTCCTTGTTCGGGCGATGTTCGGCGGTCGACGTCACCGGTCTTCTAGCCATCGCCGATCCATTTTTCATGTTTCATTTGTTTTGTATGATTGTCACAATCACCTAGTTTCAATCCCCTAATTACATGTTGTATATGTTTCCTCTGTTTCCCCCATGTCCCGGGAATTGTTCATTGTAAGTACGTGTGCCATTTGTGACTAGTGCGAGACGGGTTTTGTGCCCATGTGTTTTTTTCTTATTTTTGTAAGCCGGGAGTTATGTGCATTAAACGGCTCCGGCCATTTACCAAGTTCTGCTCTACTGCGTTTGACTTCCATGCCACCAGTTACGCACCCCTTGACACTTTGTTTCTTGGGACCTAGAACAAGCATCTCTGTTTTGTCCGAGTTTAAAAGTAGAACATTTGCAGCCATCCACTTCCTTATGTCTGAAACACAGGCTTCCAGGAAGGGCAATTTTGGGGCTTCACCATTCATCAAAATGTACAGCTGTGTGTCATCTGCATATATATATCCTCTTACAGCTACCCCCCTACTTTTTTCAATTTCCGCCTAAAGACTTACTCAAATCTAACAGCCTGTAGCTCAGGCACAGAACCAAGGATATGCATATTCTTGATACCATTTGAAAGAAAACACTGAAGTTTGTCTAAATGTGAATTGAATGTAGGAGAATATAACACAATAGATCTGGTTTAGATAATACAATGAAAAAAACATACGTTTTTTATTTTTATATTATCATCTTTAGCGTGAACAAGATAAAACAAATATTCAGATAGGATGATGGGGACAATTTCAGTGAAAAATATAAGAGGGCAACAGTACTTGTGCAAAGTTTCAGAATGATAACTTCCAAAATGAGTGTGCTACATGATATTTATCATGAAGTCACCCAGGTGTCCCACACAAGTAGCACAAATGTACCCAAGTGGCCAAATTGGTGAAGGTATACATTTTGAAACAAATAACTATATACAAAATACCAAAATGGTATTCTAACACACACCCCCCCAAAATGGAGAAAGAAATATGAAGAAAAAAATATATACATTTACAAAATAACATGGGTAACTATTTACACTTTTAATATTTGGAAGACCCTCAGTCCTCCATCAAATCAAATGTATTTATATAGCCCTTCGTACATCAGCTAATATCTCAAAGTGCTGTACAGAAACCCAGCCTAAAACCCCAAACAGCAAGCAATGCAGGTGTAGAAGCACGGT